>NW_024515320.1:1220323-1433638 GCF_017590135.1 Pyrgilauda ruficollis
GGGGGGCAGAGCGTTGTTCCCGAATTTGGGGGGGCAGAGCGCTCGCCATTCCCGAATTTCCGAGGGCAGATGGCTTTTTCCTGGCTGACGGCATCCTTGGCTGGAGCCGCCGCCGTGCCCTCCCCTCCCCTCCGTGCCCTCCTCATCCCGGCTGGAGAGCAATCCAAGGGATCCAGACCCCGGGAAGATCCAGGTGGGCACGGCCCCACTCCCCGCTGTTCGTCCCTACATCTGCCGTGTGTCCCCAAAACCATTTTTTGGGGGAATTTTCCCTGCTTTTATTGTCCCCTCATCCACCTCCTCATCCGCATCCCGGAGGATCCCCCAGGAATCCGCTGGAATCACTTCCCACCCCACAAATCATCCGTGGGAAGGTTTTTGGGGGGGCTTCCAGCCCTGCTCTGCATCCTTCACCCGCTCAGGAAAAGCCCTTTTGTGACCCCGAGCGCAACCGGGATCATTCCCGAGGTGTTTTCCAGCCCTCCGGGGGCATCACCCCTGCTATTCCTGCTTTTTTCCCCCCTTTGTCTCCGGCTCAACCTCTTCCTTTTGCCAAAAAAAAACCGCCGTGGCCGGGGCTAAGTGGGTTAAGGAGCCGTCAGGAGGGAAAAATGAGGCCACGCGGAGGAGGCAGCGCTGGACCATGGAAAAGGAGAGGAGCGCCTGGAAAAGGGACTGGAAAAGCTGGAAAAGCCCCCTTTTCCTCTGCTCCCTGGCTTCTGGGATCAGGGCTGGCTCGTTAAACACCCGCCTGAAATGCGACCCCATAAGGGGCTCGTCGGGGGCTGTTTTAGCGCCCTGGGAGGGATGAAAGTGTCGAGTTCCTGGAGATTTCCAGCGGCTTTATCCCGGTGGGATTTGCTTCGGCTTCTGCTTTCCAACCCCAACCAGGGAAAATAAAAAAAAAAGGGAAAATTCAAGTGTTTGAAGCTCCTGGGCTTTGCAGGGAGCTGTCCTTGGGGATATTCCTGAAAAACCCAGCTTGGGAAAAGCCCTTTGCAGCTGGGGTTTTACCTGGAATTCTCTCCCCTCTGCATTCCCCCCGGAGGTTTTTCTGGCAGGGGTTTTCCCAGCTGACAGGGAGCCCCCCGGGTGGAGCCTTCTCCAGCCTGGAAAATGCAATTTTCCCTCCTTTTTGGAGGGAAAACCCAGCGTGGAGCTTTCCCCAGGGTGGTGAAAGTCACTTGCTCATGTTTTTTTTTAATTTGGTGGGAATTGTGTCCTGGAGAATGAGGGAAAAGGAGGAGCAGGGGTGAAATCCTGCTTTAATTCACCTGCAGTTGCCAAAAATCCACCCCACATTCCCAATGTCCTTTCCTGTTCACACTTTTCCCATCAAATCCTGGGTTCAGCTCTTTTCTGGAAGTTTTCCCTCCCATTTCCACGAATCCCACATTCCCACGGAGCCTCTCCAGGTAAATCCAGGCCGCGCAGCCCCTTCAGAAAATCCCCCTCACTGTGCTAATTGCCCTTTCCCAATTAGCCCAATTTCCCTCCTCCCACCAGCTGCGTTTTGGAGCCGCCACTTCCAATCCAGAGCTCAGGAGAAAGCCGCGGCTCCGGCAAGGATCTTCCCTCTCCTTGTGCCTTTCCAGGATAACCGGGATAATCTTCGGGAAGGGGAGATATTCCCAGCTTTATTTCTCCCTGGAAAAGCTCCTGTGGCTGCTCCCAGAGCGTTTCCAAAGTCTCCCAAGCCCAAATTCCCTTGGGATTATTGGCATCCCCCAAAACCTAATCCTGGGAATGTTGTAGGGTTTGGCTTGGGAATGTCGGTGCCCTTTGGCCTGGGATGAGGAATTCTGATCCAGATGCTGGGAGCCTGGAGCTGAGCAGCCCCTGCCCTGTGCAGGCTGTCAGATATTCCCAGCTCCATCCATGGGCTCCTTGCAATCCCAGGATGCTTTGGGTGGGAATTCCATGGCCAGGGACAGATCCCACTGTCCCAGGTGGCTCCAAGTCCTCTCCAGCCTGGCCTTGGACATTCCCAGGAATCCAGGGACAGACACAGCTCTCTGGGAAAGCTGTGCCAGGGCCTTAGCTTCCCCACAGCCTGGAATTCCTTCCCAATAACTCATTTCAGTTTCCCCTCTGGAATTGTGGAGCCATTCCCTGTGTTCTGTCACTTCTGAAGAGACCTTTTCCATCTTTTCTGTCAGCTCCTTCAGGTCCTGGAAGGCCAAAACTGGGTCAACCCAAAGCTTCTCCTCTCCCGGCTGAACATTCCCAACTCTCCCAGCCTTTTCTCGGATCATCCTGGAGCCTCCTCTGGACTTGCTCCAGAGGACAGAATTCCCCATTTTCCTGCTCTGGGATCAGCCCTAGACTTTGGAGGTTTCCATGCCCTGCTGCAGGTCCTTCTCTCAGGGCTGCTCCATGTGCTCATCCCAGCCTGGATTCATCCTGGGATTGTCCTGCTCCTGTTCTTGTTAAACTTCAGGAGATTCTCATGGGCCACACCAGGACTTTTCCAGGTCTGGAAGCCTGGAGGCTCCTCCAAACACTTCCAGGCCTTGCCTGGACCTTGCATCCCAAATCCATGGGTGGTCCTGGAGCATCCAGATGATCCCACCAGCCGCCCCTTCCTATGGAGATGTTTCCTGTGGTGGTTTTTTTCCCCCAAAAATGCTCTTTCCTGCCAGGAATTCCTTGGCTTTGGAGTGCTTGACCAGCTCTCACCTTGTGCTCTGGGATCTGCTGAGGAAAAGCTCTCAGGATGAGTGGGGTTTTAGTGGGAATCCAGCTGAGCAGACCCCAGGATCTTCCCGAGGCTCCGGCAGCGCTTGCCGAGAGAAAAGCTCTGCAGGGAGCTGGGAATGGAGCTGGGAGCTCGCCCTGGATGGCTGGGAATGGGCACAAATTCCTACTGGAACAGGTGTGGGGGGGATGAAGCAGCATCACCCTCTTGCAACTCCCAGTGATGGGATTTTTTGGGATTTTCCCCAATTTTCCAAGACAAATCCTTGACTTCAGCCACACCACGTCCAGCTCTGTGCTCAGACCCCACAGAGAGGCAAAACGAGGGAAGGACCCCCCAGATCCTTAATTTTGGGAGGCAGCTCCAGCCAAGCGAATTCCCGGCTGGCGAATCCCGGCGGGAGGGATGCAGCTGACGGCTGGGGCTGGAATCCTTCCCGATCCAGCTGCTCTCTGTGCCCTTTTGTTTGCTTGCGCGGCGCTGCCGGGCTCGTTCCGAGCTCGTGGCTGGCGCTCCCATTCCATTCTCTGCTTCCCACTTTTCCCCTCTTTTTTTCCCAAAATAACCCGTCAATCACGGGCTTGTTTTCAGCGCGCTGGGGCCCGGATCCGACGGGAACGCCAAGGGCGGGCGGATTCCAAAGGCAGGGATAACAACCTGCGGCTGTTGTTCCCTCTTTGGAATTGTTGGTTTTATCAAATTAGGGGCTGGGGGCTCTCCAAAGCCTTCGGATCAGGGAAGGTGCTTCATTCCCACTCCCAGCTGGGATTCAACTCCAAAGAGGTTGGGGGAACGCCAGGAAACCCCACAATTCCCGGTGGAGAGAATGGAGGTGGGAATGTGGCTCCACCGGGCCCTTCCCAGCCTCCAGGCCACACATTTTGGCTCCTCTGGTGCTGGGAGCGCTTCCTCACCTGGAAGATCCCGCCTGGAGCAGAGGAGGCAGGGATTTTGTTTGCCTCCTGCCCAAAACTCTGGAATAATTTCCCATTCCTATAATTCCTTGGTCAATATTCTTTGGACAGAGGGGATTAAAAGCCCTTCTCCATCTCCTTGTGCTCGGGGATAAATCCTGAAGCTGCTTCTGATCCAGCCAGGACAGGGAAAGTGGGAGCTGGGAATCTTCCTTTGGGATGCACCTCCTGCTTCTCCACCTCTTCCTTCCCTTTCCAAGGATCTGCAGCTCCAGGGAAGGGCTGGATCCAGGGAGAGGCTTCATGAGGGGAGTTTGGGATCAGAGGGATGGGTGGGAGGAAGGGTGAGGAGGGATCTGCTTCCTCGTGGTCTCCTGTCCATGGAAATGCTTTTTTCTTGGGATGAATTCCATGGATAAGCCTGGATTTATGGGTAGAACATCGCTTTGGAGGCTGCTCGTGCCAGGCTGGTCCCAGGGTGGGAATTGCTCCTGGAGCTGGGACCTGGAAAGGAGGCAAGTGACGGAAGGGACATTTTTGGGCAGTGATTGTCACCATGGGATGTCCTGGCATGGGTTTGGGAATCTCTGGCTCTTCCTGGCGGGGCTGGGACAGCAGGAGAGGGGCACAGAGAATCCAGCTCAGCAAATTCCAGCAAAATCCTTGGGATTGGCCTGATTTTGGGATAAGGGGGATGCGGATGGGCTCCCTGTGAGCCTCTTGTGGAGACGTTCCCCTTCCTCATCCTGAGTTCTCCATGGCTGCGTCTTTCCTTTGGAAAAAACCCATGGACTGGGTAGGAATTGCCTGGGAAGGGGTTTTGATGGGATGGAAATTCCCAGCCCAGCTTTGCCTCTCTGGAGAGAGCATTCCAAAACTCCATCTCCAAGGCTTCGGAAGATTCCAAGCCTGGATTCCTGGACCAGGATTTGGGATTCTCCTGCTGCTCCATGGAGAATCTTCCTCCTTTTTTTAGGCCCAGCCACCCCCGTTCCCTGCGGATGGAGCGGCTCAAAGTGTGGGAACACAGGATCCACATGGGAACACGGGATCCACGTGGGAGCACGGGATCCACGTGGGAGCATGGGCTCTGCCATTCCACCCTCTGCAGCTCCGGGAGCATCCTGAGAACCGGGGGTGGAATTTGGCTCCTTTCCTGGCCTTCCTCCTAAAAATAAAGCAGGGAATGCTGGATTGCGGGAGGACCCCATGACTTGGAGAGGGGTGGGAGGGTTTGGGGGGCTGGGAAAGGCCGATGAACCTGAAATATTCCCAGGAAACTGCTGGGGAGTGGGATTTTCCATGGGGGATGGATGGATGGATGGATTGATGGATGGATGGATGGATGGATAAAAATAGATCCGCTGTGTGGGATCTTCCATGCGGGATAACAGGCTAGATCCGTTGGGGAGTGGGATTTCCCATGGGGGATGGAAATGCTGGATCCACTGGGGAATGGGATTTTCCATGTGGGATATGAGGCTGGATCTGCTGCTGGAAAAGCACGGGCAGATCCCATTCCAGAAAAGATGCAAAGGATTCAATTCCCACCAGGAACAAGAGTCCCAGAGAGCCCATCCAGCATGGAAAAGCCTCCAGCACTCTGGCTCCACTCGGAGTCCTTCCCTTTGGAATTGGATAATGAGATGTTTTCCATGAACGCCAGCTCCTGGTGACCCTTTTGAAGTTCTGTTTGCGTCTCCCTGAGTTATTCCAGCTTTTTTTTCGTAGGGAAGCGCTTTGTGAGGAGTGGAGACTGTTTGGATTCCTCCCGAATTTCTGCCTTAATTAGTGTGGGGATTGGGAGGCGAGAGGAGCTCAGGGAAGTGCTTCCCAAATTAAACCTTCCCTTTCCTTGGAATTAGCGGGGTTGTTTTTATTTAGGGCAGGAAAATCTGAGAGATTCCATGGTGGGAGAGAGAGGGTTTGGGCAATGGGATGGTCAGGATGCTCCCTCCGCTCTTGGTTTGCATGGATCACTCTCCGGATCTGCTCCATGTTTCCCACCAGGAGAAAAAAAAAAGTGTGAAAAAAATCCTGGAGTTTTTAGGCTGAAAGGATTGGATTGGAATGATTTTATCTTGGGGGGAGGGAGGAAATGGGAATGGGAATGGGAGTGAGAATGGGAATGGGGAGCATTTCCAGCCTAGAAAATGAGTTGGGAATGGGAATGGAGAGTACTTCCAGCTTGGAAAAAGGGAATGGGAATGAGAAAGGAAAGCACTTCCAGCCTGGAGAATGGAAATGGGAATGGAAATGGAGAGCACTTCCGGCCTAGAGAATGGGAATGGGGAGCATTTCCAGCCTGGAGAGTGGGTTGGAAATGGGAATGGAGAGGTCTTTCATCTTGGAAAATGGGAATGGGATTGGGATTGGGAAGAGAGAGAACTTCCTGCCTGGAGAAAAGGAATGGAAGGCACTTCCAGCCTGGAAAATGGGAATGGGAATGGAGAGCTTTTCCAGCTGTTTAACATCCCAGGCACTCCTCTCCGCCCCGCTGAGCAGGAAAACCTCCCGCATTCCCAGCCTCTCTTCCCGCCCTCCCGGGAGCACTGAATTAAAGGAATATTGGATGATCCCACGCTTGGTTATGTTTTATTAATGTGGAGCCTCGGCCTCCCGGCACATCCAGAGGGTCTGAGGCTCTGCCGGGCGTTTGTCCCTCTTTTCCAAGGTCTGGCTGCCACTGTTGTTCCCAATCCCACTCCTTAGCTTGGCTGGTAGGCCAGGCTAGGGTCTTCAGGAAGAGGAGGGAAATTTGGGATGAAAAATGGGAATGTGTGGTTTGTCTGAGGATTCTCTGTGTCCTGGCAGGCTTTGGGATGGGAGTTTTGCAGCGGGAATAGGGATAGATGCGGGAATAGGGATGGATTTGGGAAAGCAGAGTCATGGACACCATGTGGAGCCATGGAAAAATCTCCTCCTGATTTTCCAGCTTTGCTCCATCTCAGGGGTGGGAGAACCCCCGGAAGATTAGATTTGAGGGAAAAGATCCCAAAAAAAAAGCCAAGATTCCATGAGCAGAGCTAAAGGAGGAATCAGGGCCGGGATTTTTTTCCATCAGCCTTTGGAATCAGCGGGAAAAGCCAAACATGGATAATGGGACAGCTCTGGAAGTGCTGGGAGAGGGAAAGGTGTAAATTAGCAGTGATTTCCCAGCGGAGCAGGGATGGATCGGGATTAAGGGAACAGCCCAAGGAGATGGATTGGGATTAAGGGAAGAGCCCCACACATCCTCTCCATGGAAGGAGGAAGTGTCGGGAATCAGCGCCTGGAATTGAGGCTGGAAGAGGGAGCTATCCGTTAATCCCATTAGGGATGCAGAATTACCGGGAGAGCAGAGGGATTATCAGTCATGGAGTGTGAATCCGGAGGAGAGGGAGCAGTGATCACAATCCTTCTTTGTCCAGGGAATGGGGCTGGAGAGAACAGGAAAGATGGAGCTGGATGAGGTTGGGCCAGGGAGATCCTGGGGCATGGGATCATGGTGTTCCCGAGGGATGGGATCATGGCTTTCCCAAGAGATGGGATCATGGCTGTCCTGAGGGATGGGATCACGGCTGTCCCAAAGAATGAGGGAGAGTTTGGGATGCAGCTGCCCCTTGTCCCTGTGTCTGGAAGAAGCATCTTCAGGCCAGGGACAAATTCCAGAGCTGGGAATCCTGGTGGGAATTGTGGCTGTTTCCATGGAGGGTCTGGAGGAGTCTGTCCCAAAAATCCAACTCCCCTTCCCCTCCCTAAAAACCTCCAGAACATTCCTTCAGGAATACCAACCATTTTCCAGCTGAGCTGGGACACTTTGGGGCTGATCCAGGTGCCCCAGGCACACCCCAGGTCATTTTTTTGGGAAAAAGCCGCGCATCACACCCAGAATTCCAAAAACAAAGTGGATTTTGGAGCTCCTGGGATTCCTGCATGGACTGGTTTTATTTTTGCTCTTCCTGTGCCTGAGGTTGTGCCTCCGGAGAAGGAGTCCAGGAGGAAAAATCCCAAAATATCAGTAACGATGATCCCTTCCCAGTTCCTCCGGGCAGGAATCGATGGAAGGAGCAGAGATCGCCCAGAGCCGACAGCTGGGAGGGAGGGGGGATCGATGGCTCCTCGTTTGTCACCAATCAAAAATCTGGGATAATTGGATTTCCTGCAAGTGGAGAAATAAATCAGGAAATTCATCATCCGGGTCAGGGTCACCCCTGCTCCAGGGCCACCGGGGCTCGGGAAAACCTTTTTGGAACTGGTGGGAAACCCAATGGGGGCTTCCAAACTGAAACCCGCTGACTTTCCTGAATGGAATTAATGATTTTCCGTTTTTCCCATCCCAAGCCTGTGGGTCTCCCGATAAAGCTGGAAAAAGAGGAGTTTTGGGGAGGATTGGGGAGTTTGTGGTGGGAAAATTCCTTCCTGGGGTTATTTTTGGGGGCAGGAGAACCTCTGATAACCCCCTGCTGTTTTTTCAAGATGGGATTTTTTGGGATCTCCAATTATTCGCTTGCTGTTATTCCAGGATTTTCTGGGATCTCCAATTATTCCCTTGCTGTTACTTTGGGATGGGATTTTCTGGGATCTCTAAAAACCCCTTATATCTGGAATAAAATATTCCAGAATTTTTTGGGGATCTCTAATAAACCCCTGCTGTTATTCCAGTATGGGATTTTTTGGGATCTCTGATAACACCTTGCAGTTACTACAGGATGGGATTTTCCTGGATCTCGAATGAAGTGGAAAGAACCTTCCTTTCCCCTTCCCAAGTGGAGAAACTGAGGCATGGAAAGACCTGGAACCCTGGAATGCTCTAGGTTGGGATGGACAGGGACATTTTCCATAGGTCGTTGTTCCAACCTGGACTTGAGCACTTCCAGGGACAGGGAGCAGTTCCTGGCTCCTTCCTGCTCCGTTGATTATTCCCACTGGGATTAACTCCAGCAGGGATTAACACCCTGAGCCGTGGCTTCCCAGAATTGGCTGCTGGTGCCATAATCCCCATCCCAACGGAGCTGGAACAGAGGGAAAATCCTCAGATGCTGTCAGCAAATCCCTCCCAAGCCACCAACTGAGCTCTGCCAGGGGTTTGGGATTTTTTCCCCAATTTTCCAATCCCTCAGCTCTGGTTTGAGGCTCTAAAAAGGAGCACTGAGTGCAGTAATTCTCGTTTTTTTACTCTGGAATTACATTCCTGGGATGGATTTTGTACAGCAACACCATCTGGGGATAAAATCCTTTATCTCAGGTGAGGTTTTCCATAATCCTGGTGCCCAGGGGTGGCATTCAGAGGGTGCAGCTTCCTGGGAAACTCCAGAAGTATCCAGCTGGCAGGAATCTCTTCCTTGTCGGGATGCAGAGCTGAGCCGCTGGAAAAGGAGGGCTGGGAATTTGTTGGTGTGGGGGAAAAATCCCATTTCCAATCTTTTTCAGTGCAGGATTAGGTATACGGCTTCTCCTTCTCCTGCCATACTTAATTCGGGATTAATTCCACATCTGCACACGGAGATCAGATCCTGCTGTGTTTTCTGTGGAGCTGCTTGATTAAAAAACAGGGAAAAGCAGAACAGGGGGAATTTTTAGCCCTGGGACACCTGGACATTCCAGCTTGGAGCATTAATCCAAGTTAATCCAGGTATTGAGGAGGCACCATTCTCTGCTGGAAGGATTTTAGGGAATGTTGAGCCATTCTGGAGGCATTCCATTGTATTTGGTGGTCGCTGGTTGCTCCCACTTGGCAAAATTTGGAATGTAGGAAAAATCCCTGTCTGGTGAGCTTGGGATTTGCTGGGGACAGACAAAAATCCATGGAAATGGATTGGAGAGTGATCCATGGGGCAGCTGGGGGAAGCTGGAAAAAAATGGGGGAAAATAAGGAAAAATTGGGATTTTTTTTAACAGTTCTCAGGTTTCATTTGGATCTGCTGGAAAAAACGAGGAAGGAACTCCCTCCTGGGATTTATCAGCAGGAGGGAATTCCTGCCCGGCAGCCCAGACTGGAGGTGGAAGCACTTCTGGGTGGAAAACTCTGAGGAAAATCCAGCTGATGTGGAGGAAGCCCACGGGCAAGCAGGAAATCCTGCAGGAACAGCGTTTGTTTATAGGGAAAAGGGAAAATTTGGGATGAGAGGCAGCATCTCCCACCTGCCAGGACTCATTTGCCCAAAATCCATTGGATTCACCCCATGGAATGGCAATAAAATTGGGGAGCTACCAATTGGGAGAATTCTGCTTTAGTTAATTTGGGGGGAGTTGATTGGCAGCCGGGAATCAGCCCTGATTTGCATACTTGCATATATGCAAATGAGGGCCATGATCTCCATTTATCAAACGAGGTGTCTCAGACCCAGCCTGGTCCTGTGGAATTTTTTGCTCTGTTATGGTTCCAGCAGCTGTTCCAACATCTGGGAAGAGGCCACGAGGTACCAGCGGAGCCATCGCTCCAAATTAGGGATGGTGCCAGGTTTTTGAGGGAATTTGGCTCTGCTGGATTCACCTTCCCACCTTTCCTGGGATGAGGCATTGTTTTGGATTCTGAAAGCACCCAAAATGATCCAAACAAAATGAAAAGTCTGGAAAAATCCTTAGATAATGAGGAAAAGGGGTTAATGGAACAGGAGAAATGACAGCGGAATGATGAGCGAAATGACAAACGTCTGGCTCTTCCCAAAATCCTGATCCAACAACCCAGGAGCTCTTCCCAAAATCCAAACCCATTGACCCATCACAGGCTCTTCCAAAAACCCCAACCCAATGACCCATCCCAAGCTTTTCCCAAAATCCCAACCCAACAACCCAGCCCGAGCTCTTCTTGAAATTCCAGCCCCCAACCTCTTCCAAGTTCTTCCTGAAATCCAAAGCCAATGACCCATCTCATGCTCTTCCCAAATTCCTAACGACCCATCCCAAACTGCCGCTTTAAGCAGCTGTGGGAGCTCCAGTGGGGTGTCCAGCATTTTATTTTATGGGAATATCAGTGGGATGAAGATGTGGAGATAAAATATTCCCCCCTCCAGCACCGCCAGGGGGCTGAGGGATTTTATGGAAATGTTGGAAGAGGAAAGGGGGGGAAAAGTTATAAATAAAACTTCCCAGCGCTCCGATAAATGCTCCTAAACATCCTTCCCATCCAGAGATAAATATTCCATGTGTGATTTACAGCTCTGCATTCCCAGGCTGTGTGGGCAGGGGGATAAAATCCCATAAATCACTGGGAATATCAATGCAGCCACCACATTCCCGCTGATAAGCAGCGTGGGCCGGGAAAATCCATCTTTTCTGTGCCAGCTGCGCCTTGACAGAGTTGATTTAGGGAGTTTTGGGATTGGGAGGGGCTTCCCAAGTCTTGGGAAGGTCTTGGATCCTTCTTTGTGTGTTTTCATGGAGACAGATTCTCTTCTGGGGGGTTCCATTTTGGAGGTGTTGGGATTTTGTCCCAAACAGAAAATAATTCCCATCCATCCCAGGGAAATACTTCCCAAATCTGACAGATCCTGACTTTCCAATGGACATTGCTTCCCTCCTGTTTTTCTTGTGTTCACCCCCAAATCCTCACTTTTCCAGCATCCCTGGTTTTGTTCCATCTATCCCAGGGACATACTTCCCAAATCAAACTGACCCTGATTTTCTGGTGGCTGTTGCTTCCCTCCAGCCCTGTTTTTCCTGCGTTCATCCTGAAATCCTCACTTTTCCAGCATCCCTGGTTTTGTAGCCACTGGATTTATTTCCTGGGATGGGAGGGATGCAGTCCTTAGATCCACCATGGAATTTAATCACTGAGCATCCAGAAAATCTCTGGATTTTTGGGATGAGGGATCCCCTTAAGAGCCCAATTATAATTCCAAAGCCGTTCCGGGGGTTTGTAGCAGGGCCTGGTCTCCCTCCAGCCAAAGCCGTCATGGTTTTCCCTCCAAACATCCATCTTTTTCCTGGAACGCCGCATTCCCTGTGGATTTGTGCCGGAGATGTCGAACAAGCACGAAATCGACGCCGCGAGCCAAAGCCAAGCCAGGAACGGGCTCCCTCATCCCGTGCTCCAATGAGCCGGAACAGCTCCGAGGAGCTTGGGAAAAGCCGGATGAAGACGTTCGAGGATTTATTCCAGCCCATGCCCAAGCCACAGAGCTGATTCTGACGGCTCAGTCCCACCCGGATTTGTTTGTCAGGAGGGGCACGGCAAAGGTGGAAAACGCTGGAGTTTTCCTGGGATTTACTGGGTGTGGAGAGAGCTGGACTTCAGTCGTTGTGGGAAGGAAACTGGACAGGGAAAAGTGGAAATGTGGGAAGGAGGAGATGGAAAGAGGATGGAGATTGGAATCAGAGAGATGGGGCATGGCACCTCCGGAAGGCTCCCAGATCCCAAATTTCCTGTGGCCTTTCCGCTCCCAAAGTGCCCAAAGTCTCCCTTTCCATCTGAAATCCTTTATTGTGCTGAGCTTGTGCTGATGGGGATGAAAATCCCACGGAGCTGGAATGTTCGGAATGCTTCTAGCCCAGCAGGATCTATTTGGATCTCATTCCTTATTTTTCTGCTGCCTCTGGAGCTGCTGGAATCTCGGAGCCAATCCCACACCTCCAGACATAAAAGTGGCTCCAGAGCTCATCATGAGAAGAAAACCAGCCCAAAAATGGATTTTTCCTGAAGATTCATCAGTATCAATCCTTGGGAAGCCCTCAGGTAGTATTGGAGATGCTTCTCAGGGACACAAGGACATTGGGAATCATGGCACAGAGCAAATTGGGAATTAATCCTTTTTCTTTGGACGGGGATATTTGGGGATATATTTTCTTTGGGATATTTTGCTTAGGATGAATCTGGGATTTAAGGAAAAAGGGAAAGTGGACAGTGGTTAAAAATTCCCTCTCAATGGGATTTAGGTGTTAAAATCCTTGGAAGCTGGATTTGGGGGTTGGTTTTATCCGTATTTTATAAAAATAGGGAATAATGGAATGGGTTGGATTGGAAGGATCTTAAATCCCATCCCAGTCCCTGCCATGGACAGGGACACCTTCCCCTATCCCAGGTTGCTCCAAGCCCAACCAGACCTTGGACACTTCCAGGGATGGAGCAGCCTCAGCTTGTCCCGGCTGAATTCATCCAGAAAATTCCATCCTTCCATAATTCCCACAAGGTTTGCCCATGGAATGTGACAGGAAACAGCCCCCGGGGCCTGGCTTGAAGTGGTTCCCTCACTTCATCTTCATTTGAAAGGGGCTGGGAGGCTGAAGGGGCCGCTTTCAATCCATGGATTGATCCAAAGGATTGATCCAAACCATTGATTCCCATCACAAAGAGGCTCGGGACACATCCATGGGATCCGGCAGGTTCTGCATCCCACTAATTGGAGAAAAATGCACCCAAAGCATGGGCTGGACGTCCCCCTGCTCATTCCATACATTTTCTCCTGATCCCTAAAAATTTAGGAGCGGGTTTGGTCCAGCAGCCCTGCCTAAGGAATAATTCCTGATCCAGCTGCGGAATCGTTCCCTCCCACTAATGGAAATGAGGGAGGGAAGCGGCGCCTAATGAGATGTTTGTGAGGGAAGAGGAATGTTAATTACTGGCTCTTAATTGTCTGCTCGGCCTGTTAATATCCCATTTTCCTGGGATTAATGCCATTCTCTCCCTGCCAGCCGGGCTCTTCCTCGCCCGGGGGTGATGCCAACTTTCCCGGGTTTATTTTGGGGAATATGCCCATTTTCCAAAAGCCAGGATGACTTTTGGGAAGGCAGTGGAGGGGTTGAGGATGTTTGACCCTGCTGGCTCTGAGCTGGTGGATTTTTG
Organism: Pyrgilauda ruficollis; assembly: GCF_017590135.1. Taxonomy (NCBI): domain Eukaryota; kingdom Metazoa; phylum Chordata; class Aves; order Passeriformes; family Passeridae; genus Pyrgilauda; species Pyrgilauda ruficollis. The sequence continues at coordinate 1,233,699 of NW_024515320.1, forward strand.
GGAAGCAAAGGTGAATATCCAAGGAAAACTCAGAACAAGGCTCCCCCAGTCCATTTTTCCCGCTTCTCAAAGGCCCATTTTCCTTGGAAGCACGACACCGACTCCGGCTGTCATGTCCCATTCCCTGGCTGGTGTTAAACCCGTGCCAGACACTTATTCCCGTTTAAATGAGAAATAAAATCCTGCCACAGCTTTCCAGGAGGAAAAGCTCCAGATTCAGCAAAATTCCACCTCTCCGGATGGGGTCAGCTGGGAATTCTTTGCCCTTGGAGTCCTCCCGGGTTAACAGTGAGAGGCATCATCATATTCCGACTGTAAATTGTCCTGGAAAGTCATAAATAAGGCATGGCCAGAGCCGGGAAGGGAGCGGGAAGGAATTTGCTGCGTTCCCAGGAACAACTGGAGCTGCTGAATTTTTCATGGACAAGATGTTGCAAAGTGCTGCCAGTCGGGGCACATTTGGTTCTTGCGGATCCGGGGGTTCCATCCCCAGATCTGCCATGGCTGCGGACATTCCAGGAGTGGGCATTTTTGGGAGCACTCCCAGCTTTTTCCAGGGGAGTTTGCACCCCTTTGTATCCCACCTAAAGGGGCGAAATGTCTCCTGCTCTCCTTAAATCCTGGGAATTGTGGGATATCGGCCAGTTAAGGGAGTGCTGGGGTCTGTTTTTCTGTTCACTCCTGGTTTTCCCATCCCAGCCCTTGGAAAAGGGAGGTGGAGGAATGGGAGGGAATTATGGCTAAGCCCCGTTAATCACTGGCTAATTAAAATGATGAAGTGTTCATGTTGTCACCGGCTCCTGGAGGATGCTGGGGACATTCCAGAGGGGGATGGAGCCGCTGGATCTGAAGAATCCTCTCCTCTGGCTCCATCCTGAGCTCCCGCTCCGCTCAGATCTGCTGCTGCTTCCAAGGACACTTCCTAAAAGGATGGGGACGGGTTGGACTTTGGGGACATGGAAATGGGGAAAATCCATCCTCAGCTGGGGCTGTCCCATCCCATGATTTGTCCAAACCTGGACGGGGCTTGGAGCAACCTGGGATAGTGGCAGGAGTCCCTTCCCATGGAACAAGATGAGCTTTAAGGTCCCTTCCAATCCAGTTCCAGAATTCCATTGGTTTGAGGTTTTTGGGAAGCACTGGGAGATGAGAAATCTGGGAGTGGGAGCACTGGGCCATCTCCATAAATAAATCTTGGATTTCCATGTGGGATGGAAGGAACCAGGTGCCTGGGGAAGACATGGAAGGGGCTCCCTGTGGTGCTGGGATTCCTTGGAAGGCTCCATTACTCCAAGGCCTTTCCTTGGGACATTCCCACCCCATCCCATCCCCTCCCTTCCCTCTTCCCCAGGAACCTCAGAGAAATTCCAGCCACTTGTGCTTCACCCCTGGCCATTCCCATGGAGTGTCCGGCTGCACTTGTGGGCAGAAATCCCCATGGAATGCTGGAATGGGCTGGAAATGGGGTTTTCATCCAGCATCCCACACTTCCAGGGCTGGAGCAATTCCTGCCTCATCCCTGGGAGCTCTTTTGTAATTGGAAGCACCGAGCTTGTTCCAATGCTCTCCTTTATGAACGCGTCACTCCCGATTTCAAAGGACATTTCCTTTATCCCTCCCTTCCCCCCTCCTCCCCCTCCTTCCCTTTTCCCTTTTTTTAAATCCCCCTTAAACTGGACTGTGCCAGAATTCCCAGCGATTGCCAGCAAAAATATCCTCTCCTCCCCAGGGCTGCCATCTAATCAGAGGGATGAATTTCCAGAGGGCTGAATCCGATCTGGGGGAGGTCCGGCCTGGCATTCTCTGGAAAATCTCGGATTGAAAAGAGCAAAGGGGAAGTGGAGCGAGGCTGAGAAGAGGATGCAGATAAAGGGATGCTGATAACGCGAGGGATGACAGAAATTTGGGATGGGCTCTTCCTTTTGGAAGAGTTCTTCCCACCCAGCCGTCCCCGTCACAGCCGCTTTGTTCTCCTCAGTAAATCCCAAAAAAAAGGGAGCCGAGGGAGGCTTCGGAGCAGCGCTGGCACCTGGCAGTTGTTCCCTGTCGGGAGGCGAAGGGAAGGGGAGGATGAGGGATGGGATTCGCACGTCAGCCACAGCCAAGCAGCGGGGTCTGGACGGCTCCATCTGGATTCCTGCTTTATTTTCCTTTGTTTTCCCGCTTTTCCCCCTCCCCTCCACGCATCCTTGGCTGGCTCCTGTGGGGACACGGCATCTGTTTCCCTCTCCCTCTTCTCTCCTTCTTTTCCACAACTTCTGAACTGGTTTTGCTCTGGATTTGAGCAGTGATGCTCTTGAAGCATTTGAATTTTCCCCCTTCCTGCCTTTTCCAGGCCCGGTCAGGGCTCTGGAATCAGCTCTGCATGGGATCCTGATCCCACAGCACGGGAGCAATAAATCCTGGAGCTCCAGAGCTTCCATGCAGGAGAAGCTCGGGTGCATCCAGTGGTTCCACCCTGGTGTTTTTAGGGATGAAATATCTGGATTTAAGGCCCAGCCAAGCCAGAATTCCCAGGAATATGGGTAGAGGCTGCTCCCAATGCCAGCTCTGAGTGGTTTTCCAGCACATGGAGGAAGCAGAGAGGGGAAAAATTCCAATTTTGTGGGATTTTTTTGGCCATCCAGAAGATGCAGGTCAGGGGTGGGTTTGGAGGGGGATTTCCTTGGGAAAAGGCTTGGATGGCTGGATTTGCTGCATGGGAGTGGCTGAGGCCATCCCAAACTTTGTTCTTTTTGACTTTAAAAATCCACCAAAAATCAGGGTTTGGTCCAAACACCACCAAAGTCTTGGCTGAACTCCTGTGGGGATGCATCCCTTTCCCATGGAAGTGCATGGGTCTGGAAGGGAATAGCTTGGGAAGAGGGATGGAAAACATCTGAAAATGCTGAGCTGGGAATTCCTGGATCCCATGGACCAGAGGAAAAATCCAATTCCCACTGCAGTTGGGCTGGGATGGGGATGGATCCATTTCCCATGGAAGTGCACAGGTCTGGAAGGGAATAATGTGGGAAGAGGGATGGAAAACGTCCAGAAATGCTGAGCTGGGAACTCCTGGATCCCATGGATAGGGGGAAAATCCAGTCTCTGCTCTGGACTGCAATGGGGATGGTTTTGTATGGAAGTGCACAGTTCTGGAAGGGAATAATGTCAGAAGAGGGATGGAAACCATCCAGAAATGCCGCTCTGGGAACTCCTGGATCTCCACATCCCACGGACAGGAGGGAAAATCCAATCTTTGCTCCAGCTTTGCCAGCTCCTCCCCGGCTCCCTTTAATCTCCGGTTGATCCGGGGGCAGGCAGGAGCTGCGATCCCACCCGGGGGCTCCATGGAAAGGCAGAGCTCTTGCGCACGCACGGAGGCTCCATCCCGAATTCCTTGGGGCGGATCCTGCCGCGCTGCCAAGGGTTTGCTCATCCCCCACCCTCCCCGCCGCTTTTCCGTGCCTGTTGCTCGTCCCGGCGTTCGGAAATGTCAAAAGCCGAGCGAGGGGAGTCGGGGCAGCCGGAGAGACCTCGGCTGCCCTTCCTCCTCCTCTTCCTCCTCCTCCTCCTCCCGTTCCTGCCTTTTCCATCCGCACAGCCCCGAATCCAAGGGGCCCTCGTGCAGCCTTGGCAATCGCAGGGATTTAATCCCTGCTTTAGGAACAAAAATAAACCCTGGACAGGCAGGGAGAGACTGGAAAGGCACCGGCCCCGGGTGGACAGGGAATGTTGGCCAGGATTTGGGTCACTCTCAGCCAGGAAAACGAGGATTCCAGGATACAACATCAAAATTCCCTCATTCCAAGCATCATTTGGGGCTGAAAAGAGATTTAACCCTCAGCCCTACCCCCAAACAGTCCCAAAAATCCACTTTTTCCCCTGGTGTTTCCTTGTGCAGAGCTGTTCCCGCAGCCCCCCAAAAGCAGCACAAAACGGGATTTTCCGGCTTTTTCCCGGTGTTCAATATTCCAGGCCACGCTGCCCTGCTGCCGCAGCCGGCACGTGTTCCCGGAGCGTGTTCTCCCGCAGGTCGTGCCTGGGATTTATGGCACAAACACCTCTAAGTTGTTTTACAAGGAATGCTGAGCCTCAGGATCACCGCCTGGGAGGCACAAAAAATCCCAGGAATTCACCTTCTGCCCTTGCAGGGCATCTTCCACAAAGGAATCTCCGGTTTCTAGCCCCATTTCCAAACCTGCTCCTGTTTCCCAGACTTTTTCGGCTCTTTTCCCACCTGGTGTGAGGAGAGATTTAAAAAAAGAGAATTTTGAGTGGGTGGGTTTTGGGTTTTTTTTGATATCCCGGTGTCAAACAGGGAAGGATGCCTGGGATTTGCCAGGCTGTCAATCCATCAATTCCCAACAGCCGCAGGAAAGGCAGGAAAATAAAGCAGGAATGCAATTCCTGTCCCTGCTGCCCCCCTGGCTGCTTCCCTCTCCCGATTTCCCAACAAATCGAGGGGAAACAGGGAGAAAAGGGACGGATGGAGCTGCTCAGACTCCAATTTTCCTCTGGAACGAGGTTGGATCCGGAATCCGGCTGTGGGGAGATGGGGAAGGAGCTGGAAAACTCTCGGGTGGGGGTTGCACATCCTCTGGGGAAGTTGTTGGAGAATTCCCATTGGGAATGAGGAATTTGGAAAGTTTTGTGCAAGCACAGGGCAGGGAGTGGGGAGAGATGATGGAGCCCAAAGCAAAGCTGTAGGAAGGACAGGAATTTGCAGTGGGAATGGTGGCCGCTGGGATTTTCTGAAATTCAGGGAGGATTTCCTTCAATTTTGGCTTTTTTGGGATTCTTGGGGATGGCCCAAACCCAGCCCTGTGAGGGGTCAGGGCTTTCACTGGGAACTAACAGTGCCATTAATCCATAAAATTCCTGGAAACCAGCAATTCCAGATGTCCCTGGATCTCAGCTCTCTTTCCCTGCCTTTTTCCCCACTTTTCCAGGATATCTGACCGTCAGCATCGAGCCCCTGCCCCCGGTGGTGGTGGGAGACGCCGTGACCCTGAAATGCAACTTCAAAACCGACGGGAAAATGCGGGAGATCGTCTGGTACCGGGTGAGCTCCGATGCCTCGGGAATGGGAATGCGGAGCTGGCCCGGCCGCTCCGCGCCTCGGGAACAGAAGGTCAGGGCTGGATGAGGCGGGAAAAGCAGACGGAACTCGGGCTGATGGGAATACCAATTCCAGGCAGGAGGAGGGAGGCAGCTGGGCTGGCCTGGGAAATGTGACTGGGAGGGATGCGGGATGGATTTGGTACCATCGGGATTTGGGATCATCGGGATTTGGGATCATCATTGGATTTGGGATCATCATTGGATTTGGGATGGAGCCCTCCTCTTTTTTTGGAGTGGCTGCCAGCTGGGTTTAGGGATGGCTCGGGACTGGGTTGGGATTTGGAGTCAGAGCTGAGGTTGGCACTGCTCTGCCAAGAGCTTGGTGGGTGGAAAATTATGGGGAAAAAGGAGGAATGTGGAAAATTTGGGATATCCGGGGTTTGGGGAGAAGTTTGGGGTTCTTCACGTAGAGCTTTTAGAAAAAAAACCTTCCCTGTTCCCAACACCTTTGGGAATTTGGGATGTTGAGCAGGAGGGAAGTTCCTGGTTTTATTGGGAAAGGGGGGAATTTGGAACCTGGCTTTATTTGGGAATGGGGGAAATTTGGGGGCCAGTTTTATTTGGGAAAGGAAGGATTTGGATGTTGATTTTATTTTGGAAAGATGAATTTGGGAACCAGTTTTATTTGGGAAAGGTGCATTTGGATGTTGTTTTTCTTTAGGAACGGGGGAATTTGGAGCCTGATTTTGTTTGGGAAAGGAAGGATTTGGATATTGGTTTTATTTGGTAAAGGAAGGACTTGGAGGCCAATTTTCTTTGGAAAAGGAGGGATTTGGAGCCTGATTTTATTTGGCAAAGGGGAACTTGGAGCCTGGTTTTATTTGGGAAAGGAAGGATTTGGAGACTGGAGCTGCCCCTGGATCATCATTCCCAAGCCTTGATCCAGCCTCAGGTTCACCAATCCTGAGCTTTCTCCAGGGAAATTTGGGATAAGCTGCCAACCACAAATGGTTTTATCCAAGAAAACCTGAGGTTTTCCAGGGAAAATTCCTGCAGGAGGCAAAGAGAGGGCAAGGAGTATCAGTGGCATCAGATGGAGCAGCTGGGAATATTTTTCCTTGGATTTCCCATCCTGTTCCCACTCCCTGAACAAGGAGCTGCTCTTGCCTAATGCTCTCCTCCATTCCCAGGTTTATAAACAGGGAAAGGACGGGTGCAAATCCGGCTGTTGGAATGTGGTATGTGCACAGGAACATCTCCATGGAATCCAAGATGGATTTTCCTGTAATTATTTATGGATGGACCCCTAAACGCTGGACAGACAGGGAATAGAACCCCAAACCTGCCCCTAATCCAAAATTCCAGCTTGGAATTGGCTCCACCTCCCCTCTTTTTCAGGGAGAAATTTTTTTTCTGCTAGCTCTGCCATCTCCACCAGGTTTTTCCTTCCCTTTTCCACTCGGTAATATTGGATTAACCCACTTTCCTGGGAGCTGGATTTGCATAATCCCCCCTGCGACGAGGGATGAGGGAGCGGCTGCTGCTCCGGAGCAAACGATGCTCCGAGAAACCTCAGAGGGAAAGGGAAGGGCAGAAATATCCCAGCTTTGATTTTTATCCCCACAAATCCCCCCTTTCTTCCACGGGTTTTTACCTCTCCTTCCCTCTTGCTCCTTTCCCAAGGAGCTTCACAGGTTTGGGAAGTTGGGTTTTTCATGGAGCATCTCAGGATTTGCCCAATTCCTTCCTGATTTTAAGGGGTTTTTTTCCCATTTTTCTCCCTGCCTTGCCTCACTCCTGGACTTTTGCAGCTTCCCAAAGCTCCTGTGGCAGCTCCAGGATGTTGGAGGTGATGGATGGATCCAGGAGAGCTGGGGTGGAGCCTCCGGAGCTGTGGGATTCTGTTTATTCTGCCTGTAAATCATGGGAATGTGGCTCTGGAGCGCTGGATTGGGGTCACGCCCAGCTCCTTGTTCCCGGGATTTATTGGACAGGAGCAGAAGGAGCTCCTGGAGTCTGAGGGATCTGAGCTGCTCCAGGGGCGGGAAGGGGCAGGGAAAAGGAAGAGAGAGAAGGAAAAGTCAATGGCAGCGCTTTGGTGGGGAGTGGAGTGAGGAATAACCCCTGGATCCATAACCTGTGGGACGGATCCATACCCCTGGAATGGATCCATACCCCTGGAATGGATCCGTAACCCGAGGTGGATCCGTAACCCCTGGGGTGGATCCATAATCCATGGGATGGATCCATAACCCCTGGAATGGATCCGTAACCCTGGGGTGGATCCATAACTCCTGGGATGGATCCATAACCTGTGGCATGCATAACCCATGGAATATATCTGTAACTCCTGGGATGGATCCATAACCTGTGGGATAGATCCATAACCCACAGGGTACATCCATAACCCATGGAATGCATCCATAACCCCTGGGATGGATCCATAACCCCTGGGATGGGTCCATAACTCCCGGGTGGGTGATCCCATTGGGATCTGTGCACTCCAAGGCTGAGGAGCCTCATCCCATGGGTGAAACCCCACGGAGAAACCCCACACTGCAACCAGCACCTGCAATTCCAGCAATTCCCCTGGCATCCCCAGGGATGAGGGACAGCAGGGACAACCCTTTCCTCCCGCTGGGAAACCCCTCAGCTGCTGGAACGCCGCTGATTTCAGCATTCCTGGGATGAGCAAAGGGAATTTTTCTGAGAATAAACAGGAACACATCCCGCAGGCGGAGGCGTTAATTAACATCCAACAATTCCAACACCTCCGCAAGGTGTGATGTTCCCGGGAACAGGTGTGAACACGGATCTGCACCTGGAGAGCTCCTGAAAAAGCCTTGGCAGGAGATGGGGGTGGCAGAATCCGCTCGGAATGAGGCTTCCGGCATCTCCAGGGTTGCGCCAGATCCCATGTTGGTGTGGTTGGTGCCTGGATGGGAACTGGGAAAATGACTTCTTTTCCCAGTGGAGCTCAGGAAAGCAGGAGAGGGAGGGAAAATCCTTGGAGGCCCCAGTCAAGCTCTGTGCAGCAGGAAGGGAGGCGGAGCTGAGTTGGGCTGGGCTCAGAGCATGGGAATTTGGGAATTGCAAATGGGGTTTGGTGGATCTGAGGTGTCAGACCAGGGCCAGGCACCATTCCCTGGTGCTGAGTGGGATTCCTGGGATGTCCGGGAATGAAGGACAGGAACGGAGGGGAGCCCACGGAGCTCTGCCTCCATTAATTAGAGTTTGGTGCTCAGGGTAATCAGCAGGAAGGGAATGAACTGGAGCTGGGATTGCTGGGAGCAGGGCCCTGGCATTGCTCCTGGTGGTGTCCCTGGAGTATGGGAATTGCTCCGTGTAGTATCCCTGGAGTATGGGAAAAACCTTAATCCAGAGTTTTCCAGATAACCAGTTATTCCCATTGTTGTGATTCTCCAGGGAATGGACAGGAAAAAAACCCCTAAATTCAGAGTTTTCCAAGACAACAAGTTTTTCCCAGTTGATTCTCCAGGGAATGGGCAGGAAAATCCTAAACCAGGAGTATTTCAGGATAAAGAGTTTTCCCGGTTGATTCTCCAGGGAATGGCCTGGAAAAAACCCTAAACTGGGGTTTTCCAGGATAATAAGTTTTTCCCAGTTGATTCTCCAGGGAATGGGCAGGAAAATCCTAAGTCCAGACTTTTCCAGGATAATGAGTTCTTCCTGGGGCTCTGGCGTGGACCCTGCACCCCTCCCTCCTCCCTCCCCCAAACACTGGGAGTGCTGCAGCCGCTCCAGGGAATTTTCCCTCTTTCCAGAGCCATTTCCATTTGCTTGGAGGAAGGGAATCCATCAATCCGTGCTCGGGACACGGAGCCTGGATCAGATCCCAATTCCGACCCTTTCCAACCGCTCCCTTCATCCCACATCCATCACTTCCCGATGATTTTGGGTCCTTTGGGCATCGTGACGGGAGGCTCCAGAGATTTTAATGGATTTTGGGAACAGCAAATACTCGTTTTAATGGATTTTGGGATTTGTTCGGGTCACTGTGGAGGGGAGGGCAGCAGGCAGGAGCTGCCTTGGGAACAGCTGAGTTTTGTCGGGAATGGGATTTCTTCTGGGATTTATGAATAATGCAGGAAGCAGTGCCCATAATGTGTTCCTGTGCCCCTTTTCCCAAAATTCCTGGATGTGGAGACATCCACTGGGACAGGAACCATGGGATGCTGCCCGATTATCCTCCTTTTTTGACTGCAGTTGGGCTGCAAATTCCCATGGAGCTTCTCCCCTGGGCCTGGATAAAAGGCTGGAATTAGGGCTGATCCCTGGAAAGAGAGAATTCATGATGAGCCTTTTTCTGGAATTCCCTGGAATTCCCTCAGGATTGGAAGTGGCTCTCCCAATCCTCAGGGAATGTGAGGATTCCTGGAGGGTGACTCCAGCTCCCCTTGGATGGGGTGGGATTTGGTCCCACATCTGTCCAGATGTGCTGGGAAAATCCCAAGACTGCAAACTCCCGATCCATGGGCACCTCCTCCACCACTCCCAGCACTTCCCACCCTAAAAGAATCCCTAAAATCCCTTTGGATTTGGATCCCTTCTCCATCCCAGAGCATATCCCATGTTTCTCCTCAAACCCAAAGAAAAGTCCGGAAAAAATCCTTGGAAACTTCCCAAGGCCGGAGATTTACAACTCCCATCATTTATCCCACTTTTCTTTATCCCACATCCGTGCCAGGGTGGAATTTCTTTCCCATAAACGCCTCAGCCTGGGATAATAAACTGGAAGAGTTTTTTTAGTGATGGATTTTTTTTCCTTCTTTTCCACCACTTTTTGCCACTGGAAAATTGGGAAGAGAGGAAATGGGGAATAACGGCAGAATTTTGGCCAAGTGTTGGGTGGGGATTTGGGGTTTTGTCCTTGGGAAATTTTGAATTTGAGGATTAAATCCCAAAGTCTTCTTCTGCTGTTCCTGGTTTATTTTAAAAAATGGGAAATTTCACTCTCTGCTGGGAGCTGGTTTAGCCCCAAAATTCCCATTTTCCTCCATATTTTTCCACTGAAACTCCTCCTCCAAAGCAGAGAAGATAAATCCAGAGGCACTGGAAGACACAGGGAATAGAGTCCTAAAAAAACCAATTTTCCATTTAAAAGTGACAATTCCCAGCTGGAAAATGGAATAACAGGATAGAAAATGTGGATTTAGATTTCACCTCAGCAGGGGCATCATAAATCCATAAATTCCAAGATGAAAGACACTGGGATTCTATGGATAAATATGGAAATCACAATATAATAAAAACAAAAATCAAAATAGAAACAAAACCAAAAATAAAATTCTAATGTAAGTATTTAAATGCACCACATAAAATATTAAAATAAATGTATTTACAGCATTTAAAACAAATTAAAATTCAAATAAATTTATTCAAATCTAAATAAATACCAAAATACTAAAAATTATGTTAAATGCAAATAAATATTTTAAAATTTAAATAAATACATTCAAATTTAAACAAATCTATTCAAACCAAAATCAATTTATTCAAATTGTCAGAAATGAAAACACTTTGAAACATTCCAAAAAGGGCCCAAAATTCCCAGATTTGGGACACTGGGGTTGTTTCCCGCAGGTGACTGACGGCGGCACCATCAAGCAGAAGATCTTCACCTTTGATGCCATGTTTTCCACCAACTTTTCCCAGATGGAAAACTACCGGAAGCGGGAAGACCTCGTCTACCAATCCACTGTGCGGTGAGTCCTTTCTCCCTATTAATGCAAATTTTTAGGAATTTTTTTCCTTATTTTTGCCCCCGTTGAAAGGATTCCAGCAGAACCCGTGCCCCATCCAAGGGGTGTCCCCGGTTTTCCTGATGATTCGCAGGGAAAAGGTGGGGGAAATTGGGATTTTTAGAGGTGGGAATGGGGAGAGAAATCCAAAGCTTGGGAAAATTGGGAAAAACAGATCCATATTTATTTATAAAACAGGCACGGGAGCGTCTCCTTGCTTTTATTCCAAGTGGGAATCACTTCCAGAATTCCAGGTTTATTCCTGATTCTACACCTGCTCCATTCCTGCTGCTCTAAAACCAACTCTGCAGCTTGGAAAAAAGGTCAGGAGAGGCTTCAACTCCGGGGGAAAAAAACTGGGATGAAATTTCCCTTCCTCCCGGTTTCTTTCTGGCCTCGTTTCCTCGGGAAATGAGAATTTTCTGATTGGATTTTCCCAGCTCGTTTTTCCCGGTGTGGGGGGTAAGAAAAGCTGGGATTTCCTCCAGTCATGGGAGGTTTTCCAGCTGGAAATATCCAGAATGGCCTGGGAAGGGCTGGGCCTGGCTCATCCCATGGGATGAGCAGGTGGGAAGTGGGAAATCCTTCCCAATTCTTTGGGATTTGGGATTTTTTTGGGGTGTTCTTTGCTGTTTTTCCCTGCTACATTTGGAGTTGGTTTTTATCCTTAAGGAAAAGCACAGCTGTGTGGGAATGAATGTGGATTTAGAGTGGGAAAAGGGTGGGAAAACGGGGCTGGGGAGGGACTATTATGGGATGGATCAGGAGGATCCTCAGGCCCTGCTCAGGAGAGGCTCAGGAGGAGTTTGGGATGCTCAAGGAGGCGTCAGGAGATGCTCAGGGATTACTCCGGGAATGCTTCAGGAATGCTCTGGAGAAGCTCAGGGGTGTCAGGAGATGCTCAGGGATTACTCAGGGAATGTTCTGGGAATGCTCAGGGTGCCTGGGGGTCACTCAGAGGATACTCAGGGGCTCCTCAGAGGATACTCCAAGGTTACGCAGAGGATACTCCAGGCATGTTCAGGATAAGCTCGGGATGCTCACGTGGATGTTCAGGTAGGTCAGGAGGTACTCCAAGGTTACTCAGAGGAGTCAGATGATGCTTGGGATACTCAAGGGTTACTCAGAGGATGCTCAGGGGATGTTCTGGAGATGCTCCAGGGATGTTCCAGGGGTGCTCTAGATGCTCCAGAGATGCACCGAGGATGCTCCGGAGATGCTCCAGAGTTGCTCCATCCCTGCTTTGGTTTCCCTGGATCCCCAGAGCTGCTCCTTGGATGTTGAACAAATTCCTGATTCCTGTTTGGAAAAGGTTTTGGCAGCTCCAGGCAGGAATTTCACATCCCTGACTCCGGGGCTGTAAATCCAGCTGTAAATCCAGTGCTTCCCTTGGGATTTGGCCATCGCTTGCCTCTAGATGGGAAAATCAGGGAATTAAACTGGATTAAAACACTCCCTGTGCGCACGGGAGGAGTTCATGGGATGAGGATTCAAACATTCCCTGTGCATGGAATGAGGGACTGGAGAATCCCTGGAGCAGGAACAAGGATCAAACATTCCATGGAATGAGGGATTGGGAGAATCCTGGAGCAGGAACAGGGATCAAACATTCCATGGAATGAGGGATTGGGAGAATCCTGGAGCAAGGATCAAACATTCCCTCTGCATGGAGTGAGAGATCAGGAGCATCCCTGGATCAGAAACGAGGAATCAAACATTCCCTGCTCATGGAATATTTCCCAGACACAACAATGAAAAGCTGGCACTTTCCTGGCTCCAGCACTCTGTTTTCCTCCCTTTCTCCACATGTTGAAGAACAAATGGAATTTGGGAGCAGAAAATTCCCCCGCCCCAGCACCAGGCACTTGAAAGCCTTGGGAATGTTTGGGAAAGCGGGCATGGAGCTGGGAGATGTCGGCAGGAAAAGGGTTTTCACAGCTTGCCCTTTTTTTTTTTTCCCAAGGAAAACAGGAGCCGGCCAGAGGAGGAGATCTTTCCCAGAGCTGGTTTTCCCAGTCACTGGAATTTTTTGGGGAGGGCCTACTTGATTTTGGGCTCTCCCAAAGAACTGGGACAAGCCTGGGAAGGGTTTGGGGACGGAGGAAGCATTTCCCAATCCAAGTTTTGTTCCTGTTCATTCTCCCTTTCTTTTTCCATCTATTTATTCTCTCTTTTTTGGGAATATTTGCCATGGTTCAGGCACAGCTGGAGCCATCCCAAGGAGCTTTATCCCAAGAGGAGCCATCCTTATCAGTGTGATCCCGGTCCTTGGTCCTTATCAGCGTTATCCCAGCCTTTATCAGCGCTATCCATGTCCTTATCAGTGCTATCCCTGTCCTTATCAGTGTTTTCCCAGTGGAACCGTCCTGGGGACATTATCCCGGGAGAAGCCGGCCACATTTGTGTTTTTCCGGTTTCTTACCAGCGTTTTCCCAGGCAGAACCATTCTTATCAGCTTTTTCCTGGGTGAAACCAGCTTTATCAGCATTTTCCCACTCATGACCAGGGTTATCCCAGGTAAAACCGTCCACAGAGAATGTTATCCCAGGAGAAGGTGGCCACATCTGCGTTCTCCTGGTTCCTTTTCAGCCTTTTCCTGCTCCTTATCAGTGTTTTCCCGAGTGGAGCCAGCCTTATCAGACTTTTCCCGGCCTTATCAGTGCAGCCCAGGGGCTCCAGCACCGCCTCTTTCCATCCCAGCTCTGTGCCGTGAAGAGCAAAGCTGGGACAGATCCAATCCCTCCAATCCCGTTTTTTTTCCTTTCTCTTGATTAAAATCCCACCCTCGTCCTACAGCGTCGCTTTAGGAATTCCCAAATCCCTTTTTTCCCTGTATTTCTGACTTGAGGATGCGCCAGGGAGCATTTGCCTTTCCAGGGCCAGTTGTTCCCTGTCTCCCATCCTTGGGAATTCCAAGCTGAGCCAGCCAGGCCCCAAAATCTGCTTGCAAATCCAAAGGAATCCTTCCAAATGGGCTGGAGAGGGATCAGAGCTGCTCCAAAGAGCTGCTAACGGAAGATTCCCGATCCATGCGTGGATAATCGGAGCCTGGAACAGATGGTGGAGGCTTGGCTGGAAGTGTTGTATCCATGGAAAGGAGGGATTGTTCACTTCTAGGGGATCCTTCATGCGGGAAGGCAGCCAGGGGCTGGGAGAAGGGAAGAGCGGAGCTGGAATCCCCCTGGAAGGGAAAATTCCCCCAAGGGGGATTTTTAACCAGGATGCTCCATGAGGGAATTGCTCCCATCCACATGGGATGGATGAGGTGGGATAAGGCTGCCGGAGTGGAGGGATGGATCTCCTGGAAGAGGGAATGCTGCCAGCTGGAAGGTAGGATGATGCTGGGATGCTCTTCTCTACCACGGTGGGATGGCTGTGCCAGCTGGAAAGGTGGAATATTGCTGGAAAAGCAGGATGAGGCTTCTGGATGGTGGGGCGGGATAATGGTCCTGACTGGAAAGACGGGATGTTTCCAGCTGGAGAAATGGGATAATGATGACTGGAAAGGCAGAATGCTTCCAGCTGGAGAGGTGGGATAATGCTTCTGACCGGCAAGGTCGGATGTTCCCAGGTGGTGAGGTGGGATGAAGCCAACTGGAAAAACAAGATGCTGCCATCCAGTGAGGGGGAATAACGCTTCCGACTGGAAAGGTGGGGTGCTTCCAGCCACAGAGGTGGGATAATGGTCCTGACTGGAAATGTGGGATGTTTCCAGCTGGAGAAGTGGGATGATACTGCTGACTGGAAAGGCGGGATGCTTCCAGGCAGTGAGGTGGAATGATGCCAACTGGAAATGTGGGATGATTCCTGCTAGAGAGACAGGATGCCGCCATCCAGTGAGGTGGGATAATGCTTCCAACTGGAAAGGTGGGATGCTTCCATCCACTGAGGTGGGATAATGCTGCCAACTGGAAAGGTGGGATGCTTCCATCCAGTGAGGTGGGATAATGCTGCCAACCGGAAAGGTGGGATGCTTCCAGCTGGAGAAGTTGGGATGGTGCTTCTGGCCAGGGAGGTAGGAAGTTACAGATCAGCAAGGAGGGATGGGACCAGCTGGAGAGGTGGGATGATGCTGCCTGGAAATGTGAGATGCTCGCAGCTGGAGAGGTGGGATGGGATATTGGCTGGAAAGGCAGGATGCTCCCAGCTGGAGAGGCGGGATGGTGCTGCCATCTGGGTGGGATCATCCCTCCCACTGGCACATGGAATAACCCAACACCTCCTCTGTAAAATCCACCAGATCCTTGTGCTCTTCCATCAGGCCAAACCTGTTCCCCAGATCCCATCTTTCTATGGAGACCGTGGGATTTGGGAGTGAGGAAAGGATCAAACCTTTGGGATGCAGAAGCAGGGAACTAATCAGACCTTTGGGATTTGGGAGCAGGGAACAAACCAAATCTTTGGGATTGGGGAGCACAGAATGAACAAAACTTTCAGGATTTGGGAGTGGGGAAAGGACCAAATCTTTGGGATTTGTGAGAGAATGAACCAAATCTTTGGGATTTGGGAGAGAATGAACCAAACTTTTGGGATTTGGGAGAGAATGAACCAAACTTTTGGGATTTGGGAGTGGGGAAAGGACAATGGGTTCCATCCAAAGGGATGCTGAGGACACCCCTGCTGCACTCATTGTCCCCTTTGTCCCCTCCAGGTGTACTTCAAGCGGGACGGGGAGCCCATCGAGGCCACCCCGCTGCCGGAGCCGCCGGCCGGCGCCAGCAGCTGGGCCCCCCGGAACCTCCTGCACCGCGACCTGGACGACACCAAGCTGCCAAAATCCCTGGCCGCCGACGGCGAGCTGGGAATGGGAAACCCCTTTGCCACGGTGGATCCACCGCGGGGGCTGGCGGCCGAGCGGGATTCGGTGACGGAAAGCATTCCCGAGACGGTTGTGAGCCGGGAATTCCCGCGCTGGGTGCACATGGCCGAGCCCATCTATTACTTCCGGCACACGCACGCGCCCGTCAGCGACGGCACCGTCGAGGCCCGGGCCACCCTCACATGGACCCTGAACCCCCAAATCGACAACGAGGCGCTCTTCAGCTGCGAGGTCAAGCACCCGGCGCTCTCCATGCCCATGCAGTCTGAGGTCACGCTAGGTAAGCCAACGGATTTGGGGCTTTTCCTGGGTTTTGGGCACTTTTGTCCATTTTGCAGGATTTTTTTCTCTTTTCTTTGGCTTTTCTGTTTTTATTCTTTAGCCTTTCTCTCCAGTTTTTGGCCTTTCCCTAACATTTTTTGCCTTTTCAACCCATTTTTGGTCTATTTAATGTTTTTTTATTTTCCCACTATTTTTGGCCTGTTTTCCTTCTTTTTTTTTTTTCCTTAATTTCCTTTTTGTTTCTTTACTTTCCTCTCAATTTTTGGGTTTAAAATTTTTTTTTTGTTTTTTCTCCATTTTTTCTTTTTTTCTTTTTTTTTTTTTTTTTTTTTTTTTTTTTTTTTTTTTTTTCTTTTTTTTTTTTTTTTTTTTTTTTTCCCCTTCCTTCAATTTTTGGGTTTAAAATTTTTTTTTTGTTTTTTTTCCATTTTTTTTTTTTTTTTTTTTTTTTTTTTTTTTGCTTTTTTTTTTTTCATTTTTGCCTTTTTTTTTTTTTTTGCATTTTTCTGCCCATTTTTCTGGACTTTTCCACAGGGTTTTGTTTTCTGTTTTAATTCCACATGTTTTGCTTTCCTTGCACCCATTTTCTCTCTCCTTTCGTCCTTTTTCTTTTCTTCTGGGGGTTTTTTAGGTACACATCGGGATCCAAGGGGCTGCATTGGGATAGAGGTGGTGATGCCAAGGCTCCACAAAACTTTTGATGGGAGGAGGGAATCTGGGATGTCCATCAGGCAGCAAAAGGGATTTTCCAGGTGTTTATGGCCCCCCAGCCATAAGCAGTGTTTAGTGGGGGGGTTTGCTGGGATAAAAAAGGATTTTTGGAGAATCTGTGTCATGATGAGCAGGAAGAGGGTATTGGAGCTGAGGATGGAGCTGTCACCTCCATCCCAGTGCCAGGAGATCCAAGGGCATCCCATGACCCTTAGTGGCTGCCACAAAGCTCATCCCAGTGGCAATTGCCAGAGAGGAAATTCCCGAGTTGGCTCCTGCCTGTGGAGCTGTGACAGGTTGATGGGATTGAAGCCAGGGAATTTGTCTCCCCACATTCCCAGGTCCCTGGAAGAGCAGAAGCTCCTCAGGTGACCGTGGGATCAACAGGTCCATCACCACCTCTCACCTTACCTGGGGCTCTCCTCCCCTCTCCTGGCTCCCTCTGGAAGAGGCTGAGCTCTCCACGGGGTTTTCCAGCCTCAGGACACTCCTCTGGAAAGCTTCTCCCAGCCTCCAGCCAGGTGGAGGAGCAGCCTGGGCTTTGCTCCAGGCCAAGTGGAGCACTTGGCTCCTCATCATCTCCTGGAGAGCTTCTCCTTGGCTTCCTGACATCTTTGCATTAAATCTCTTCCTCAGCATCCAAAACGTATGGAAATCCTTCATTTTTCCACTTCCTGGAGCTCTTTGGGTTTAGATCCAAGGTCAAGACCTCATGGCTTTGATGCTCTTGCCCAGGAGGTCCAAGACCTGGATTGGCAAAGCTCAGCCCACATTTTCCCCAGTCCGCAAATCCAGGGCTCTCCTCGTCCCTGGAGGTGTCCCTGCAGCTCCTTGGGTGCCCATCCACTCCTTTTTTTGGGAACCATCCCAGCAGATCCCCTTAACCCTTTCCCTACATCCATAGTATAAATACACACTATGGGTATACATAAAATATAGATTCCCAATAAAAGCGAAGATATTCCAAAAAAAAAAAGCTGCATTAAACCCAACACCAACCCAAAAGCTGCCTTTTTGTCCCAGTCAGGGCATGGTGGGATCACTTTCAGTGCATCCTCCCCTGTCCTGCTCCAGAGGGCCACATCCTACCTGGAAAGAGCAGTCCATGGTCTCAGGGTGTCCAGATAGAGCATCCCAGGGCAGGGATGGCCATTCCAAGGGCTTCCAGCATCCTCCACCACAGCTCTCTGGTGGCTCTTTGTCCCCCTGTGTGCTGCTGGGGTCACATCCAGGTCCATTTTGTCCCATCCATGACAAAGCTTGGATTGACAAAGGTGACAGATCCAAAGCGCAACCTCGCTCCTGCCCATTTCCCCTTCTCCTTCCATGAATGTCCAGAAAGCTCCTGGGATGTCCCCTCCCACTTCTGGCCCAGCAGGGACATCCGCACAGCCCCAGGTGGAAGCAGGAGCAGGTCCTGTGTGGTGTCCCTCCATCCCAGCGGAGGAGCGTCCCTAGTCTGGCATGGGAAAAGGGATTCCCAGTTTTTTCCATGCTGTCCTTGGGATTTTGTGCCAGCCAGGCTTTGGGGTGGTCTCCTGTGCTAATGGGACCTGGGTGAGACTCACCAAGGCCACATTTTTTGGGAATGCTCCTCTGAGGTGTCCATCTTCCTGGCTTCAAACCAACCTGATCCTTCTTGGCCTTTTTTCTGAGCGGTGAAGGGCTTGGTTGGGAAATAACTCCTTTCCATCAATCCATCCCAGCCATCCATCAGCCTCACACTTTTCCCCGTTCTCCTGCCCAGGGGGTCCTTCCCTCCCTGTCCATCCGTCATTCCGGTGTCACTCAGCCCGGCCATCAATCACGGAGCCATCACCCCCTGGGCTGCCACCCCTCACTGGGATCATCCATCAAAGCCTCGTTAACCCCTCCAAGGGCAGCCCCGGCGCTGGGAATGTCACACGGCGCTGACGGCTCCTCCTGTCCCCTTCCTGTGCAGTTGCTCCCAAGGGTCCGAAGATCACGATGACCCCAACGAGGGCGCGCGTGGGGGACACCGTGCGGATCCTGGTGCAGGGCTTCCAGGTCAGCATTCCCAAGGCTGCAGGGGTGAATGGACAGCCTTGATCCAAGGATGTGGACGTGGGCTTGGCTTGGTGGCCTTGGTGGCATCACAGTCCCTATGTTGGGATGGGTTGGCCAAAGTTGTGGCTGTTCCACCCTGGAAGTGTCCAAGGACAGGCTGGGTGGGGCTTGTAGCAATCTGGGACAGTGGAAGGCATCCCTGTCCATGGCACAGGGTGGGATGGGAGGAGCTTAAATGTCCCTTCTAACCCAAACTCAAACCTAAACCCAGACTCAGACCCAGACCCAGACCATAGTCAAACCCAAACCCAAATCCAAACCTAAACCCCAGCTCAAACCCAGGCTTAGACTCAGACCCAGACCCAAATCCAAACTCAAGCTCAGACCCAAACTCAGACTCAAACCTAAACCCAAACCCAGGCTCAGACCCAGATGCAAACTCAAGCTCAGATTCAAACTAAACCCAACTCAAACCCAAACCCAGACTCAGACCCAGACCTAAACCCAAACCCAAACTCAGACCTAAACCCAATCCCAAGCTCATCCCGAGCCCCAGTCCCAGCGCCAAGCTGGATGTGATGATTTCATCTCCAGCTTTGCTCGTTCCCGCTCCCCTCTGACCTCACCCTGTCCCTGCAGAACGAGGTGTTCCCGGAGCCGCTGTTCACGTGGACACGCGTGGGGAGCCGGCTCCTGGACGGCAGCGCGGAGCACGACGGGAAGGAGCTGGTGCTGGAGCGGGTCCCGGCCGAGCTCAACGGCTCCATGTACCGCTGCACCGCCCAGAACCCGCTGGGCTCCACCGACACCCACACCCGCCTCATCGTCTTCGGTACGGCCACACCGCGGCCCCGCTGTGCCCCCCACGTGTTCCTGCTTGCCTCCTCCCCCCTAAAATTGTCTCTCTGCTCTTTGTTTCCTGCTAGAAAATCCGAATATTCCCAGAGGACCAGAAGACTCCAACGGTGAGCGGTGCTGGTGGCACTGGGATTTCCATGGAGATGCTCAGGGAGGGAAGGGCTGTGCGGAGAGGGCCTGGCCTTGCCTTGGCCCCGGCCCTGGGCCACCTCTCCTTGTCTCACTCTGAGCCCTCATCCATCTCTCCTTGCCTTGTCCCAAGCTCTTGCCCATCCTTCTCTGACTCATCCCAAGCCCTTTCTGATCTGCCCTTGTCTCACTCCAAGCCCTTTCCCATCTCTCCTTGCCACATTCCAAACCCTTGCCCATCTCTACCTCACTCCAAACCCTTTCCCCTCTCTCCTCACCTCATTCCCAGCCCTTTCCCATCTCCTAGCCTCATTCCAAGACCTCATCCATCTCTTTTCCTCATTCCCAGACCTTTCTCACCTCCTAGCATCATTCCCAGCCCTTTCCCATATCTCTCTGCATCATTCCAAGCCCTCATCCATCTCTCCTCACCTCATCCCAAGCCCTTTCCCATCTCTCTTTACCTCATTCCATGTCCTTTCCCATTTCTCTTTGCCTCATTCCATGTCCTTCCCTATCTCTCCTCATCCCCAGCCCTCTCCCGTGTTCTCAGGAACATCCTCCATCCCAAAAGGGACCCTGCGGATGCTCCCACCCCATCCCTCATCTCCACCTGACCCCACCCAACCCCCAGGCCAACGTTTGGGGGGGGGATCCCCTCCTAACCAGTGGTGCCCCTGTCCTGCTCTGAACCCCAGCATTGGTATGTGGCTCCGTGAACTCCTGATCCCTTTTTTCTCCTCTCCAGGTTCACTTCCCGGCCACTGTGGCTTCAGATTTGTTTTGGCGCTCACCCTGACAGTGATCCTGGAGCTCACGTGAAGCTTCACCTCCTCTTCTTCCTCCTCCTCCTCTGTCCAGCTCCTCCTGGCATTCCTGCCTCCAGCCATCGGGTCTCCCGCTCTTTTTTTTTCTATACTCTTGACAGTCTCGGTCTCTTTCCGTGTCTTGGCTTCCTCAGACGATTGAATTAAAGGGAAAAAGGAAAACCTCTTCTGGGAGAAAGTCGTAATTCATGTTTTACCTGTGCTGGGATTCCCAGCTCCATCTCAAGGTTCCCAGCACTGTCTTGGGGTTCCCAACTCCATCTCGGGGTTCCCAGCGCTGTCTTGGGATTCCCAGTTGCATCTCGGGGTTCCCAGCACCATTTTGGGACTCCCAGCTCTTTCTTGGGGTTCCCAATCTGTCTCGGGATTCCCAGTTGCATTTTGGGGTTCCCAGCTTTGTCTCAGGGTCCCCAGCTCCATGTCAATGTTCCCAGCTTTGTCTTGGTGCTCTCAGCTCCATGTTTGTGTTCCCAGCACCACCTTGGGGTTCCCAGCACCACCTTGGGGTTCCCAGCTTTGGGGCTTTGCAAGTTCTTGGAAGGGGGAGCAGGAGAATTCGAGGATTCAAGGACCAAATTTTCCCTGGAAAAACCCACGTGCAGCATTCCCACCACCCCGAGATGCTCCAGGCCTTGTCTCCCCGGGGTGAGGACCGGCACACATCCCCAGCCCTCCTGAGGCCGCGGAGGCGGCACCAGGAGCCCAAAGTCGTGGATCACTGGGTTTATCCGGTGGGATTCCGGCTGTGCTGGGAGCCAGGGCCCGTGCGCGCCACTCGTCCCGGGCTGGCTGAGGAATGACAAGTGACAGGCGGCTCCCGACCCCAAATGTCAGTGCTCACACTTGAGCAGGCAGCGTGTCCCGTCGGCGCCGGGCCCCTCGTGGCCAGCTGTCCCCATGGAAACGGGCCGGATCCGGCCATTCCCGCGGTGCCCCATCCCGGGATGGCGTCAATCCCGCAGCACGACAGCTCCTGGCGAAATCCAGGTGGTTTTGCCCCAGTCCTGGAGGCTTTCCAGCCTTTTCCTCGTTGTGGAGCACTTGGCTGTGGGCCGGGATCTCCTGTGGGGAAAGGATCCCGAGGATGGGGCGCTCCCAAGCCTTTTGCTCTGGGAACTTGTAATCCTGGAGGATTATTTGGCAGCCGTGCAGTGCCTCATCTTCCCAAAGCCCCGCACGAGCCTAAGCATCATTATCACCGTGATGATTAATTATTATTAAGCAGATTCCAGCCCTTCCCTGCTCAGTTGCCAGCCTTGCTGCTTTCCCAGCCTCAGAGGAGCCAAACAAACCCACAGCAGCTCCAGAGCTCCTTCCCATGCAAAATCCCAGAGTTTTACCCTTTGGACTGGGAGCAGTCGGATCGGGACCGGCTGGGATGTGTGGGAGGATCAGCAGCTCCACTTCCATTCCAAAGGAATGGCATCCAAGCATCCCAATCCCATCGGATCTGTGCTTCCACTCCACGGACAAGAAGAAAATCTTCGTTTTTTCAGAAGAAAATCTTAATTTCTTCAGGAATTCTCCCTGCCTCAGTTTCCCTCCACGCTCTGGAGAGCCTCTCCCATGGATCTTTCTGCCCTTTCTCATGGATCGGAGCCGCTCCAGGAGCCTCATCCCGTCCCAATTAAACAACCGCCAGGATTAAACAGCCATTAGGCCTCCCCGCTTGGAAAAGCGAGCATTTCCAGCCGCCCGAAGCTCCATTTAAATGCAAATGTGGCGGGTTTAGCCCAGAACCGTGGAAATGAGGAGCATTCCCGTGGAAACGAGGAGCAATTCCAGCGGCGGGACCACCACCGGCTCCACTCGGTGCCACCCCGGGAGCGCTGGGATGTCCCCAGCCAGCAGCTGGGGCAGGAACGCCGGGCTGGGTGGGCCTGCATCCCAAACCCACCCCGATTCGGGATGCTCTGGGAAGAATCCCTGGGAAAAGGGATGGATTTCCTGACGTGGATGGATCTGCCAAAGGCTGGGACCTTCCTTGTGCCAGCACAGACAGATGAGTGAGGGGATTTGGGAGTTTCTCCCCATTTTGGGGCAGAGCTGCTGCCTGTTTTCCTGATTTCCTGCCAAAACGAGCCACACAAATGGGTTCCTTCCCACCATCCACAGTCCCACCAGAAAGAACCATCCACGCTGTGCCGGACCCACCTTCCCCTCCCCACCCTCTCCCTGCAGGAAATCGCAGAGGACCCCAATTTGCCCCCCTTTCCCCCCATCCCCGATCCCGTTGTTCGAGGCGCCGGCAGTGAATAATGCAAGAGGAGGCTGGAGGGGAAAGGAGCGGCTCAGGTTGTTCCATTATTGATGAGAGCTGACAGATCCGCTCCTGACAACCTTCAGAGGAGATCTGATTAGCTCGGAAAAAAAAACCCCACCGAAACAGCAGCGCCTTCGCGAGGGGCTGACGGCAGCTGAAAACCCCAAAGGAGCGGCGTTATCGACGTTCCCGAATTCCAGGGGACTTTGAAAAAGGTTCTAGCAGGTTTGGAAGAGGTAATTACGCTCAATTAGAGTCACAAGCGCCGAGACGTCAGCGCTGCTTCTCCCGCTCCCCTCACACCTCAGGCAGGGATAAATGGGGATTTATCCAGCGGAATCCGTGCATTCTTTGGCATAGCGGGAACCGGGGGTGCTCCGGCCCTGCAGGAAAGTCAGCGGGAGCTTCGCTCGGCGCCTCCCCCGCCTCCCCCCTCATTGCCGGCTGGGTTCACGGGGCTGCCGAGCGCATGAATAATTCATCCTCCTCCTCCCCGGCTCCCAAGCGCCGGGATCTTTGTAGATCCAGCCGCGGGATGAAAGCCCCGGCAGGAGCGGTGAAGGGCCCGGGAGGTCGCGGCTGCCAGACCCTTTCCCAATTAGCCGAGCCCTGGAACGCGTGCCCAGACTCCACACGCGGCTCTCCTCCCTCAGCTTCGATACTGCCCGGGCTTCCAGGCAGGAAAAATTCTCCTTTTCCCAAGGTTTTGGCCAAACCGAGCGCCCCACGGATGGATTTTGGGGCTCTGTCTCCGGCAGGATGGAGGAGAGAGGCTGGGTGGGTTTGGCTGGCACTGTTTTGGATGCACGACACCACCTGTGCTCCAAAATCCAGCTTTTAAGTGAAATATCTTAATTCCCCCAAGCTCTTCTGTGCTGCATTTCCCCACAAGAGGGGGATAGCATCCCAAACATTCCCCTAGATATCCTAAATTAATCCTAAATAAAATATCCTAAATATCCTCCATTGGTGGATCCATATTCCCAGCAGGGACAAACACAGGGATCCCTGAGTGCCGAACCAGCCCGGGGGGGGGTCATTCCTGTGCTCCCTTTCCATCCTCTTCTGGGATACAAAAACATTTTCAGTGTTTAGGACAGGATCCTCCAGCTGGAGGGTCAGGGGACCCAGCTCCATCCCCTCCACCACGGGAATTTCAGCCTTCCCGGGAATTTCAGCATCCCAGCCTGGGCAGGGGGACACCTCAGCACTCAGGGATGCCAGGGATGGTGGAGAATCTGCCCCGAGGGGGTTCAGAGGTTCCTCCCCACCCCAAAATCTCGGGAACAGGCTGGTGGGGATCGGCTGCTCCATTGGGATGAGGTCTGGGAAATTGAGGACATGGGGAATGAATTCCTGAGCTCCCACCTCCCACTGGCGACCCCTGGCAAGGCCCCCTCGCACCGCAGCCACCCACGGGCTGGGACACATCACCCGCACACCACCCACATCCCCTGGCTTCATCCCTGAGGAAAATCCCACTGGATTGGGATGGAGCCAGCAGGGAGCGAGTCCCTGAGTGAAAGCAGGAGCTTCCACCCACCCCCAGCTTGGCTCTTTCTTCCCTCGTTCTTTTCCGCCCCTCTCGGATGTTCCCCTGGGTCTGATCCCTTTGAGTTCTCCTCCCTTGGCGGCGGTGGCAGTGATGCCATTCCCCAGGCTCCCGCCTTTCCCCCCCACCGTGGTTCCACTTTTGTTTCTTGGGGACAAGAATTCCCTGAAATCTTCGGAGTTCAGGCCAGGAGCTGATCCACCACCAGCACCTTCCCGGGGAGAGAACGCAGCCCTGCCGTGCCTCAGTTTCCCCACCAATCCCTGCAGCAACCCTCAGGAATGACAACTCCCATCTCTTCCTATCCCGAATTTCTCCTTGCATTTATTCCTTCCTTCACTCCTCTCCTCGTGCCCACAGCTGATCTCCAGCCCCGGTTTCCTGCCCAGCTCCCGGATTTTCCCCCTTCCCGACACCCCCAGCTCCTTTTCCACCAGCTCCTCCTTCCCCGCCACTTCCACGGCGGCCTCCGAGAGACCCCACAAGCTCCGGGGCTCTTTCCCGTCAGTCCTCCTAAGGCAGCGGGCGGCAAACCAGGGCCGCTGAATTAATCACTGAATTAATTAATCACTGAATCAACCGCTGAATTCGTCACCAGGCCGTGCCGCGGAGCAGCTGCTCGGCATCAGCCCAAAGGGCTCCCGGCTGCTGCTCCCTCCCTTTTCCGGGAGCACCGAGGGATGAGGAGCCTTTGCTGGGCACAACTTTTTTCTTTTTTTCTCTTTTTTTCTCCTTTTTTCGTTGCGTGACCCTTTTTAAAGCACCGCAGAGGACAAGCAGCTCCCCGGGGATGTTTTTCCTGCCTTTGTGCCCTTCCCCGAGTCTCTCTCTCCATTTCCCAGGCCAACAGAGCCGGCCCTGGGCTGCACCTTTCCCTGGAGCCCAGCCCATCCCAAACATTCGCGGCTCCTCCGGAAGCCTCCTGCCAGCTCTGCCCGCTCAAAGTCACCTTGTCCCAGACCGCCGCACTCCGGCCTCTCCCGGCAAATAATTAATCGGCTCTTCGGCATTCCCGCATGGAAAAATGCCCCAGCGGGTGCCCCCGGCCTGGCACTCGGACATGCAGCTGCCCGGGAAGCTGCTCCTGTCGGCGGCCGCGCTGCTGCTCCTGTCCCTGGCCTTCAGGTTTTGTAGGAACCGCTCGCCTCCCCCGGGAAAAATCCTGCCGGGAGAGCAGCGGGAAAACCGGGATGGGGATGGGGCTCTGAGGAGGAGGAGGAGGAGGGATGGGGGAAACAAATCTGGGAATGGCCCCGGGATGCGGCACGCAGCTCTCTGGGGAGAGAAAAGCTTTCCAAGGAATGAGGATGAGGAGGAGGAGGAAGGAGAGGAGGTGGGTTTGGAGCTGATTCCCAGGAAAGCCCCGCTCGGTCCGGTTAGGATAGAAAGGGAGCTGGGAAGGAAACTGGGATGGAAGTTGGGAATTAAGTCAGTAAGTGAAGCAGGGGTTGAGCTGGGGAGCGATCCCAGGAGCAGGACGGGAAGCGAGCTGGGAAAAGAGCCGGGAAGCGAGCTGGGAAAAGAGCCGGGAAGCGAGCTGGGAAGTCAGCCAGGAAGAAAGCCAGGAAGCAAATTGATAACAAAGCCAGGAATTGAGTCAGGAAGTGAGCAGACAAACGAGCTGGGAAACAAGCTGGGAAATAAATTGGGAATTAAGTCAGGAATCGAGCTGGGAAGCAACCTGGAAAGCAAGCTGGAAAGTGAGACAGGAATTGAGGGGGGAAGTGAGCTGGGAAGCAAGGCAGAAATTTTGCTGGGAAGTGAGTCAGAAATTTTGCTGGGAAGCGATCTTGGAAGCAAGGCAGGAGTCAAGGTGGGAAGCGAGCCGGGAATCTTGCTGGGAAGCGAGCTGGGCTCTCACGACCCCGCGGCCCTGGCCGGAGCATGGAACAGCCCGGCAGGGAGGGAAGAAGTTGCCCCGAGCTCCGGGCGTTCCCCAGGGATTCCCGATGCCCGGACAGAGGGGGATGGATGCGCCCAGAGCACGGAGCAGGATCCGGCTGGAGCAGGGAGGAGCAGGGAGGGCAGCATGGGGACAGTCCGGACCCTCAGCGTCACCTCCAGCCTGGGGCTGCTGCTGACGGCGAGCGAGGCGGGCTCGGACACCTCCTACTGCTTCTCCTCGGTGGCCAAGATCCAGGTGGAGGAGAACTTCATCCCGGAGCGCCGGGACAAGGACTGGGATAGCCCGGCTAGGCCTGGCTTGCGGGGCAAAGTCTACGACTACTTCATGCAGTCCACCTCCGAGTCGGTGTCCAGGCGGACGTCCCTGCCCTTCGTCCCTGCGGGGACATCCCAGCGCCGCGGGCAGCGGGACCAGGCAGAGCCGCAGAGCTCCCGAACCCAGGGGGAGAATCCAGCTTTGGAAATTCCTGATCCCAACAGTTCCTCAGCTCCACAGGAGGGCATGGAGAACCCTCCAGAGCCATCTTCTCCCGGCTGGAAGGGCAGCACCCTGGGGATCCCCCCCCTGCTCCCATTGCCCGGTGGGGTTCCAGCTGCAGGTCCTGAGCTGTCCCAGGTGTCATCCCCCGGCCAGGTGCACCTGGGGAACTGCTCTGAGGTTCTGCGCGCGGCCAAGGCGCGGCAGCTGCGGGCCCTGCAGGACGCCGCGCTCCAGGTGATGAGCGACCACCTCCTGCAGGTGCTGCGCTCCCCAGCCATCTACGGCCGCCTCAACGCCGGCGAGCGGGAGCTGCTCCCGGCGCTCCGGAGCCGTGGGCGGCCACGTCTGGTGGTGGCCGATGTCCCCCCGGCTGAGCCTGGCCACCGCCGCGGCCGCCTCTGCTACTACGACGAGGACGGGGACCGCTGGTGCCAGCTGTGCCAGCTGCCGGCCGAGGTGGCCGGGCGGGGCTGTGCCGTGTGCTCCATGTTCAATTACCTGTTCGTGGTGCCCGGCTGGGAGGGCACGGGCCATGCGCGGAGCCCCTCGCGCCGCGTGCTCTGCTACGACCCCCTGGGCGACAGCTGGCACGACGTCTGTCCCCTGCGCCAGGCGCGGCCGCACTGCCAGCTGGTGGCCCTGGACGGCCACCTCTACGCCATCGGGGGCGAGTGCTTGGCCACCGTGGAGCGCTACAACCCCCGGCTCGACCGCTGGGCCTTCACCGCCACCCTGCCCAGGGACACCTTTGCCGTAGCCCACGCGGCCACCGCGTGCGACGGGGACATTTACGTCACCGGGGGCACCCTGCGCTCGCTGCTGCTGCGCTACGACGCCCGCGGGGACAGCTGGGTCACCAGCCCGGCCATCGGCGACAAGGACAGGACGGCCGAGCTGGTGAGCGCCCACGGGTTCCTGTACCGCTTCCAGCTGCGGCGCGGCACCAGCGGCGCCGAGGTCGCCGTGTCACGGTGCAGCGCCAGCGCCAGGCTGTGGTACCGCTGTGGCAGCCACCCCCTGCCCGAGCCGGCCGGGCTGCGCTGCGCCACCCTGGGAGGCCTCGTCCACTGCCTCGGCCGCGGTTTCCATCTCCGCTTCCTCGCCGACCCCGTCTCGCCACGCTTCGGGGCCAAGGAGCTGCGGCCCTTCCCGGGCCCCCACGGGAGCCTCCTGCCCGCAGTCCTGGTGCTGCCCGAGGGGGGCACGGAGCCACCACAGCCCTGAGGGTCCCCAAGGAGCCGTGGCAGCCAGAGAAGGAGCCCCCAGCCCAAGCTGTGCAATTCAAGCCCTCCATGGACCCGACTTCCTCCCAAACTCCAGGATGGAGGAAGGGATCAAACACTTGGATCTGGCCTCTTCCCACACCCCGGGCTGGAGGAAGGGATCAAACACTTGGATCCAGCCTCTTCCCAAACCCCCAGAGGCAGGAAGGGATCGAACCCTTGGATCCAGCCTCTTCCCACTGCCCGGGATGGAGGAAGGGATCAAACCCTCGGGCGCTGCCAGGAATCGCAGCCCAGAGGAGGCTCCAGGAAGAGTCAGGAGGAGCTGGGCAGACTCGTTTGCTCAGGGGAGGTTAAACAGGGCCGTGTTTGTTTGGGCGGCAGCAAATCCCGGATCTCCGCGGGCTCCAGCTGTCCGGGCACCCTTCGGGACCTGAATCAGACCTGATTTAGGACCTGATTCAGACCTGACTTAGGCTCCAGGTGGGGAACATTGACCCGGACCCGGATGGGGAGTGGTTTAGGGTGGAGGGCGCTGAAGCTCCGCCAGCATTGCTTGGACAACTCACTCACCCTGGGAAGAGTTCGGGGCTGGCCTCGTTATCTCTTATCTCGTTATTCCTCACCTCCTCCTCAGAGCGCAGTTGTCTGTATTTAATCTCTGTGTAAAGCGGCGCCGGGGGTTTAGGCACAGCTGGGCCTAAATTAAAGCGAACATTCGGTGAAATGAACCCCGTGCCTCGTTTTAAGCCGAGCCTAATTGGAGGCAAGAGCGCGCTGCATGTTCAACATAGCTAATTAGGCACGGCCGGCAGCTCCGGGGAGGCGAACACGGGAGCAGCGCTCCATCATTCCCTTTTCCCAGCTTTTCCAGGAGCAGCGCTCCATCATCCCCCTTTCCCAGCTCAGACACTCCCTCATCCCCTTTTCTCAGTTTTTCCAGGCAATCCCTGCTTATCCCACAATTCCAGAGGGGCTGGGGAAAAGGAGCTGAAATCCCCCCAGTTCTACCTCCTGCTACGCTGGGCTGCTCCAGCCTGGCCTGGGACTCTTCCAGGGATGGGGATTCCAGGTTTTTTTGGGAATTTCGCGGCTGCTCAGGGCAGTTTAGGAGAGCCTGGGTTAACATTCTCTCCCAAAGTGCTCCCGGAAGGATTCCTGGCACTGCCTGGAGCCTCCGGACCAAGGGCAGGGAACCTTGGGAGGCTGTGTTAATTAATGAGCCTGGGGCCAAGGTAATTAATTAACCCGGGGCTGCATTAATTAACAAACTCGCCCAGGTTGCCTCTGCTGGCAGGGGGTGGATGAGGGACCCCTTCCTGTCGTGGAAATGCAGGAATATGTTGGAGTATGAGGATTTTTTTGGGATTTACGGAATTTCCCAGCTGAAACATCCCAAAAGAGAGACTCTGGGATGTGCGAGGTGGAAATTCCTGCCTGGCAGCAGCGGGATGACCCCTCTGGAATGGTCCCCGGTTAAGGGGGAAAGGACTGGGATGAGGGTGGGGGAAAATAAAGGGAAAAGGACAAATCCAAACCCACACTCACACCTGGAGATTTCGCTCCCTACTCCCAAATCCTGAAGGTTTGGTTCATTCTCTCCCAAATTTCAAAGCTCTGGTTCTTTCCCTGCTCCCAAATCCCAAAGATTTGCTTCATTCTCTCCCAAATCCTGAAGGTTTGGTCCTTTCCCCACTCCCAAATCCCAGAGGTTATGTACATTCCATGCTCCTGAATCCCAAGGGTTTGGTTCGTTCTCTGCTCCTGAATCCCGAAGGTTTGGTCCTTTCTCCGCTCCCAAATCCTGAAGGTTTGGTTTATTCCCTGCTCCCAAATCCTGAAGGTTTGATCCCTTGTCCAACTCAGCCTCCTTCTCCCACCCCAGGGTCATTCCAGAGGGATCATCCCACTGCTGCCGGGTTGGAATTCCCACCTCGCTCATCCCAGAGTCTCTTTTTTTGGGATGTTGCAAACCAGAAATTCCGTGAATCCCAAAACCTCCTTATTTTCCCATCATTATTTAACTCCTTGCTCCTCTCGCTCGTGTTCCCCCATATTTCTGCTTTTCCCACGCCGAATTCCCAGTGCTGGATCATTCCAGCCCCTTGGAACGTGCGAACCTCTCCCGTCCCCGTCCCAAATCCCGATTTTTGCCCTTTCCGTGTGACCGCTGCAGAGGAGAGTTCCCGGTGGGTGGGAACGCGGCCCTGGAGCCCTTCCAGAGGACATTGGATTGTTTTCCATCCCAGGAAAGCTTTCCCAGATCCCGCCTTTCTCCCGGCGCCGTTTCGTGTTTCACCTTCCCTGTAACCCCTTCCTGCCCGCCAATCCCGCGTTCCCAAGGGATGAGCGCCAAGGACGGGGCGCGGGCGGCGCTCCCTCCCCCGCTCCTGCACTCTCCAAGATTAATTTTGGGAAGCATTTGGGAGATTAAAAACAACCGGGGACATCCCGGCCTTGTCCTGCCGGCAAGGACACACAGGCCAGGAGCGTGTGGGAATGACTTTGGGATCAGGGAAAGGGAAAATAAATGGAAAAGGACAAATGCAAACTCAGGCTCAGACCTGGATGTTTCGTTCCCTGCTCCCAAATCCTGAAGGTTTAGATCGTGACCTGCTCCCAAAT
Source organism: Pyrgilauda ruficollis (assembly GCF_017590135.1). NCBI lineage: Eukaryota > Metazoa > Chordata > Aves > Passeriformes > Passeridae > Pyrgilauda > Pyrgilauda ruficollis. The sequence continues at coordinate 1,264,207 of NW_024515320.1, forward strand.
CCCAAAGGTTTGATTAGTTCCCTGCTCCCAAATCCCAAAGATTTCATTCATTCCCTGATCCCAAATCCCAAAGTTTTGGTCCTTTACCTACTCCCAGATCCCAAAGGTTTGGTTCATTCCCTGCTCCCAGATCCCAAAGGTTTGGTTCATTCCCTGCTCCCAGATCCCAAAGGTTTGGCTCTTTCTCTTCCAAATCCCAAAGGTTTGGATCATTCCCTGATCCCAAATCCAGGAGGTTTGGTCCTTCCCTTTCATCAGGATGTCCTGGATTTTCATGGAAAGGTTGGAAAAGCTGCCACAATTTCCAAGGAAAAGGGTTGGGAGCACACGTGGTGCATCCCAATAAACTCCACTCCTTCCCCCACGGATCTTTCTGGAAGTATCCAAGGATGAACAACCAGAGGTCACCATGGATCCTGTGGGAGTGGGATTTTCCCTGGAATCCCTGGATCCATGGATGGGAACAGGGAGAGCTCCTGGATCTAACAGGGACAGCAGCTGGGACTCCTGAAAATCCGGGAATCCCTGGAATTGTGGGGACTCTCCAGCATCTGGGACTCCTGGAAGTCCAGGATCCTGTGGGAGTGGGATTTTCCCTGGAATCCATAGCCCGTGGATGGGAACAGGGAGAACTCCTGGATCCAACAGGGACAGCAGCTGGGACTTCTGAAAATCTGGGAATCCTGAGAATTGCAGGCACTCTCCAGCAGCAGAGACTCCTGAAATTCTGGGAACTCCTGGAGTTGCCGGGGCTCTGCAGCTGGGACTCCAGAAATTCTAGGATTCCCTGGAACTCTGGGGGCTCTCCCTGTTCTCACCCCCAGATCCAGGGAGCATGAGAAGTTCATTCTGGGATAATTTTCGCAGCTCCAGCAGAATTCCTGGCACACCCCAGGCATCCGGAGCCGCCTCAGCATTCCCGTAATTTCTGCTTCCCAGCTTTTCCCCAGTCCTGCTTCCTCAGCGCCTTCCCTTCCGCTCTGTTTTCCCTGGATTTGCTCCTGGGAAACGTCAGCAGAGCTGGGCCTGGGGAGCGGAAGAAAAGTCGAGCTGGCTCCGGGGGCTCCGCCAGAATTCCAGGGGGAGCTGGGGCTCTGGAAAAGCTCTGGAAAAGGGCTGGGAAGGGTCAGGGATTCCCAAGCACTGCTGGATCCCCCTCATCCCCCTCCTGGAGCTCCATCCCAATCCCAGAGCCAGAGCCATCCCTGGGATTGTTATCCCTGATCGCAAATCCCGCTGGAACAGCAGTGGGATGGGAATGGGATGAGGTGTTCCCAAAGGATCAAGGAATATCCCAAAGGATCATGGAATAACCAATATTTGACCCCCAGGGATCAAATCCAGCTCTAAGTCCTACTTAGACATCCCAAATTTCCACATTTCCAAACACTCCCGGGGCTCTGGAAGCCTTGGGAACGTTCCCATTCTGTGGGGAACCAGATCAGCCCCGAACCCTCTGGAAGGAAAAACTTTTCCCAAAATCCAACCTGAATCTGCAGGTGACACCGAAATCCAGGGAATCTGGGAATTTCCATTTCCATCCTCCAGGAATTCCAGGACTGCACAGGGACTGGGACTGGTCCAATCCAGAGAAATTCCTGGAATAACGCCTGGATTGGAGAGCCAGCAGGGAGAGGGGATTGTCCTGGGCTCTGCCCCCTGAGGGATCCCAAGGGAATCTGAGATTCCCAAGAGAATCCCAAGAGATCCCAAGGGGACAGAGCTGGGAAAACCTGCAGCAGGCCCTGCCTGGAGGGGGAAATTGGGAATTCAGGGGAGTTTTCTCCTGGAAATCCCCAGCCCCCTGGGATGGGATGGGATTCATAAAAATCCACTATCCCCTAAATTCCCACGCCATTCCAACTGCATCCATGTGGGATTCCCACCCCAGTCCCATTCCCACATTATTCCCAAACTGTTCCAGCCGCATCCATGTGGGATTCCCATCCCAATCATCTCCATGGGATTGGGGCCTCTCCTGCTTTTTGGGGAGCATTTCCCTGGGGTTTTGAGGAGCATCTCCATGGATTAGGGATCTGTCCTCCTTTTCTGGGGGACATCTCCATGTGTTTTAGGATCTGTCCTGCTTTTTGAGGAGAATTTCCTGCACTGGGATGTGACTTCCAGGGTTTTGCTTCCCTTAAGCAGCAGCGCTTCCAGAGGGGCTGGAAATCTCGATCCTGGAGAAATTCCATAAAAATCCACTGAGGCTGAGGTGTTCTAACCCAATTCCAGTTTTTTGTTGTTTTTTTTTTTTTTTTTCTTTGCACACTGGGAATTTTGGAACTGGAGAATGCGGATGAGTGACTTCCAGGGTTTTGCTTCCCTTAAGCAGCAGCGCTTCCAGAGGGGCTGGAAATCTCGATCCTGGAGAAATTCCATAAAAATCCACTGAGGCTGAGGTGTTCTGACCAAATTCCAGGGGGTTTTTGCACACTGGGAATTTTGGAGCTGGAGAATGAGGATGGAATTCTGGGATTTTCCTTTCCTGGGAGATCCAGATTTTCCAAACCAGCTGGAGAAGGGGATGAAGAATCCCAGGAATTTCCTGAAGATCATAGGGACCCTAAAACAGAATTTGGGATTATCTGGATCCCAAATTTTGGGATTTCAATGGAAGATTTTCCCTAAAAGGGGAAAAATCTGGGAATGAGGATATGAGGAAAAATCCAGGAGTGCAGGAATTTACAGGAATTTTAAAATTTGGGAATTTTCAAAGGAAGCTGAGCTCAATGGATCTTCAAAATTCTTTTTCCTCAAAATTCCGAAATCGACAAAAATTCCCTTTTACGGAGCTTTTTCCCGGGGCGTTGCTGCCATCTAGGGGCTCCCGGTTGAAAACAGGGAAAAACGGAATTTATTCCTGGTTTCCCAGCATTATTCCCAGCCTTTTTTTCCTTTGGCTTTTCCAGCGGTATTTTCCTGCTTTATTTGCAGCTTGGATCTTTCCGGAATTTTTATTCCTAGATTACACCCAGGGTTTTTCCAAGATTTTTCTTCCCCCCAAAGTTCACCTGGGATTCCAGGGGGAGGATGATCCCTAAAAAGCCCGGAACATCCATCCCTAACCCTTCCCATCCCTCAATTCCAATGAAATTATCCAAATTCCAGTGGAAATTTTCATACTTCCAATGGAAACAATCCAAATTCTGATGGAAATTATCCCAATTTCAATGGAAATTATCCCAAATCCAATGAAATTATCCCAGTTCCAATGGAAATGATCCCTATTAACTCAGATTCCCTATTTTCCCAGCCCTGAATTTCCCAGCTCCTGTCCTGGATGCTCATCTGGGATATTCTTCACCAGAATCCTGGAATTATTTGGGCTGGAAGGGCTTTAAATCCCATCCCATTCCCCCTCTTTCCATGGGGGGATTCCAGGAAAGGATATTCCCTATACATCCCAGGAACCTCCATCCCCCAGCCCTTCCTACCCCTCAATTCCAATGGAAATTATCCCAGTTCCAATGGAAATTATCCCAATTGCAACAGAAATTATCCCAGTTCCAATGGACAATATCCAAGTTCCTATGGAATGATCCCAGTTCCAGTGGAAATTATCCTGATTAACTGAGATTCCCAGTTTTTCTAGGCCTGAATGTCCCAGCTCCTGTCCTGGATGCTCATCTGGGATATTCTTCACCAGAATCCTGGAATTATTTGGGCTGGAAGGGCTTTAAATCCCATCCCATTCCCCCTCTTTCCATGGGGGGATTCCAGGAAAGGATATTCCCTATACATCCCAGGAACATCCATCCCCCAGCTCTTCCCACCCCTCAATTCCAATTGGAAATATCCCAATTCCAATGGAAATTATCCCAATTTCAATGGAAATTATCCCAATTCCAATGGAAATTATCCCAATTTCAATGGAAATTATCCCAATTCCAATGGAAATTATCCCAATTAACTCAGATTCCCTGTTTTCCCAGCCCTGAACTTCCAGATCCTGGTGCAGGCAGGGATTTGGGATCAGCTGGAACGAAGACCTGGGATTGTCCAGGATGAAGGTGTGGGAATTTCCTGGTGTCCTTCCAAGATGAATCCAGTCTCACATCCCGGTACAGGTGGAGATTTGGGATCACCTGGAATGGAGGTGTGGGATTGTCCTGGTCTCTTCCAAAGACTCATCCAGCTCCACATCCCAGTGGTGGCAGGGTTTGGGAACACCTGGAATGAAGGGATTGTCCCAGTGTCCCTAAAGCCAGATCCAGCTCCACATCCCAGTGGGATCACCTGGAATGGAGGGATTGTCCCAGTCTCCAAAGACAGATCCAGCCCCACATTTCAGGGCAGGTGGAGATTTGGGATCACGTGGAATGAAGGGATTGTCCCGATCTCCTCCAAAGTCAGATCCAGCCCCACACCCTGGTGCAGGCAGGGATTTGGGATCACCTGGAATGAACACATGAGATTGGCCAGGATGAAGGTGTGAGGTTGTCCTGGTCTCCTCCAAAGCCAGATCCAGCCCCAGATCCTGGTTCAGAGAGGGATTTGGGATCACGTGGAATAAAGGGATTGTCCTGGTGTCCTTTAAAGCCAGATCCAGCTCCACATTCCAGTGCCAGCAGGGATTTGGGAATACCTGGAATGAAGGGATTGTCAGGATTGTCCTGGTGTCCTCCAAAGTCAGATCCAGCCCCAAATCCTGGTACAGGTGGAGATTTAGGATCACCTGGAATGAAGGTGTGGGATTGTCCTGGTGTCCTCCACAGCCAGATCCAGCCCCACGTCCCAGGACAGATTCCCATGGACTCCAGGATCTCCGACATCTTTCCCCAAGGTGTCTCCATGGCTCTGGTGGGAAAGGGGGATCAAACACTGGGAAGGCCGAGGGAGCTCATCCCACAATTCCTCCCCATCCCGGCCCTGCGGACGTTGGGTTTTTCCCAGTCCCAGGGCAATTCCTTCCTTGGCAGAGGGGACACCCCCAGCAGGTCCTTCCCAATCCCAGCTCCCCCTGCTCCAGGCTCCTTGGACCCTGCTGGATGCTCAGGTGCCACTTGGAGCTCCCTGGAATTCCTCATCCTTGACATCCAGGATTCTTATCCCCACCAGGGGCTGGGAGGAGCTGGGGGCTCATCCAGGTCTCCAGATGAGGCTGTTGGAAGGGCTCAGGATTCCATGGAATCCTCCCCACCTGATCCAGGGCTCTGGGAAGGAGGATCCAAGGTTCCAATGCTGCTCATTCTATCTGGCCCGGCATTCCCAAGTCTCCAGGGCCATCGGAACTTTATGGAAATTATAATTTATAGAGAAAAAAAACTTTTCTAGAGAAAATATAATTTTATGTAAAATCAATCATTCATCCATGGATCCTCCATCCGTTATCCTGGGGATGGATGGATGGACGGATGGATGGATGGGTAAAGGGACGGGTAAAGCGGAAAAACAGGGAATCTTTTCCCGAACCTTCCGGCCGAATCCACACGGTGGCAGCAGGGATCTGCCGATGGAGCGCCGGGAGCTGCCGCGCAGCTTATCCCAAAAAACCCAAGGATGGCGGCCGAGGAACTGCTCCATGGAAGGGGTTCAGAGATCCCCGGAGAGATCCCAAGGGAATTCCGCTCACAGGGTGAGAGGGAGGGAAACGTCCCTGTCCCTGTCCCGGCTGTGTCCGAGCACAGCGGTCCCAGGACACACTGACCCCTCCGGAGCTGGGGGTTCCTGCAGGAATTCCCCCCTCAGGTGGCACTGTGGGACAGGAAAAGGATCCCGGAACGGTTCAGGTTGGGTTGGAGGGACCTTCGAGCCCATCCCATTCCATGTCCGGACACCTTCCCTGGTCCCATGTGCCTCCAGCCCAGCCTGGGGCATTCCAGGGATCCAGGGGCAGCCACAGCTTTTCTGGGAAGCTGTGCCAGGGCCTCGCCTCCTTCCTGGGCAGGAATTTCTTCCCAAATTACCCCTCTTTCAGTCTGACTCATTCCTGCTTATCCTGAAACATCTTCCCCAGGGTTAACACCGCAGCTTGCTCAGCCTATCTCTAGAGCAGAGGTGCTGCAGCACTTGGGGCATCTCCGTGGCCTCCTCTGGACCTTCTCCAACAGTTCTGTGTTGGAGCAGAGAATTCCAGGTGGGATCTCAGGAGAGATCCTCCCTTCCCTTCCCTGCTGCCCTCATTCCTTGGGACACACCAGTGACATGGATTTTGGGCTGGAATGCTGGGATGAGGATGGTGGGAGAGAGGGATGGATCCACAGAAATCCCATAAAAATTCCCAAAATTCCTATTCCTGGTCTAAAACCCTGGAATGTGCTTTTTTTCCCCATGGAAAATCCTTTTATTTCCCCATTTAATTCTGTATGACCCCAAAGGTTTGGGAGCTTTATTCAAATATTAATAAAATATTAGCAAATACTTTAGTGTGAATATAAAATCAGTAATAATTAATGTAAATAAATAATAATATAAATAAATACTAATTAAGTGTGAATATTAAAATAATTCCTGTTGAAGTCTCAATCCTATAATTAAAGGCATCCCCAATTATTTTATTTTTCCTTTTTTTTGATTGTTTTATCAATTTATTTGTGCAATTTAGTGTTGACAATATAATTATTATTAGTAGCAGTAGTAGTACTGGCAGTAAAATAATAATACTATTTCAACCAATATTTGATGAGTTTTAATCAATATTTTGTGAGTTCATTATTGATAATTTCTGAATTAATCAGTATTTGTGTGAGTTTATTATTGATAATCCCTGATTTAATCAATGTTTGTATGAGTTTATTACTGATAATTCCTGATTTTTATCAATGTTGTGTGGATTTATTATTGATAATTCCTGATTTCCATCAATATTTAGGTGAGTTTATTACTGATAATTTGTTTCCATAATTGATAATTTATATTGATTTCCATCAATATTTGATGAGTTTATTATTGATAATCCCTCATTTTCATCTATATTTGGCAAGTTTATTATCGATAATTCCTGATTTCCGTCAATATTTGTGTGAGTTTATCATTGATAATTCCTGACTTCCACCAATATTTCATAAACCTATTGATAATTCCTCATTTTAATGAATTTGGCTGAGTTTTTTACTGATAATTTCTGATTTTGATCAATATTTGGGATCGCTGACTTGTTCCTGCTGAGTTTTTTAACCTTCGTGCTCCTCCTGCTGGAATTTCTTGGATTTCCAGGGGTATTCAGGCCTGGCTTTGCCTCACCTGGTGCAACAGGTGAGGCTTTGTTAGACCCGGTATCAATAATTATTAATAATTATCAATAATTATCCTCATTAATCCCAGCAAGGGAAGGATATCCCACCCAGGAATTCTCCTCAAAAAGCAGCACAGAACCGAAAACCCATGGAAATACTGCCCAAAACCCCATGGAGATGCTCCCAAAAATCCCAGTCCCATGGAAGTACTCCCATAAAGCAGGACAGATCCCAGTCCCACGGAATTTCTCCTCAAAAAGCAGGACAGATCCTAAACCCCATGGATATGTCCCCCCAAAAAAGCAAGACAGACCCCAATGCCATGGAAATGCTTCCCAAAAACCCATGGAGATGCTCCCAAAAATCAGAACAGTCCCATGGAGATGTCCCCAAAAAGCAGGATAGACCCCAAACCCATGGAAATTCCCTTCAAAAAGCAGGACAGACCCCAATAAATGTGAGCAGTGTGAGCAGTGTGAGGAATGTGGACAGTGTGAACAGAGTGAGGAATGTGAGCAGTGTGAGCAGTGTGAGCAGAGGGAGGAATGTGAGCAGTGTGAGCAGTGTGAGCAGGCCCCTCGCAGTTCAGTTCATCCCTTCCACAGCTCACACAGATGCCAATGCAGGAACAATCCACTAAAAGCCAACCCAGTGAGTAAGATTTGTGAGGCTGATCCTTTTAATTTTTCAGGATGCAATTTCAAGCCCAATTATGAATAAACCCTATTCATTCTGGATTTCCACCAAAATCATCCACAGGAAGGCTGCAAGCGCGGAATTGGAAAGAAGAATTGGAAACCTCACACTTCTTAAGGTGTCTTGATTTACTCTTTAGCTGAGGGCACCACAGCTCCTCTGTGCCTGAGGCCCCAGATTGAGGTACATCCATTCTGTTTAACAAGGAACAGCTTTGCTTGGGCTCTTACCTACCCAAAAGCAATGTCTAAGCAGATTGGTGCACATATGCCTGTATTAAAGCAACACAGCAAATACAATGACAACAACAACACTACCATCTTCTTTAATGGGAGGCAAATACAGATGCCATAATTTATGTGGCCATTTACTTCAAAGGCTGTGGCATGTAAATCACTCCTACATCCTGTGATCTCTCTGGTCACTGTGCCACACAGTGCCTGTGAGTCTATTAGAGAGCAAACTCACGGTGTCAAAAAGATGCTTGGTATAAACTGAGGTGCTGCGTTGGGAAGGCTGGAGAAGCTTTACCACCACTATCCCAATAGCTGCCCACTCTCTCCTAACCCAGGGGGTGTATTTTATTTCTCCTTAAATGATTATCTGCCTTAACTGAATGCTGTTTAAATACTTTCCGGAGGGCAATTATTTTCCTCAGAAACAGACAAAATTTTTCCTTATTTCAGAAACCACAACTCTTAAAACAGAACATATTCATCTTAAATTGAATTTGCAGTCTCCTCCTCGCAACCTCCTTTCTTTACTTTCTTGGAGGTATCAGACCCATATGGGAAAGTGTATGACATGAGGTAGAAAATTCATACACAGGGTATGATATCTGCCCAGCCAGATGTATTTCATTCTAGACAGCAGGTTTCCCTCCCGTGATCACTTCAGAAAAGGAGGAATATTCAGTAAGTAGTCTCTTAAATTACATATATATATATATTTTAAAAGTAATTTTTAAATTACTCTTGGTGGCTTATGTAGTATGAGATGAAACTTTTGAACTTTGGGTTTCTCCTTCATCAGTATAAGCAATGACATTTCTAAGAAGTACCTATTGTGTAGCTCAGTAATTGGATAAAACAAATTGTCACAGAAGGAAGATGATACAGAAGATGCAACTTATGTAAAATGAAGTAAAATGTCATCTCAGTGTAAGGTCATTTTGTCCAACACTTCGTTTTCAGAACATCAAGCAGATACACAAGAGCTCTTCCCCTCCCCTCCCCCCAGGAATTCTCCTCAAAAAGCAGCACAGAACCGAAAACCCATGGAAATACTGCCCAAAACCCCATGGAGATGCTCCCAAAAATCCCAGTCCCATGGAAGTACTCCCATAAAGCAGGACAGATCCCAGTCCCACGGAATTTCTCCTCAAAAAGCAGGACAGATCCTAAACCCCATGGATATGTCCCCCCAAAAAAGCAAGACAGACCCCAATGCCATGGAAATGCTTCCCAAAAACCCATGGAGATGCTCCCAAAAATCAGAACAGTCCCATGGAGATGTCCCCAAAAAGCAGGATAGACCCCAAACCCATGGAAATTCCCTTCAAAAAGCAGGACAGACCCCAATCCCGTGGAAATGCTTCCCAAAAAAGCAGGACAGATCCTAAAACCCATGGAGATGTCCCCCAGAAAATCAGGACAGAACCAAATCCCATGGAAATGCTTCCCAAAATCCCATGGAGATGCTCCCAAAAATCAGGACAGACCCCAAACCCATAGAGATTCTCCCTAAAAGCAGAATAGGACCCAATCCCAGGGAAATTCTCCCCAAAAAACGGGATAAATCCCAAAACCCATGGAAATTCTCCTCAAAAAGCAGGACAGATCCTAAAACCCATGGAGATGTCCCCCAGAAAAGGAGGACAGATCCCTAATCCATGGAGATGCTCCTCAAAACCCCAGGGAAATGCTCCCCAAAAAGCAGGAGAGGCCCCAATCCCATGGAGATGATTGGGATAGGAATCCCACATGGATGCGGCTGGAACGGTTTGGGAATGATGTGGGAACGGGGATTGGGGTGGGAATGCAGCTGGAATGGGGCGAGAATTTAGGGAACTGTGGATTTTTATGGATCCCATCCCATCCCAAGAGGCTGGAGATGTCCAGGAGAAAACTCCCCGGAAATCCCAATCCAAATTTCCCCCACCCCGGGCTTTCCCAGCCCTGCCCCTTCTCCAGAGCCCCTTGGGATCTCTTGGGATTCTCTTGGGAATCTCAGACCCTCGCTGGGCACAGCCCGGGACAATCCCCTCTCCCCCGGCTCCGGATTCCAGGCGTTATTCCAGGGACAGATCCGGGCGGGACGAGCCCCGGGATCCCGAGAAATCCGGGAAAACCCCAGCGGCGTCCGAGTGGGGCCGAGCCTCGGGAAAAGGGGATTTAACCCCGCTCCGGGAATCCGAGCTAGGAAAAGCGGGGACGGGAATCCTGTGGGATCGGGAGCGTCGGGGTCCAAAGCGGGAACGGGGCTGCTGCAGCCCCGCGGTTGGGATTTATCCCGTGAAAATTCCCGGCTCATCCCAGAGATGTCGGGCTTGGATCAGGGAACGGCTCCAGGCCGAGTTAAACCCGGCCCAGGGCGGGGCCGCTCCGCCCTTTGAGCCCCGCCCGGGACTTTGATCCTGGGTTTGGGGTCTGGGAAAAACAAACCGGGGACACCGCTGGGGACACCGGGACCTCCTGGGGACACCCCTGGGAACACTCCTGGGGGCATCTAGAATCTCCTGGGGACACTTGGGATCAGATGGGGACACCCGGGGTCTGCTGGGAACACTCCTAGGACACTCCTCAGGACAGTCCTAGGGACACTGCCGGGGACACGTGGGATCTCCTAGGGACACCCTGGATCTGCTGGGGTCACTCCGAGGACACTCCTGGGGACTCCCAGAGTCTCCTGGAGTCACTCCTGGGGTCTCTTGGGATCACCTGAGGGGTCCTCGGGATCTCCTTGAGACACTCCTGGGGACACTGCTGGGGACACTTGAGATGACCTGGGGACACTGCTAAGGACACTCCTGGGGACACCTAGAATCTCCTGGGGACCCTTGGGATCACCTGGGGACACTCTGGGGACACTCAGGATCACCTGGGGACACTCCTGGGATCACCTGGGGACATTACCAGGATCTCCTGGGGACACTCCTGAGGACACCCAGAATCTTCTGGGGACACTTGGGATCTCCTTGGGACACTGCTGGGGACAGTTGGGATCACCCTGGGGATCTGCTGGGGACACTCCTGGGACACTGCTGAGGACATTCCTGGGACACTCCCGGATCCCCCGCTCCTGGAAAAAGAGAATTCATTGAATTCATTAATCCATTAATCACTATTCTCCCACCTCCCGAGCTCCTTCTCCCCTCGCCGCCTTTCCCGGGACCCGGAGCCCTCCCGGTCCCGGCTTCTCCCGGCGCTGAAAAACTCCGCAGAAATGCGGAAGTCCCGCAGAAATATTTTCCTTTCAATCCCCGTTTTTCAAGGTGGATTTCTCTCCCTTTAAAGGGAGATTCCCGGGATAATCGCTTGGGAAAATAACTCTCGTCACCGCGGGATCTCCACGGAAAACCTTCCCACATCCACAGATAATTCACCTTTGATGAGATACAGAAAATTTCAAATGAGAAGGAAAATCCTGCTGAAACTTTCAAGAAAACATCAACTAAGGAGATTAAAGACTGTTTTGCAACCTCCATACTTACTTAGGCTTGTTGCCATGTGAACCATCTCTTGATATTTCTTAGTACTTTACCAAAAAAAAGAAAATTGATACAAAATAAAAATTTTGTTTAACTGTTGGCATTTTTGCTCAACAAATTAGAATGTGTGAAAGAAATTACAAGATAATTTAAAAATTAATATAAAATCGCATCCCTTTGGCATACTTAGTAGAAAGGTGCACACTGAAGCATTTTATTTAATAGTCTAAATATATGGTGTTACAAATGTTTTTACTTCTGGTGAGTAGCATGATACACTTCATCCAAAGCTGCATTTCGGGAAGGTGGATACACAAGTGAGTATGTGTGTTATCAGAGGAGCCATTTTCAGAACAGAGACTACTGGTAAATATAACAGTGTGAAAGGATTTGCACAAGAGATGTATAAAATTACTATTCAGAATTGTTTTCATTATCGTAGTTCCCGGATTCGTATTCTTCATCATCTTCCTCATCAGAATTGTCATAATACTCCTCGTATTCCATGCTGTAGCTCACGCTTCTACTGCCAGCAGTAAATGCAAATGCAGGAGACGGGCCTGCAAGATGTAATTGAATCCAGATTAAATTAGCTGAAGATAGGAACACAGAGGAAGGGTTGGGTTTGGATTTGTACAGCAAGCCCAGATTTTCTGAATCCTTGTTATCTATGAAAAGGACAGGGGTTTTAGCCAATAGCTTGATCTCATACCACGGAAAGTCATGAGCAAATTTCTATACAGAACCATGGAATCCCAGAATAGATTGGTTTGAAATGGATCTTAGACCTTATCTCGTTCCACTCCCTGCCATGGACAGGGACACTTCCTCTGTTTCAGGCTGCTCCAAGTCGTGTCCAACCTGGCCTTGGACACTTCAGGGATGGGGCAGCCACAGCTTTGAAAAACCTGTGTCAGTACTTCACCACACTCTGAGTAAAGAATTTCTTCCTAACATCTAATCTAAATCTCTCCTGTTTTAATTTAAAACTATTCTCCCTTGTCCAACCACTATCTGCCTGTACAAAAAGTCCCTCTCCCTCCTTCTAGTACTCCCCGTTTAGGGACTGGAAAGGTGCTGGGATCTCCTCAAAGCCTTCTCTTCCCCAGGGTTAACACCGCAGCTTGCTCAGCCTATCTCTAGAGCAGAGGTGCTGCAGCACTTGGGGCATCTCCGTGGCCTCCTCTGGACCTTCTCCAACAGTTCTGTGTTGGAGCAGAGAATTCCAGGTGGGATCTCAGGAGAGATCCTCCCTTCCCTTCCCTGCTGCCCTCATTCCTTGGGACACACCAGTGACATGGATTTTGGGCTGGAATGCTGGGATGAGGATGGTGGGAGAGAGGGATGGATCCACAGAAATCCCATAAAAATTCCCAAAATTCCTATTCCTGGTCTAAAACCCTGGAATGTGCTTTTTTTCCCCATGGAAAATCCTTTTATTTCCCCATTTAATTCTGTATGACCCCAAAGGTTTGGGAGCTTTATTCAAATATTAATAAAATATTAGCAAATACTTTAGTGTGAATATAAAATCAGTAATAATTAATGTAAATAAATAATAATATAAATAAATACTAATTAAGTGTGAATATTAAAATAATTCCTGTTGAAGTCTCAATCCTATAATTAAAGGCATCCCCAATTATTTTATTTTTCCTTTTTTTTGATTGTTTTATCAATTTATTTGTGCAATTTAGTGTTGACAATATAATTATTATTAGTAGCAGTAGTAGTACTGGCAGTAAAATAATAATACTATTTCAACCAATATTTGATGAGTTTTAATCAATATTTTGTGAGTTCATTATTGATAATTTCTGAATTAATCAGTATTTGTGTGAGTCTATTATTGATAATCCCTGATTTAATCAATGTTTGTATGAGTTTATTACTGATAATTCCTGATTTTTATCAATGTTGTGTGGATTTATTATTGATAATTCCTGATTTCCATCAATATTTAGGTGAGTTTATTACTGATAATTTGTTTCCATAATTGATAATTTATATTGATTTCCATCAATATTTGATGAGTTTATTATTGATAATCCCTCATTTTCATCTATATTTGGCAAGTTTATTATCGATAGTTCCTGATTTCCGTCAATATTTGTGTGAGTTTATCATTGATAATTCCTGACTTCCACCAATATTTCATAAACCTATTGATAATTCCTCATTTTAATGAATTTGGCTGAGTTTTTTACTGATAATTTCTGATTTTGATCAATATTTGGGATCGCTGACTTGTTCCTGCTGAGTTTTTTAACCTTCGTGCTCCTCCTGCTGGAATTTCTTGGATTTCCAGGGGTATTCAGGCCTGGCTTTGCCTCACCTGGTGCAACAGGTGAGGCTTTGTTAGACCCGGTATCAATAATTATTAATAATTATCAATAATTATCCTCATTAATCCCAGCAAGGGAGGGATATCCCACCCAGGAATTCTCCTCAAAAAGCAGCACAGAACCGAAAACCCATGGAAATACTGCCCAAAACCCCATGGAGATGCTCCCAAAAATCCCAGTCCCATGGAAGTACTCCCATAAAGCAGGACAGATCCCAGTCCTATGGAATTTCTCCTCAAAAAGCAGGACAGATCCTAAACCCCATGGATATGTCCCCCCAAAAAAGCAAGACAGACCCCAATGCCATGGAAATGCTTCCCAAAAACCCATGGAGATGCTCCCAAAAATCAGAACAGTCCCATGGAGATGTCCCCAAAAAGCAGGATAGACCCCAAACCCATGGAAATTCCCTTCAAAAAGCAGGACAGACCCCAATCCCGTGGAAATGCTTCCCAAAAAAGCAGGACAGATCCTAAAACCCATGGAGATGTCCCCCAGAAAATCAGGACAGAACCAAATCCCATGGAAATGCTTCCCAAAATCCCATGGAGATGCTCCCAAAAATCAGGACAGACCCCAAACCCATAGAGATTCTCCCTAAAAGCAGAATAGGACCCAATCCCAGGGAAATTCTCCCCAAAAAGCGGGATAAATCTCAAAACCCATGGAAATTCTCCTCAAAAAGCAGGACAGAACCTAAAACCCATGGAGATGTCCCCCAGAAAAGGAGGACAGACCCCTAATCCATGCTCCTCAAAACCCCAGGGAAATGCTCCTCAAAACCCCAGGGAAATGCTCCTCAAAACCCCAGGGAAATGCTCCTCAAAACCCCAGGGAAATGCTCCTCAAAACCCCAGGGAAATGCTCCTCAAAACCCCAGGGAAATGCTCCCCAAAAATCAGGAGAGGTCCCAATCCCATGGAGATGATTAGGATGGGAATCCCACATGGATGCGGCTGGAACGGTTTGGGAATGATGTGGGAACGGGGATTGGGGTGGGAATGCAGCTGGAATGGGGCGAGAATTTAGGGAACTGTGGATTTTTATGGATCCCATCCCATCCCAAGAGGCTGGAGATGTCCAGGAGAAAACTCCCCGGAAATCCCAATCCAAATTTCCCCCACCCCGGGCTTTCCCAGCCCTGCCCCTTCTCCAGAGCCCCTTGGGATCTCTTGGGATTCTCTTGGGAATCTCAGACCCTCGCTGGGCACAGCCCGGGACAATCCCCTCTCCCCCGGCTCCGGATTCCAGGCGTTATTCCAGGGACAGATCCGGGCGGGACGAGCCCCGGGATCCCGAGAAATCCGGGAAAACCCCAGCGGCGTCCGGAGTGGGGCCGAGCCTCGGGAAAAGGGGATTTAACCCCGCTCCGGGAATCCGAGCTAGGAAAAGCGGGGACGGGAATCCTGTGGGATCGGGAGCGTCGGGGTCCAAAGCGGGAACGGGGCTGCTGCAGCCCCGCGGTTGGGATTTATCCCGTGAAAATTCCCGGCTCATCCCAGAGATGTCGGGCTTGGATCAGGGAACGGCTCCAGGCCGAGTTAAACCCGGCCCAGGGCGGGGCCGCTCCGCCCTTTGAGCCCCGCCCGGGACTTTGATCCTGGGTTTGGGGTCTGGGAAAAACAAACCGGGGACACCGCTGGGGACACCGGGACCTCCTGGGGACACTCCTGGGAACACTCCTGGGGGCATCTAGAATCTCCTGGGGACACTTGGGATCAGATGGGGACACCCGGGGTCTGCTGGGAACACTCCTAGGACACTCCTCAGGACAGTCCTAGGGACACTGCCGGGGACACGTGGGATCTCCTAGGGACACCCTGGATCTGCTGGGGTCACTCCGAGGACACTCCTGGGGACTCCCAGAGTCTCCTGGAGTCACTCCTGGGGTCTCTTGGGATCACCTGAGGGGTCCTCGGGATCTCCTTGAGACACTCCTGGGGACACTGCTGGGGACACTTGAGATGAAAAAAAAACACTGCTAAGGACACTCCTGGGGACACCTAGAATCTCCTGGGGACCCTTGGGATCACCTGGGGACACTCTGGGGACACTCAGGATCACCTGGGGACACTCCTGGGATCACCTGGGGACATTACCAGGATCTCCTGGGGACACTCCTGAGGACACCCAGAATCTTCTGGGGACACTTGGGATCTCCTTGGGACACTGCTGGGGACAGTTGGGATCACCCTGGGGATCTGCTGGGGACACTCCTGGGACACTGCTGAGGACATTCCTGGGACACTCCCGGATCCCCCGCTCCTGGAAAAAGAGAATTCATTGAATTCATTAATCCATTAATCACTATTCTCCCACCTCCCGAGCTCCTTCTCCCCTCGCCGCCTTTCCCGGGACCCGGAGCCCTCCCGGTCCCGGCTTCTCCCGGCGCTGAAAAACTCCGCAGAAATGCGGAAGTCCCGCAGAAATATTTTCCTTTCAATCCCCGTTTTTCAAGGTGGATTTCTCTCCCTTTAAAGGGAGATTCCCGGGATAATCGCTTGGGAAAATAACTCTCGTCACCGCGGGATCTCCACGGAAAACCTTCCCACATCCACCACCTTCCTGGAACTGCGCGAGGAACCAACTTTTCATTAAAGAATTCATCCCCTGGCGCTTTTGGGCTTGGTTTGGTTTTGCTTTTTCCGTCCTTGTGTTGAAAATCGGGATCGAATCCTTCGGGTTTTCCTCCTGAGCAGCCTCTGAGTGATTCTCCAGGGAAATTTCTCCTTCCTGGGTGTGCCCCGCTCCAGAAATGGGATGACATCCCTAAAAAATAATAAAATTTTAAAAATAAGAAAAGGACTTTTGGGGGAGAATCCTAATTAATAAAAAGAAAATTTTAAAAGGGCTTTTTGAGGAGAATTGTAATAAATAAAATCGCTGATTGGGAAGATTTTCCAGACGGGTTTAATCAACCTGAGAGCGTCTTTTCCGTGGAGAAAATGGGATGTGGAGCCCTTTTATCCCAAAAATCCGCCTTTCCAAGCGCGCATCCGAGTTGGAAACCTTCCCGCGAGGGATGCGGGGGATAACGGGATGCTCCTAAAAAACCCCAAATAATCCCAGGCCGATCCCAGCGCGCGTTCCCGCGGGAATCGCGGCATTTATCGAGCAGGAACATACCTTAGGAAACCATGGAGATGCGCCGGGAAGGTGGGGAGCGCAATTCCCGCCGGGAAAGCTCCGGGAATTCCGCATCCCGATGGATGCCGGCTCTAATCCAGAGAACCGGCCTCGGCTTTTGTCCACGAGGCAGAGCCGGGAGAAGATGGGAAAACTGGGGAGAAAAAAAAAAAAAAAAAAAAAAAAAAAAAAAAGAAAGAAAGGGAAAAAAGGGAAAATTTTTCAAATTTAACCCCAAAAAAGGATTTGGAGCAGGTGATTTGGAGCGGATATTTGGGGTGATGCGTGGGGACAGGGGTGTCCCCTCCCCTGGTGGGGACAGTCCCTGTCACCCTCTGACCCCCACCCCAGACAGACCCCTGGTGCGGCCGCAGCCTGTCCCCCTCAAAATAATAATAATAATAATAATAATAATAATAATAATAATGCACTTTGCGTGCCCGGAGGTGCAGGAGAAAGTGTATTTATTCCTATTTTTTTTCTATTTTTTTTGTCTGAAAGTACCGAATCTTCCCCCAATTCCAGCAGAGCGGGGCGGGGGAAGGAGGGAAAACAAACGCGGCGTTTGAAGTGCGGGATTTTCCTGCCGGCGAGGTGACCCCGGAGCGGCGGGGAAGGAGGGCTCGGGCTCGGCTCCCGGGGTTTCACCTTCCCCCAGCGCCGGGAGAGCAGAAATATTTAATTTTCAACTTTATTCCCAGGCTCCTTCCCCCCCATCCCGGCAAATAATTGAATTACGGCGGCAGGAATGCGGCGGGGCCGGGGCCGGGGCTTTTCCCCCGGAAAACTCCGGGAATTGGAGTTTTTTGGGAAGCGGGGAAGGAGCGAGATTTATTTTCTTTCGCCAAAGTCGCGCCTGAGCCCAGCTCAGAGCTCGGGCGCAACTTGACACCTCGGGAAGAATTTTAAAAATCGCTCTTTCCCCTCCCCACACTGTCCCGGTTTTTTAAATTTATGTTGGAGGGGGATTGGGGTGGAAAGGCAGAAAACCCCAAAGCGCGCAGATTTAGGCGCGGCTTAGGCCGAGCTGAGGTTGAAGACTGGGCTCCAGGCCGGGTTTAACCCCAAAGCGAAGCCGAGGGAGGAGCGGGGCGGGCTGGGGGGGCCCGGCCGGGCTTTGGGGTCCGGATCGGGGCTGGCGCGGCCGCTGCGGGGGAGTTTTGGGGGGGTTTTGGGGAGGGGGCGGCGGAGGCGGCGGGGCCGGGTCCCTTTTCCAGCTGCGAACAAAAGGCAGCGCCGGCGCCGGCGTCACGTCCCGCTGCGCGCTCATTCCCAGAGCTCCCGCGGCTTTTGGGGCAAAATCGGGAATTCTCCGCCCGGCCAGGGCCGGCCCCGAGCCCGCCCCGTAATTAACGCGGTTGTTAATTAATGAGGGCGGCACCTGGGCTGGGCCGGTCCCAAAGGCGGCCCCACAGAGCGGGGGGGTCGGGGTGAGCCTTTCACACCCCCCAGGGAGGGATAGGAAAAGGGGAAAAAGCGGCTCCAAACCACCCAGAGGGAGCGGGACGAGGAGCATTTTATTTATTTATTTATTTATTACATTTATTTCTTTTAATTTAATTTATTTCTTATTTAATTTGTGTTTCTTTTGAATTTCTCACAATACTTCCAAACATTTTTAATTTTTTTTATTTAAACTTATTTTAATTGTTATTTGCTTCAATTTTCTTCATTTTAATTCCCATCCATTTTAATTTTCATTTATTTTTAGGGTTTTTAAATAACTTTTAGCAATCCTATTTTATCTCCGTTTTTTTTTTTTTTAATTTGCTTTTTAAATTTTTATTTTATTTTTCAATCCACGCCGCAATTCCCCCACCCCTAGCCGGGCTCAGCCCATGCCCCGCCCGCCTTTCCCCTCCTGGAATCCACTTTGGGGGGGAGAAACTCTAAAAATCACAAAAAAAAAAAAAAAAAAAAAAAAAAAAAAAAAAAAACCCAAACACCTACAACGCCGCAATTCCTGATTTGTCCCTGCTTTGTTTCACCCCAAATCTTTCCCAGCCGCTCGAGGGACACCCCAGCTTTCCATGAGGAGCCCGAGAATGACCAAAAACATCCCAAAAAAACCCTCTGGGAAGGAGCGCGGGGCTCCTCTCCCATTGGTGCCGGGGCCGGCCGCGGATCCCCCTTCCCATAAAAGAAAGGAGCCGGAGCCTATCAGAGCCCGCCCGTCCTTCCCACCGCCCCAACTTCCCCGCCGGAGCAACTTCCAGCCCCCTCCTCCTCCTCCTCCTCCTCCTCCAGCGCTGCCACAGCCGCGCCGCGAGGAGGAAGAACCGCAGCGCACGGAGCGAATCCGGGGGGCCGCGGCTCCCCCCGCTCTGCCCCCCGAGCCAGCCCTAAACCAGCCCTGAGCCAGCCCTAAGCCCAGCCCAGCTCCCAAGCAACTTTGGCTGTGCCTGCTCTTCCCGGGTGACATTCCAGCGGAGCGGCCGCTCGGGACACAGCCCCCAAACTTTCCCGGGAATTTCTGGTGGGTGATCCCCCCTCTATCCCCACCCCTTTCATCCCGAGCCTTGCAGCATTTCGATTTTTCCGCTTATTTTCTGAATCGTTCTAGGGGTTTTTTTATAATTTTTTGGGGTTATTTTTTTTCCGCGCTCCGAGCCCAGATTTCTCCCTTGTTTTGCAGCCGCTGGAAGGGCTGGGAAGGTCGGAGGAGGCGGCCCCGCAGCCCCCCGGTTGTGCCCGGTGTCCCCCCCAGCCCCGGTTCGCAGCGGAGCCCCTCGGCCGCCGCCGCCCCCCGACATGGCAGCGCTGCCCGGGACGGTGCCGCGGATGATGCGCCCGGCGCCGGGGCAGAACTACCCCCGCACCGGCTTCCCGCTGGAAGGTAGGTCTGGAAAACCTGGAAAAGCGCTCTGGAATCAGCCGGGGAGGGGGCTGGAAAAAAGCAGTTCCATCCCTCTGGAATAACCGGGGGGGAGTCCTAGCTCTGGAAAAGTGCTGCTCCTTCTCTCTGGAATCATCCAGGGAGGGCCTTAGCGTCTGGGAAAACGCCGCTCCATCCCTCTGGAATAACCTGGGGGGGCTCTTTGGGTCTGGAAAAACGCTGCTCCATCCCTCTGGAATCACCCGCGGGTGCCCTTGGGGCAGGGGTGCGGCTGAGCTCCGCTCCTGGGGGCTTCCCGAAATTCTCCCAACTTCTCACCCCTTACCCAGCCCCTTCCCGCCGCGCTCCCCGCGAATTCCCGGGATTCGCTTAGCTGTTTTCCCGTGTTTCGAGTATTCCCGGGCATCCCGCAGGATTTTTGGGGCAGCTTCTCCCGCTTTGGTGGTTTTTTTTGGGGGATTGGGTTTTTTCTGGAGGGTTGGTTTTTCAACGTCCCGACAATTTCACCTCGGCGTCAAAGGAGGGGGGAAACAACCAAACTGATGGGATTTAACTTTTCGGAGGGGAAAATAGGAATAAAAACCTTGATCCGGGGAGCAGCGGGAAGCCGGGATGATGTCCTTGGCCGGGGCTGGCGAAGCGGGGACTCGGGAGCTGTCACCTCGCCGAGTGTCACCCATCCTCCCTCCGCCGTGCCTTTGTCACGCGGGGGGCGATTATTTCCAGGCACACACGTTCCCAAAAAAAAAAAAAAAAAAGAAAAAAGAAAAAAAAAAAAAAGGCAAATTTCTATCCGGGACCCCTCTGGCCGCATTTATTAAAAGCGGAGAAAATTTCATCCCGCCCGTGCTCAAGTGGCGAATGGCAAACCCGCGGAAAACCACGCAGGCTGCAAAACACACAGGGCGCGGGGATTTGCTGAAGTGCTTTTCTGTAGCAAATGAAGTAAAACAGACGGCAAGGGAAAGGATCAAAGGATTACAACAATATTTGCACAACATGACTGGGAATAATGAAAGGAGAGAGCGGCCGGCGCTTTTAGCGGCTCTTGAATGTAAAATTGGCCACTCGAGTGTTATCTGTCGATAATGATACATCCAGGGAGCGCCGGCCAAAGTGACTCGGAATTAGCGGTGCATGATTCTCGCTAAATCGCCAGGCAATTTCTGGAATCGACTTTTCTTTGTAGCGAGAGAGGGGAGGGGAAAAAAAATATATCTAAAAAAATAATAAGAAATAAAAATCCGCCCCCCTCGCCTCGCCTGGCGCTCGCCCCCTCCAGCCTCGCGCAAATTACCCAGCTGAGTTCTGCCCCCTCCCGTCCTGCCTCCCCTCCTTTTCGCTTTAATTTCCAGCCTGTGAAATCGTATTAATCTGCGAGATCTGCGGCGCGAGGTGTTCGATAAATTGGGGAGGGGGCGAAGGAGCCGCCGCTGCCCCCGCGCCCGGAGAGGCAGCAGCGAAGCGGCCGCGGAGTAAAATCCCCCCCAAAGCCACAAAAAAAAAAACCCAAAACCACCCAAAAAAAGGTCCCCGAGAGTGTTTCAGAGGTGATTTCCAAAAGTTTGTTTGAAAGCGGAGCTCCGTAAAGCGAGGCGAGATTTTTTGGGGGGGGAGAAAGGAGAAGTTTTGGGAGCGTTCTGTTGTGCGGGTTTGGATCTCTTCGCGTTTAAAACGCCGGGAATGGTTTCAAACCGAGGTGTGAAACCCCAAATCCGGACAAATTTCCAGGGATGGACACACGGGGGGTGTCTCGGGGATGGGGCGCGCGGCTCGGGGGGGATTTTTATTTTCCCACTTTCCATGGGAAAACCTCACGCGTGGTGCCGGGATAAACAAACACCGGGATAAACAAACACAGGGATAAGCACAGACCGCAGGGCACGGGCGAGACTTTCCCCCTTCTTTCAAACCTCCAAACCCCGGGAGAGAAGCGGGAGATGCGGGGAAGGACACGCCGGATTTTTCCCCCCTAATTTAACTTTTTCCCGGTTTTTTTTGGGTCGGGTTTTCCCCCCCGTGTCCCTCGCAGTGTCCACCCCGCTGGGCCAGGGCAGGGTGAACCAGCTCGGAGGGGTTTTCATCAACGGGCGCCCGCTGCCCAACCACATCCGCCACAAGATCGTGGAGATGGCGCACCACGGCATCCGGCCCTGCGTGATCTCCCGGCAGCTGCGCGTCTCCCACGGCTGCGTCTCCAAAATCCTCTGCCGCTACCAGGAGACCGGATCCATCCGGCCCGGGGCCATCGGCGGCAGCAAGCCCAGGGTGAGTGCGCTGCGGGCACCGCGCCCCAAAATTCCGCCTTGTTTTGGTGGGGCAGCGACAGTTTTCCCAGCGGTTTTGGTTGTTGTTTAGTTTGGTTTTTGTTTTTGTTGTTTTGGTTTTGTTTTTTTTTTTTTGTTGTTGTTGTTGATTTTGTTTTTTTAGGGGGAAAAGGATTTTAATAAAGTTGCGGTTTTTGGCCTCTGATGGGGAGAAAGCGGGGCCCGAGCTGGAGGCGGTGGATGGATTAAAGCGGTTTCTTTTTTGTGGCTTCCACGTGCAACAAGTGATGCTCGTTGGAGCGATCCAGGCGGGGTGTGGGGAGCAGGGAATTCGGGATTCTTTGGGAATAGGAAATCCCATAAACACCCTAAAAATTGTTCCCTGCACCGCCTCCCCGGAGCTCAGGGTAATCCCACCCTGCCGGCTCTCTCGACTCTCAGAGACCCCGCTTTTAGGATTTGGGGGAGCAGGGCCTTTTCCCAGCTTTATTGCCCTCCTTTCCCCGCTCCCAATCCCCATGTTCCACCCCAAACCCCGCAGCCCGGCCGGGCCAGGCTGAGCTGCGCTGCTTCTTTTGAATTAAAAGCGCTTTTCCCCTGCTCTCCCTCACTTCCTCCCCGTCTGGCCGCCCCGCGGGGACACCCCGGCGCCCCTTGGGCACAAAAGCAGGTCGCGACTCCCGACGTGGAGAAGAAAATCGAGGAATACAAGCGGGAGAACCCCGGGATGTTCAGCTGGGAGATCCGGGACCGGCTGCTCAAGGACGGCCACTGCGACCGCAGCACGGTGCCCTCAGGTGAGAAGGCAGCTTGGCCACACTCCCCCGGCTCCGCGGGAGAATGGTTATCCCGCGGGAAAGGTTTTCCAGAGCATCCAAACACCCTCCTAGCTCTGCTTGGATGGAGGGAGGAAAATCGCCCCGAGCAAAGCCCGGGACTGGGGGTGATTTGTGCCCCGGCTGCTGCAAAACCGAACCCCAACCAAGCCCTTTTCCCAACTTTTTCCGGCTCCCTGGAAAGCCTGGGGGATGCTGGGGTAGGGGGAGACCCCCAGAGGCGCCCCCCAAATCCAGGGGGAAAGGGGAGCCCCGTTGGTCCTGCTGGGATTTGCGCCGTGGGGGTTGTGCAGCAACGTCCCCATGGGGTAGAGATCCCGAGCGGTCCGGGAATCCAGGAGAGCCTGAGATCCAGGAGATCCCAAGACATTCAGAGATCCATGAGATCTATGGATCCACGAGATCCTGAGATACAGACATCCAGAGATCCCGAGAGATCTGGAGATCCATGAGGTTCAGAGACACATGAGATCCCGAGAGATCCATTAGACCCATGAGGACCTGAGATCCATTAGATCCAGGGATCCATGAGATCCTGAGATGCCGAGATCCATGGGCAGCGAGGCTGCACCCCAAAGTTCGGACTGCAGGGACGTATTTGGGGTCCGGGGGCTCGGCGGGGCTCGGCCCTGAGGTCCCGCCGGGTTTTGGGGCCTCTCTGTGGGGCCAGAGCAGGCCCGAAGCTCCATCCCGGCTTGGGAACTGGGGGGAATTTGGGAATTGTGCGGTGACAGAGCGTGTGGTGACCTGGGGATGGCCCATTCCCAGACTTTGGGACATCTCGGTGCCGCTCGGCCGACGGCCAGCGGATCCCAATTTGGGAATGGCGGGGGCTCGGCGGCGGCGGCAGGTGCATTCCCACGGGAAGAGCGGCATTCCCGGCCGGTCCCGCTCCTCGCAGGCAGCTTATACTCGCCTTTCTGCCTTTGACTGTCCGAGGTTTAGTGAGTTCGATTAGCCGCGTGCTCCGCATCAAATTCGGCAAGAAGGAGGAGGACGAGGACTGCGACAAGAAGGAGGAGGACGGCGACAAGAAGGCCAAGCACAGCATCGACGGCATCCTGGGCGACAAAGGTACCGCGCGTCCCCGCGCCGCGCCGGGGGGGACACCGGGGACACGGCCCTGCCCGCCGGGGGTGGCTCCAGAGCCGCCGAGTTGGGCTCTTCCCAAAAAATCCCTGCAGGGAGCGGGGCTGCCAGGAGGAGGAAGAGCTGTCGGTGCTTTGCTCGGGATCAATTATCCATAAAAAGGGCCGGGAATGGCCGGAGGGGGGGAAGAGGCACCTCGGAGGCCGTAAATGAATTTGTTAAACAGATTTCGCCTAAGTGGTCCCCTGGAACCGGGGCTGACAGGTGACCGATGGCGCCGATCAATATCAATTAGGGACGGGAGCCGCCAGCACCGAGGGGACACGGGGGGGTCCCCGGAGCGGCGCCGCACCCCCCAATTATCCTGGGAAAAATTACCCAGGGAAAACCATCCAGGGGAAATGATCCAGGGGAAACGATCCAGGGAAAACGATCCAGGGAAAATCCTCCCAGCTCAGGCGGGGGAAGGCTCCGAGCCAGGCCGGTGGCGGGGCTCTGTTATCACCTCCCGAGCGCGGCGTTTTCTCCCGCTGGCAGGAAAATTCCAACTTTTCCCAGCTGGGAATGCGGGGTTGGGGGTGGGAACTGGAGCGCGGGCAGCGCCGTGGTTCTAACAAACCGAAGAAAAGGTGGAATTTTGGGGGAGCGTCCGTGAGATCGGTCAGGGAAATCGGGGAATTGGAGCAGCTCGGTTCGGGCACAAAACGAGCGCCTTTTTGGGGGTGGGGGGAAACGGTGATTTTGGGAGTCCCGAGCAGAGGGGAGTTGGGATTTTTCGGTTTTCTCCCGAATTGGTGTCAAGCGAGCACGGGCTGGGCTTGAGCCGGAGCTGGGATTTTGGGGGATTTGTGGCATCGCCGCTCTCGGGGTGAGCGGGATTCTCCCCCAGTCCCGAATTTCCCCCAGTTTGGGACACGTGGGAGAGATTTTGGGGCAGAAAAGGTTCCCCTGAGCCCCCATCACGGGAGTTGGAAATGAAGGTGACAAAAGGGATTTTGTTTTATTTTTTTTAAAGGATCCGATCCTTTTTTTTTTCCCCCTCTCTTTTCCCAACCTTGAAGATGAACTTCACTTACAAAGACCTTGGGGTCTATTGAAGCTTTATAAGGAAAAGATTCCTGACCACAAAAGCAAACAGCGGAGGGAAAAAAAAAAAAAAAAAAAAAAAAAAAAAAAAAAAAAAAAAAAGGGAAAAAAAAAAAAAAAGAAGAAAGGGGGGGAAAAGGGGGGAAAACCCGAGGCTGCCTCAAAAATGGAGTAAAGGGATGGGGGAGGGAGGGCGCGTCCATTCTCATTCAAAATTCCGCGAGGAGGAGAAAAACTTTTGGACAAAGGGCCGAGGACGGGAAGAAAGGGAGATAAATTATTCAAAACTCCCTGCTGTTAGATAGTTTTGTAATATTATCGGAGCGGCTGCTGCAGAAAGGCAGAGCCGTTGGACGCTGCAAAATGTTGCTGTGATTTGGGAGAGGGGCGATGCTCATTTGCAAATCGGGGCCATTGTGTCCGCCAGAAGCTCCCCCCGCTCACTTTCGGAGTGTTTTTAATTTTATTAAGAGGGGGAAAAAGGAGATTTGTGGTGGGGGGGGGGGTTAAGTTGTGTTTTCAGCCAGGCTCGCCTCTCGGGAAAAATATCTTTATTTTTGAAAGCGCGGGTTGAGTTGGTTTTCCCCCCGTCCTCGTGTTTTCCCCATCGCCACCCCCAAAAGAACAAATGGAAAAATAAGAATGAAGGAGCCGGGAGCTTTTTATCCCTGATTAGCACGCAAGAAGTGCGTGTCAAGAGGCAAAACAAAACGCTCCCTTCTTCCTTCATGGGTGAGGCCGCGGACAAATCAAACACGAGCCCTCGTTCCTGGATGAAAGGGGGCTAATTTGGGCAAATTCCCGCGGCCGGAGCCTGTGGAGCGCCGCGCTCCCTCCGAGCGCGCAGAATGCCCCGGCCCCGCGGAGAAATCCCAATTTCTCCGCAATTCCCGGATTTTTATCCTCACGCCGAGGAGAAATCCCCCCTAAAAACGGCGTGAATTCGGGGCTTTTTTTGGGTGATGCGCATCTCCAAAAGGAGCGTCCGAAATTCCGAATTTGCCGCTGCCCCGGCGGATTTTAACGCCTGGGAAAGTTTTAATGGCCCCAATTAAGATAATTGATGAGCCCGCTTGTAAAGCACTGGCGGGCGGCGGCTGCGCGCTGGGAAACGCCGCGATTTCTGCTGGGGAAAAAACCGCATTTCTGCTCGAAAAAACCGCAGTTTCTGCATGAAAAACCCGCAGTTTCTGCCGGAAAACACCGCGATTTTACATCCCGCAATTAAAATCTCAGAGCTGTTTCTCCCTCCACCCAATTCTCATTTCCAGGTGGCTCCCACTAAAACCATCCCATCCTCGCACGGCTTGAGGGAGGGCGGGGGGGGAATTTTTTCTCAATTTCTGCGCCCAACGCGACTTCTCCCTCCGAGAGCTGCGGGGGGAACGGGGCGAAAAACTTTGGGTTTGCTTTTTTTTTTTATTATTTTTAATCTTTTTATTTTTTTTTCCGCCGCTGCCATAAGAGCGAGTTGTTGTTGTTGTTAGTATTTATTATAATTATAATTATTATTTGGGGTTGTTGTTATTTATTAGGGAGGGGAATGTGCCGCTCTCTCCCTCGCTGGGGGGGCAATCTTTTTATTTTTTTTTCCGCCGCTGCCAAGCGCTCCGTGGCGGGTTCTCCTCGCGGGGAGCCGGGGGAAGACAGCCCTAAATGCTCTCTCTTTTTAAGTGGGAAAGAAAGCTTCCACCCTGCGCCTGTTTCTTTCTATCGTCTGCTTGGCATTTAATAATGTTAAGACTTATTAGAGCTGGTAATGAAAACTGTGGCTGTTGAATAGGGAGCTGTGTTGGAGAAGGGTGTAATAGCTCCAAGGCATGCTAAGAAATGTATTTATCCCCAATCAGTACTCACTCTCTGAGTTCCCAGCACAAACGTTAAGTTGAAGGGTTTTAAGGCAGATTAAATTGAGCCTTTATTTCTTTGCACTTTCATCTTTAAACGGCTCACTCCAGCTAGCCCTGGGCGGATATTCATGAGGCTTCACTTTGGGTTTTTTTATTTTTTTAATGTATGTTTATTTTATATATATATATATATATATATATATATATATATCCTTGTTAAGAGCGAGTTGTTGTTGTTGTTAGTATTTATTATAATTATAATTATTATTTGGGGTTGTTGTTATTTATTAGGGAGGGGAATGTGCCGCTCTCTCCCTCGCTGGGGGGGGCAGAAGGGGGAATTTGGGCACCCCAAAATTTCGGGGAGCGCCTCTCGGGAGGGGGCGGAGGGAATTGAGACCAGACCCGGAGGGGTGTCTGGTGTGTCGCCCCCACCCTGGGCCTGTCCCCCCATCCCCGGCGTGTCCCCCCGGGCAGCAGCGGGGCCTGGCGGCGCAGCCCCCCCGGAGCCCCGCGGGGTGCGAGGGATGCTCCCAGGGACACCCGGGTTTTGTTTTTGGGGTGAAA
Organism: Pyrgilauda ruficollis; assembly: GCF_017590135.1. Lineage (NCBI taxonomy): Eukaryota > Metazoa > Chordata > Aves > Passeriformes > Passeridae > Pyrgilauda > Pyrgilauda ruficollis. The sequence continues at coordinate 1,291,792 of NW_024515320.1, forward strand.
ATGCGGATTTTTAGGGAATCTTTCCCTCCCCTTCGTTCTGTGCCCCCCAAGTTTGTGCCCTCGGCCGATTTTGGGGGAACAGCGGGAGAGGAGCGGGACAGGGGTTCCGATTGTGGGGGCAAGGCGGGACCGGGGCTCCGATTTTGGGAGAAATGCGGGATCGGGGCTCCGATTTTGGGGGAGCAGCAATGGGATCGGGGCTCCCCGGGGCTGGGGACAGTGCGGGAGGGGGGACAGGGACAATTCCAGCCGGGAGCTGCCAGCGCCGCTCCCGCCGGGTTTTTGGGGGGCCGCAGAGAGCGGGGGGGTTTGGGGGGTCCCGCCCAATTTGAGGGAGCTCGGGAGGAGCAGAAAGGGACGGGGGGACCCCCAGAGCTGGGCCGGGGCTTTGTTCCCCAGCCGGGAGAGGGGAGCGGGGCTGCGGGGCCGATTTATCGGCGAACAATCGGCGCGGGTTTAAAAACCAACACGCGGCTCCTCGGTAAATGTGTGTTTAGAAGCGCGGGGGGGGCCGCGAGCAGACACTTCATCAAATCAAGGGATTACCAAAGGTTGGCAATCTAATCAAACAGAGCCCAGGCGGGATTTGTGAGTGTTGCGAGCGGGATCAGCTCTAATAATGGGGGGCAGGAGAAGAGATAGGGAGGTGTCAAGCAATTCATTGGCTTTAGGCTGAGTTATTCTGTGCATATTTCAGGCCGAGAGGAGAGGGAAGAGAGGGGAAGAGGAATAAAGAAAAAAACGCAGGGAGAAGGGAGAGGGAGAGGGAGGAGGGGGGCTGGATGCGGGCGCACACGGAGCTTACATGTCACAAAAAAAGCTGAGACAAATGAGGTACAACAATAAACACAGATAACAATTACAAAGGCAAACAGTGGCTTTTGGGAACGGGAACCTGGGCTACATAAACAAAGTCGGCAAATGTTCGCAAGATAAACTCCTGCCTAAATCGAGTGTGACGGGGAGGAGAGAAGAGAGGAGGAGAGATAAGGCTGGAGAGGGGAATAAACGGGAATAATCGAACACGAGGCGTTTGAAAAAACAAACTTGAGACAAGGATGCGGCGAGCGGGGCTCGGCTGTACGGCAGGGAGAGAAGGAATATCGGGGAGATGTTTGAGATCGGGGCTCGGCTGGGGTTGGGGGCTTTTCCTTCTTCCCCCCGCCTTTTTGGAGGAGAAGAAAAGGATCCATCCTGGAGAGGGGGAACGGGGAGGGAAATCTAGGGGTCAGAGGCAGGTGGGGAGCCCCGGCCGGGAGAGGAAACGCATCGGAGACGTTTTAATGTGGAATTTGGAGGTGATTTCATTACCCAGGGCGGGTAGGAAGCAGATTTGGGGCGAAGGGGGGAGATGCAGCCGCGATAGAGCAGCGCAGGCAGGAAGCGGGGAGATCTCGTCCTAATCCCAGGTTTGGGCCCTAATTGGGCCGGGAGGGAGGGGGCAGAGCCGGAATTAAGGCAGGAAAGGCTGCGAGGGAAGCGCGTGATCCAGGGGTTGCTGCAAACAAACAGATCTCCCCAAAAAAACCCCGCTTTTAACCCGAAATCATCTCAAGGAGCAGCCGCAGGCCGCGCTGCGTCTCGCTCTCCCGTGGAGGATTTTTCCAAGCGGGAATTGCGCGCGGGAGAGGGGAGAGACGTGTCTGCAGCGTGGTTAAAGGAATTAGATATTTACCAGTTTGAAATAAGCCTGGGTATGGGAAAAAAAAGGGAAAAAATAGCGGGGGGGGGGGGGGATGAGACGGGAGAACACTTCAAACGAATTCATCATCTGGAGTGGCGAAGGGGAGATTTAGAGACAGTATTGGGAAGTTATTTAGATATTAATAACATATTTTCCTGAGGCGTCAGGAGTGCCTCCATACGCACTTTTCCCTCGCAGCTATTTGGCTGGGTGAAATATGGGAGACCCAAATGTTGGGGAGAGATAACACAATCAGCCGAGCCCTGGTCCTGCGACTGCATCACGGCGTTAAACCCGGATTAACCTCCCCATCCTCCCCCTCCCCCGCCGCCGTTTCACACCCCCCACTCCCCAAATTCCACCCCCACGAGAAGCTTTTTCCAAATTTTTCAGGGGAATTTCCGCGGCGGGGTTTAAAGCACACATAACAGCGGGGAGGGACTCGCTGCGGCATTAGGGTGAAGGATCTTTGGGAAAATTGCGTTTGCCACAAAAGAGAAAAAAAAAAGGGAATCAAGGCCCCTCTGCAGACCTGGGCTTTGCGGATATTCCGTATTTATGGGCATTATTCTTAAAAATAAGTAGAAAAAAAAGCCCGTTTCAATCTGCTGCCACTTTTCTCTCCTCTTCCCCACGCGGTTTTAGTCGCCTTTTAAATGGATTTTATTTTATTTTTTTATTAAATCGGAACTTCAGCCCGGTTTGGGCTCTGGGGTTTTTGGGGGGCGAGGAGACGCTGAGAGGGTCAGGAGAGGAGGGATCCGAGCGGGGGAAGGGGAGCCCCGGCCGGGAGCGCTGAGGGGGCAGGGCAGGAGGCAGACCCCCGGAATTGGGGTCTGGGGGGGCTCCTCCTGCCCCCTCATCCCAGGAAGAAGCAGAGATGAAGGAGTTGGGAAGCGCAGGTGCAGCTCCGGGAGGGAGCAGAGCTTGGGATGGGGATGCGGCTTTGCCGGGGAGAGGGAGGGTCAGGGTATCCCCCTCCCAAAACCCCCTCCTGCTCCTCCTCCTCCTCATTCCCGGCTCATCCCAAGGCTGGCGCTCTGCGGGGCCGCGCCACAAAAGGAGTTGGATGTCACTAATGCCACTTTATAAAGACATTTGTCACCCGCAGTTGGGGACAAGGGGAGAAGGAAGGGCCGGGTGGGGGGGAGGGCGGGAGCCGCCAGCGGAGCGGGGTCTGAGAGGGGCAGGGGATGATGGGGATGGGGAGGATGATGGTGATGATGATGATGGTGGTGGCGACAGTTTGGGGGCACTGCCTGGGACTGGCCCGTGCACTTGAACGGCCCTCGGGGCTGTGGGGAGGGACAGGGGGCCTTGGAGCTCCTCGGGCTGGGGATGGGAGCTCCTCGGAGAGGGTTTGGAACTTCCCGAAAGGGGTTTGGAATTCTCCGGGGAGAGCTGCATCCCCACGAGGGCTTGGAGCTCCTCGAAAGGGGCTCGGAGCTCTTCAGAGGGGGTTTGGAACTCCTCAGAGGGGGTTTGGAACTCTTCGGGAAGGGTTTGGAGCTCTTTGGGGAGGATTGGAACTCCTCGTGGGGAACTGCATTCCCTGGGAACTCCTCGGAGGGGGTTTGGAGCTCCTCGAGGTTGTCTGGAGCTCCTCAGGGAGGGCTGGAAGATCTCGGGGTAGTTTGGAGCTCCTGGGGAAAGGTTTGGAGCTCCTGGGGAAGGGTTTGGAGCTCCTCGGGAAGGGTTTGGAGCTCCCCGGGGAGTGTTGGAAGATCTCGGAGGGAGCTGCATCCCCTCGGGACGCTCTGGCGAGGGGAGAGCGAGCGGGGTCTGGGAGCAAAACCCAAGGGCGAGGGAAAGCCGAGGCGGGCGAGGGAAAGCGGCGGCGGCTGCAGGAAATGGAGCCGCTGCGAGCCTTTGATCCCGGCTGCTCTCCCTTATCGGGAGCGCTCCCCCACAAAGGGAAGTTCATCACATTACAGCGGCTCGCGCCGTTAATTAGCGGCCGCGGCTCTGGCGGCACCGCGCGATCTGAGGCCGCGTTTCGTGCTTGGCTGGCTCCGGGAACGGGAACGGAACGGGACGGGGGGCGGCTCCTCCCTTGGGAATAGCGCTGGGAATAGCATGGGATAGCACTGGGAATAGTGGTGAGATAGCGCTGGGAATAGGATTTGGAATAGCATTGGGAATAGCGTAGGATAGCACTGAGATAGCATTGGGGATAGTGCTGGGATAGCACTGGAATAGCCCTAGGGTAGCATTGGGATAGCACTGGGAATAGCATGGGATAGCACTGGGAATAGTGGTGAGATAGCGCTGGGAATAGGATTTGGAATAGCATTGGGAATAGCGTAGGATAGCACTGAGATAGCATTGGGGATAGTGCTGGGATAGCATTGGGATAGCACTGGAATAGCGCTAGGATAGCATTGGGATAGCACTGGGAATAGCATTGAGATTGCATTGGGAATAGTGGTGGGATAGCACTGGGAATAGCATAGGATAGCACTGGAATAATGCTGGGAATAGCATTGGGATAGCACTGGGAATAGCGTTGGGAATAGTGCTGGGAATAGCATTGGGATAGCACTGGGAATAGCTTTGGGAATTGTCCTGGGAATAGCGTTGGGATAGCATTGGGATAGGATAGCGTTGGGAATAGGATTTGGAATAGCATTGGGAATGAATAGCACTGGAATAGTGCTGGGATAGCATTGGGAATAGCATGGGATAACACTGGAATAGTGCTGGGAATAGTGTTTGGAATAGCGTTGGGATAGCATTGGGAATAGCATGGGATAGCACTGGAATAGTGCTGGGAATAGTGTTGGGATATAACTGGGATATCATTGGGATAACTCTGGGATAGCATTGGGATAGCACTGGGGTAGCGTTGGAAATAGTGTTGGGGATAGCATTGGGATACAACTGGAATAGCATTGGGATAGAATTGGGAATAGCATTGGGATAACAGATAGTGTAGGGATAGCACTGGGAATAGCATTGGGAATAGCATTGGGATAACACTTAGATAGTGTAGGGATAGCACTGGGACAGCACTGGGAATGGCATTGAGATATCATAGGGATAGCACTGGGAATAGCATTGGGAATATACATATATAGCTTGGGATATCATTTGAGATGTAATCTGGGATATCATTTGGAATTTCTGTATCTCCGCTTCTGCGGGGCAGGGCGGGGCTCTCTGCTTGAACTCCGCGGCCGCCCAGAGCGTTTGGGCTGGCGGAGGTTTTGGGAGCGTGGCTTTTCCCAGGGAAATGTTGGGAAAGAATTCCCAAAAAGCAGAGCCATGTTTTCCTCGGGAGAGGGAAGGACGGGGCCGGTGTGGGAATGTCCCAGCCCGAGGATGCTCCTCACCTCCCCCTGCGCCGGCAGCGATCCCGGGGGGATTCTGGGAGCAGAGGGAAAACTGGGGTTCCACGGGGGCGGAACGGGAGTGTCCCCTCCCCACAGAGGTGTCCCCTGCCCCATAGAGGTGTCCCTTGCCCCATAGGGGCTGTCCCCTGTCCTACAGAGAGAGGTGTCCTCTGCCCCACAGAGAGAGATGTCCTCTGTCCCCTGCCCCACAGAGAGGAGTGTCCCTGCCCCATATGGGGTGTCCCCTGCCCCACTGGGGGATGTCCTGCTGCCCCGCAAGCTGAGGTCACTTGCCCCACTGAGGGCTCGTCCTCTGCCCCAAAAGGATCTCCCTGTGCCCCACCGAGGGATTCTGCTGTGCCCTTCCAAGGGCGCTCTCTGATCCCAAAGGACACTCCCCGATCCCGAAGGATTCTCTCTGCCCCAAAGGACACTCCCTGACCCCAAAGGACTCTCCCTGACCCCAAAAGACGCTCGCTCGCCCCGGGGATGTTTCCGTGGCCCCACACGCTATTTTTACCTCCCTTCCCTTCCCCTCCCGCTTCCCACCCCCTGCCCCGGGCCCGGTCCTGCTGAGGGAGGGAAAGGGAAAGGGAAAGGGAAAGGGAAAGGAAAAGGAAAAGGAAAAGGAAAAGGGAAAGGAAAAGGAAAAGCCCTTCTCTGTTTTCCTCGTGCTCCCCTCGGGGGTTTTTTGGTGCTAAAATTGGAAGGAGCCCCCGGCTGACCCCGGGCAGCGCTGCCCGGCCCCGGGGGAACCCCGGCCCCGACCCTCAGAGCCGCCTTTGTCCCCAGCCCCGGATCAAAGCGACCCGGGGACATCTCCGGGAGAGGGGGGCGGGGGTGGAACCGCCGTGCCCAAACCCGAGGGGGGAAAAAAGCGATTTTCCAAACCGCCCCTGCCCCGCTGCCCTCCCCAGCTCGGCAGCGCCGGGCGACCCCGTCCTTTATTTAATTTATTTAATTTATTTTTATTCCCGCGGTCGGGACGCGCCGATTTGCATTTTTATTGGGAATTAAGGGGCGAAAGTTGATTCCAGCAGCCGCTTTTGGAGCGGCTCCTTTCGGAGAGGAGCTGGAAGCACCCGGGTGGTTCTGGGCTGGCTCGGAGTTGGGAGAAAGCTCCTGAAACCACCCGGGGAACTTCCAGAGCTCCGCAGGGACCGGCAGGATTTTGGTTTTTCCCGGAGAAAAATCCACCCGCGCGGAGCCTAGTGTGTGTTTTAATCGCGACTAATTTGGCGGTTTTTGACGTTTTCAAAGGCAGGAAGGAGAGGATGGGGGTGCAAAGGACACCTCGGTGTCGGAGGACATTCAGGTGACACCCCGGGGACACCCAGGGGACACCCAGGGGACAGCGATGTTTAAATCGGGCCCCGCATCGGGATGGGGAAGGAAAAAGCCGCTGCCCTGAAGGGCCGGGGGGGGGTCCTCAATTAATGACCACCAACTCCTGCACGGCCCTAAACGATCCGGGGAGCGGCGGCCGTGCTGATTTTAGCAATATTGCTATTTATTCATACATTTTTATCTCACCTTCCGCGCCAGGCCGACGTTATCCAGAGGGATTCGTGATTTTTTTTTTTTTTTTCTTCCCCGTGCGGCGACTTAATTATTTTGAAATTCCATCCCCACTCCCTCCCGCAGAAGACGCCGTTTGATGCTGAAAAGCAGCAAATGGAGCTATTTGAAGCTTTTTTCCCCCCTTTCCTTCCCCGGGAATGCGGATATTTGGGCTGTACCTGGCTGCTCCGCTGCTTTTTTCCCGGAGTTTTTTCCCCTTAATCTCCTTCCAGCCGCAAAGCCTCCCCCGCGCGGGGCTCGCTGCGCTCGCAGCGGGATCGCGGCGATTTCCACGCCCGAAAACTTCGGCAAAAGGAGGAGGAAAGTTTGCGGGCTTTGACAGACAGTTTGTTTTGCCGGTTTTTTTTTTTTGTTTGTTTGTTTGTTTTTTGGTGGCTTTTTTTTTGTTTTGGTTGTTTTGTTTTGTTTTGTTTTTTTTTTTTTTGTTTAAATAAACAAACCCAACCAGGCGGTTTTTGCCTTCCCAAATTCACCGCGGGGGGTTAGAAAGAGGAAGAGCCGGAGCAACTTCGGGTGGTGAAACCCAAGGGATGCTTTTTGGGTGAAATTCTATAAAAATAACTCCAAAAAGACTCTCGAATCTCCGCCATTCCAGAGGGAAAACGCTCCCAGGTTCACGGAGCGGAGAGGGAGAAATTCCCCAATTTTTGCGCGGCCCGGCTGAGCCCCGCCAGGGAGCAAAGCGGGGATTCCTCGCTTGGGATCAGCCTCAAGGGATAAAACAACCCCAGAGCCGGGCTCGGGCTCAACTGCCAGGAGCCAAAACCACCCCCGCACCCCCAAATCCGCAGGGAACCCCAAATGTTGGGGTGATTTTCCCCCTGCCCGGCTGGGAAGGGAAAAGCGGCGCCGCAGCCTCGCTCCTCTGCGGCTGCCGGAGCCCCGCGAGTTTTCTGGGCGATTTTAAACTTTCCCCCGGTCGAATTTGATATTTTTAAACTCTTTTGCCGCCCCCCTCCTCTCTCCCCGCTATTTTATTTTATTTTTTTTTCTCCCCGCTCTGTTTTCTCCCCTTAACCCCGCTCCTTTTTGTGCGCCCGCCTTTCATGGCGAGCGCGGCTTTACAGCTTGCTACACTTTCTAAGTGCCTCAATGGCCACTTTAGAAATACAAACAACTTTTAGAGATAAAATAACCAAACCAGAATGGGACTTTCAATGGGGGAATAGTTGTTGTCCTTTACCATGGAGTGTGCAGCCGCCTCTGCCTAATCCAGCTTTCATTTTCACCGACAAATGCCAAGAATCTATATCTGTCTCCCAACCCCTCGGGAGCTTGATTACACGACAAAAGGCTGCCATTATCCGCCGCAGAAAACAGGGAGGGGACACGGGGGGCTCGGGCCTCTGAGGATGAGGGCATCTCCAAACTATTGACTTAGTGGATGAAGTCAAGAGCAAACACGCTGAGATCTGAAGGGGGGGAAGGCGCTCCGGGAGCAGGGGGGGATGCTCGGGGAAACGGCGGCGGAAAAAAGCGGCGGAAAGTCCCTGAAAGTAGCGCGGAAGGGACGGGAGAGAGACTGGGGAGGGTTGGATCCATCTGGGAAAGGTTTTCCTCCCTTCCCGTCTCGCTCTCTTTCTCCTACTACCCGTTCGTATTTAATTTTTTTAATTTAATTTTTTTTCCCCTGATGGTGCCATTTGATTTTTTAAAAATATCTTCTCCACTCGTCCCCACGGGGAATTCGGCGCTTTCCTCCCGTTGGGAGAGGGAGGAAAAAGGAGGAAAACCCCAAACCGCGCTCCTTGGGGGCGAGGGGATGGTGCGGGAGTCCTCCCCCACCTGCTGTGACCCCAAGGGAGCCTCACCCCAAAGTTTGGGGGGCCGGGGGAAATCCCCGCCCCAGCCTCGCTGCTGGAGCACGGCCGGACCCCGATTTTCTCTCCAAACCGGGTCAAGGTCTCGGCCGCGGAGCCCCGCTGGTTGCGGGGGAATTTGCAATGGGAATTGGGGGTTTGGAGCGTGGGGAAGGGCTGAGACCCCCAGTGGGGCCGGCAGCGGGGAGAAGCCGCCCCACAGCGCCGTTTCCAGGCCCAACGGGGCGCGGCTGCCCCGCTCAGCCCGGCCCGGAGCGACCCCGGCACCTCCCCGGGTCACCTGCGGAGAAATCCGCACCGAAGGAATCCCGCCGCCCTTAATTAATCTTTAATCAACGCGGAGCAGCGGGGCCTTGAAGGAGCCGCTTTTGGGGCGAGAAGCCGCGGTTCAGCCGCTCCCGGCCCAGCGGCCCCAAACCCGCTCCGGCTTAAGGGCTTTAAAGGTGCTGGGGCCGGGCCGGGCCGGGCCTGCGAGCGGGAGGCTCCGAGACAAAGGGAGAGGCCTGCGGGGAGGTGGGCAGGACCTCGAGCATCCGCTGAAAGCTAAACGCGAGCCTAAATTCAGTTTTTTAAGCGAAATTCATCCTGGCGGGGAGCGGGTTTGGTTTGCGGCGCTCGGAGGATTTTCCTCCTTGCAGAAGAGACGAGTTTAACTATTTTTAATTAAAAAAATATTATTTGCGTTTAATGATGTAGAGGGAAAGGTGCTGAACCTGCTGCTGGCAGCGGGAGGCTCAGCTGGGATGGGGCTGCGGAGTTTTGGGTTTTCCACCTTTGCTTTGGGAAAAGCCGCCGCGGTCCCGGTGCCGCGGACAGTTCGGTGCCTGGCAGGGAAAGAGCAGCTGCTGAGACAGAGAATAAGTGTTAAAAGAAAGGGGGTGGGGGGGAGAAATCCTTGTAATCTTGGGACGTGTTTAATCTGCGTCTCCCCGAATCCCAAAAGGCAGCGGGCCCCGTCTCTCTGATTTATTTTTACGCTCGCCTCGTTTGCATCCCAAAGAAGTAAACTGCTATTTTTAACCGCCGGTTTAAAGCTTAATTAAAAGCCCCTAAACTGATTGTTTTGAAAATTGATTTAGAGGAATGGCCCCAGGGCTGAGACGCTATCGCAGCCAAGGCGCGGAGCTCGCTGCGGGTTTAACCCCGGAGCCGCCGGTGCGGGGGACACGCGGGACCGGGGGGTCCCCGCGCCCTCGGCGCTCAAAAGCTCTTTGTTAGCGCGGCTCCGGCCCGCCCGGCCGCGGCTCCGGCCGTTTCCTGGGGTGACGGCCTTTAATTGAATTAATTGAATTAAGGGGAGCTCGGGGACGCCGCTGACACCGGGAGCCACGAGGTGCCCCCAAACCCGGCTCCGCTGGGGAACGCTGAGAATTTTTTGGGTGCCCAAACCCCTTCGTGCTCTGCCAAAGTCCCTTTTCCCAGCCCTGGGAAATTCCAGCCGGCCGGAATGATCCTCCGAGGGGGCTTTACCTGCTGGAAAGGGCTGGAATGGGAGCTGGGGCTGGCATCTGCGGGAGAGGGAGGGTGGGAAGGGAAGTGGCGTTCCAGCGCCGTAATTAGATGTAAACAAGAATAGAGACGGGGCTCCGTGGTCAGACAACTCGATTGTGAGCGGATTAACACCTCGGTAAACCAATAAAGGCCCCGAGAGGCTGCGGGCCGGGCAGGACCAGCCGCGGCTGATGGGTTCCCCCCGGCACGTCAGGAACCCCCCCAAAAACCGGCCCCGACACGCGTGGGACCGTCCCCGGCAATCTGGGGTGTCCGGCTTTGAGGGTTCTTGGCAGACGTTTGGGTTTCCGGGGGGTTCTGCTGATCAGGGGTGATTCCCTGCCCTCCCTCGGGGTGCCCAGGGGCCTGGAATGGTTTCCAGGCACCCCTGGCCCTGTTAATTAGGGCAATAAATGAGTTAAAGAGGATCTCCCGCCGCCCGAGCGGGGCAGGGCTCTCCCACCTCCACACGTGCCAGCGGGATGGCTCCTCTGGCACGAGGTTCCTGCAGCCCTTTAATTTCTCCATCCCCTCTTAATAACAGCTTAAAAATAATAAAATCCTCCGGAGCCAGCTCGAGCCAAACCCTAGCGGGCGCAGCTCCCCGGGTTCGCCTCCAACCGGGCTTTTGTGGCCGCTCCTTTCGCTTCCAGCTCGCCCCCGCCCGGCTTTCCCCCCAGACTCGGAGCGCACGGAGGAGTTTAACCTTTGGGAAGAATAAAAACCCCCTCGGGTCTGGCTTCGAGGGGCGCGGTGCTACCTGCGAGCCCGGTTTTTGGATTTCTGCCCCGGCTTTGGGGCCGAGCGGGACCCGAAGGGCTCAGAGTCAAAGCGAGTTCAATAACCCGGCTCCCCTTTGTCCCCCGGCCCTCCCCGGGCTCGGGGCTCGGCGGGCAGCGCCAATCTCGGCGCGCTCCGGGGCGCGGGCATTTCTTCCTCCCCGATTGCAAATAAGCGCAAGATTAGCACCAGCAGCTGTTTGGAATTGGAACAATGGAGAGACCTAGGAAGTGGCGAAATTGAAAAAGGAGAAACCCCCCCCTCCCTCCCCTGCTCGCCCGGCTCAGAGTTCACCGAGTCAGACTGCCTGACTCGCCGTGACCTCCGCGGGGCTGTTCGCGCACGGGGAGCGCGGGGGGAACCGGGGGAAAAGGGGGGAAAAGGGGGCGGGGGGCGCAGCGGGCGCTTTAATGAAATTTCCTCCAGAAAAGGAGGAGGTTCCGCCAGGTTCTGGCGGCGCTGGACGCTCCCCTTCGGCCGCCGGGCCGCCTTTGGGGTTTTCTGGGGATGATTTCCCCTCCTCCCCTCCTCCTCGGGGTCCCTCCCGGGGCAGGCCGGGGGGGAATCCCCGTTTTGGGGAGCTGTCCCCGCGCTGGCCGGGCCGCCGTGAGAGGTTTCAGTGGGATCCCCTAATGGATTTGACTCGGAAATCTCGACTTGACCAGTTTTTTCCTCTTTAAAACAAACTCATTAAACTTGTCAACACTCATTAGGGCCTTGAAGCGCTGAGCGGGAGCCGCCGGGGGCTGCCCGGGGAGGCAGCGCTGGGGAGGGGGCGGCTCGGCCCCGCTCCGAGCGGCCTCCGCGGGGACGGAGACGGCGCTGCCAGGAAAATCAACGCCTTAAAAGAGAAATCAAGGGAGGACAGAGGGAGCCGGCACGGGGAGGGGGCCGTGCCTTGGAAATGGGGGCGGCCCCGCGCCCCCCCTGCCCCGGGCTCGGCTACAAAGGAGGCGCCGGGCGAGGGGAGGGCTCCGGAGGGGGCTCGGGGTTTGGGATCTTCCCGGAGATTTGGGAGCGTGGGGGGGACGGATCCGCCGGGCTGCGATTCCTGCGAGGGCCGGGGGAAGGGGAGACGGGAGGGGGAAAGGTTAGAGGCGGCTCCCGGCCCTAAATCCCCTGGAAATGAGGCTGCTCTCCGAAATTCCTTCCCAATCCTCCTGCCCGCGATACTGGCAGAGCTGTAAAATTAGTCGGGGATCGTCTCAATTCTGCCGGCGGGACGAAAATTGCTTTGGGGTGGGGTTTGGGGGGCAATTAAATAATTAAATGTTGCGCACTTCCCCGTCCCTTTTCAGTAGCGGTTTTGTTTGCGGTGGACTCAGATTTTTTTTTTTGTGGGTTTGTTTTGGTTTTTGTAGGTTTTTTTGTTTGTTTTGGTTTTGGTTTTTTTGGGCGGTGGACTCAGATTTTTTTTTTTGTGGGTTTTTTTTGTTTGTTTTCGTTTTGGGGTTTTTTTTGGGATTTTTTAAACGCGTTTATTCTGATGCTTTTCAAGCCTCGCTTCTCCTTTAAGGGGCAAAAAACAGCCACCCCCACCTCTGTTAAAAATAAAAAACCCTCCGAGCCCTTCTGTTCTTCCCCTCCCTGAGAATGAGAACATCAGCTATTCAAGCGTATTGATGAACTCCCCCAAAAAGTTTATTAAGAGGGGCGAAAACAAAAGGACTAAAGGCCGCAGGCAACTGGACAGACAGTTTATAAACTGAGCTGCCATTGTCCCCCCGAGGCAGATGCATGAATACCTCTGAATGGGGCCCTTTGGAGTGACAAGATCAAGCCAGACAACAGCATGGTAAAAGGAAGGAGCGCTGCTTCTCCCTCCCCGAGCCCAAAGATCTGCTCCCCCTGCTCCTGCCGCATTCACGGACATCTGCAGGGGGAGGAATAAATAGCTCCTTACAGCACCGGCCACCGGGGGGGCTGCTGTGGCCCCCCCCCGGCCCGGCTCTCTGCGCCATATGCTGCGCTCGGCTCCTTCTGGGCAGAGAGCGAGCCCCACAAACCCCAAACTTCCCTTCCTTCTCTCCTTTTCCTTCTCTTCACTCCTTTTCCTTCCTTCTCTCATTTTCCTTTCCCCTCTAATTTTCCTCCCCCTCCTGTCCCTTTCCTTTCCCCCTTTCCCTTTTCCTTCCCTTCTCTCCCATTTCTTCCCCCCTTCCTCCTTTTCCTTCCCCCTCTTCTTTTCCTTCCCCCTTTTCTGTTCCTTCCCCCTGTCCATTTCCTTTCCCCCTCTCCCTTTTCCTTATTTTCTCTCCTTTTTCTTTCCCATCACTTTCCTTTCCCCTTTCCTCATCCCTTTTCCTTCTCCTCACTCCTTCTTGCTTTCCTTTCCCCTTTTCAATTTTCCTTCCCTCTCTCCCTTTCTGTTCCCCCTCTCCCTTTTCCTTCCCCTTTTTCCATTTCTTTCTCCCCCCGACCATTTTCCCTCCTCTTTTCCTTCCCCCTGTCCCTTTTCCTTCTCTCTCTCCATTTCCTTCCCCCTTTTCACTTTTCTTTCCCCACTGACCATTTTCTTCCCCTTTTTCCTTGCCCTCCATCACTTTTCCCCCCCTCTCTCCCTTTCCCTTTTCCCATTTCACAATTTATGGCCCTGCCTGTCCCGGAGATCCCTCGTGGTCAATTAGGTTTGCTCAGAGCAATTCCACTTAATAGGCTTTGATGGATTTATTTGATTTTAGGATTTATTTTATTTTAGGGTTTATTTTATTTTAGGGTTTATTTTATTTTACTTTTCCCTCTCCTTTCCCTGGATCTCGGCCCTGTGCTGCCAGGATGAGGGGATGGGGAAAACTCCCTGAGCATCCCATGGAGAGGGGCAGGGGATAGAAAACCCGGAAAAGTCCCCAAATCTGTGTCCAAACCCTGCTTGGTTCCCCTCATTTTGCCCCTCCAGACCCTGTCCCCGATGGAGGGAAGAAATTTAGGTTGAACTGAGCAGCTTTGGATTCTCTCAGAAAATTCCCAGGAGCTGAGTGAGCACCTCAGACAAAATTTAATTAAATTTATTTAATTCAGACAAAAATGACCAAGCTTTGAGTGGGGAGAAGTGTTTTATGAGTGTTTGAAGTGGCGGAGGCTCAGATTTGGGATTTGGGGAGGTTTCATCGTCTGGAGTGTGGGAAAAGCAGGGGAAGGGTGACTTTGTCACCTCCTTGTCCCTTGGAACAACTTCCAGGGGTGCAGATCCCAAAAAACACCCGGGCAGGGAGGCAATTGCGAAGACAAGGGCTGAGAATTCCCAGTGCAATTCCCACAGCCAAGCCCCTCAATCGCCATGTTCCCATTCCATCCCACGGATCCCATCCCATGGATCCCATAGATCCCATTGATCCCATCCCAGGGGTCCTATCCCATCCCATTCATCCCATCCCACTGATCCCATTAATCCCATCCCATAGATCCTATCCCAGGGGACCCTGCTGGCACTCACGGCTGTCACCTCCCCATGGGGAGGGATTTTTGGGGTCATTTCCCAGGGATGGCTCCTCAGAGTCCTTGACCAGAGATGGCTCCAAGTGCTGTGCCGGGGGGAGGGGGTCAAAGAATGCCAAAAATCCCCAAATTCCCCCTTTTCCAGCCCCACCGGACCTGGAGCCCCTATCCCAGGGCTCCCTCGAGGGGCTGATCCCATTCCTGACCCCCAAACACACACTTGAAGCTTCCCAAAGGAGCTCCTGGAGAGGGGCCGGGAGTGGGGCTGGAGCTGCAGGGCAGAACTGATGAATTCAACAACCCCAAAAAAACCCAAATTGGCAGCAGGGAGGAAAGAACCACCCAGAAAAGGGGGGAAAACACCTGGAAAAGGGGGGAAAACACCAACCAAAGGGAAAAATACCAACCCAAGAGGAAAAAATGCCAGGCAAAGGGAAATGTTGGGAACTGGGGAATCCCTGGGGGATCAGCTCTGTAGGGAATGTGGGGAGCTGGGTTTGGGGTCAGCCCTGCCGTCCCAATCCCTATCCCAAGGTGAGCTTTGGGATGGAATTCCCACCCTCAGTTGGGCTCTGGAAGCGCTGCCACCTCCCCAAAGGGACAATGCCAAGGTTGGATTGCTATGGAATAAACCTGAGCACATTCCCAACCCCTCATTTCGGAAGGAACGGGAAAACCTCATTAATTAATTAATTAATAATTAATTAACCCTTCAAGCGAATGAATCCTGGATTTTCCGTGGGATCCCGCTGGCTTTACCAACCTGATTTTCCCAGATTTTGGCAGGATATGGGGTCCTTTCCTGCCCTCCCAAAGCAGGAATATTTGGATTTTTTCCTTTTGGGATTTCCAGGAGGTGCCTTTGCCCAAGAGCATCAAAAAAAAGGGGAGGAAACTGAAACAGCTGCAGGGCTGAGGGGATGAAAAAGCCCCAGATTTTGGGTAGTTCTCTCTCCCAGAAGGGGAAACCCCCAAAAAACCAAAGCAGGAACTCCCCACAAAGCCAAGGAGCGTTTTCCAGGCTGATTCCCTGATCCCAGATCCCATTTTGTTGGGATGAGGTGAAGAAAAATCCCCAGATTTGGGGTCATTCTCTCTCCCAGAGGGAAAAAAAAAAAAAAAAAAAAAGGAAAGAGGATCTTCCCACAAAGCTGAGGAGTGTTTTCCAGGCCGATTCCCAGATCCTGGATCTCGTTTTGCCCTCCAGGGGTTATTTGTTGCTGATCCCAGCCCAGCAGGTGCTGTCAGCTCTTCCTGATGGCTGGGATTTATCCAGGGCTGCCACACATGTCTGGAATCCCAGCCAGGCCAGAAGATCCCAGACTAAACTAGGGATTAAATAACCTAAGGATGGGAGAAAAATTCAGGGTTTTTAATGAAAAAAATCAGTATCTGGAATTAGCGGATGGAATTCCTTATTCAGCACAAGCTAAAGTAGATCCATTAAATTCCCTGGTTATGGGAAAATCCTGGCTGTGGAAAAATCCCGGGAATGAGGGAGAAATGAGAGGTTCCAATCCACGAAAATCATGGAGTCTCCAGGCATTAAATCCTGGTGCTTTTGGCTCGGAAGTTCCCATTTTAGAAGAAAAGCAGAGGGAATAAATCTGTGGTCTT
Organism: Pyrgilauda ruficollis; assembly: GCF_017590135.1. Taxonomy (NCBI): domain Eukaryota; kingdom Metazoa; phylum Chordata; class Aves; order Passeriformes; family Passeridae; genus Pyrgilauda; species Pyrgilauda ruficollis. The sequence continues at coordinate 1,307,532 of NW_024515320.1, forward strand.
GCACTGGGAGATGATGGATGGATGGATGGATGGATGGATGGATAGATGGATGGATGGATGGATGTGTATGATGGAGGAGGGATGGATGGATGATGGATGGATGGATGGATGGAAGGATGGATGGATGGAAATTCCGTGGATTTTGGGCCTGGGGTTTGTGGGATGCCCCAGAGCAGAGAAGAACTGGAGAAAATCCAAGACAAGTGGCTTTCCCAAGGTGTTTCTGGAATTCCAGCAGCAAAACCAAGGCAAGAAGCCCGTGCAGAAATCCCTGAAGCGCAGCCCCAGCCCTGGCTTTTTATTCCCTTCCAAAACCTAGCGCATTTAGAGTGGCAAATTCCCAAATTCCCAGATTCCTGCAATGTCTGTGGGAGTTTTACTCAAAGGTGGAGAGCAGGTCTGGAGATTTGGGAGGAAAATCAGCTCACAGGAAAAGCCCAGGAATAAAGCCTGGCCTGCCAAGGCTTAGCTGAGTGGGCGGCTTTATCCCAAGGAGCCCCATTCCATCCTGTCCCTGAGGGGATTCCCAGTGTAAGTGGCGTTTTAGGGATTGGGGCAGCCCGCTAAGAAGAATTCCAGGAATCAGCTCCATGGATCTCCCAAAGCCTCCCCCCGTGGTGCAGGGAAGAGTCAAAATCCCAGGAAAAGCCAAGGGACGTCCCCAGAGGTGTTGGAAGGTGTCAAACTCCCCAAAATTGGGGGTTTTTTTGGATGATTTGGGGGTTTTCAAGCATGGCCTGGAGCTCATTCCTGAATATTCCTGGCATCAAACAAGAGGCTGCTGCCCCCAGCTGGGTTCCAGCACTCCAAGCAAAGCTAGGCTCACTCTGCCCTTAATTAATTAATTAAAGACACAATTGAGGGCTCACCTCTGCTCCCAGGGAGGGGACAGGCCCTGCCATAAAGCCATTCCCTGCTCCAGCCAGCATTCCCAGTGGGAAGAGCAAAGGGCCATTATTTACTTGTTTCCCGGGACAATTTATGCCAAATTTGTTTCTCCCAGCTCCTGTTGGCAGCAAAAATTCCATCAGGGATGCAGAGAGGAGGAGGAGGAGGGAATTTTATTCCCATTAAACCTTGAAATCAAAGCACGTTTCCAAAAAAATGCCTCAAAAACTTCAGAGCTTTTGGTATCTCTTTTTTTCTCTTTTTTTTTTTTTCCCCGAAAATTATAATTTTCAAAAACGTTTTGAAGATTTCCAGGTTCAGCATCACAAACGTGAGCTTTGATGCTGGAAAAGGGCCCCAAAGAGCTCCAGGCCACATCCCAGTTAACCCAAAAATCCGGGATTAAAGGCTGCTGGCACCACTGGGAATCCCTTGGGGGCATTGAGGGTGGGGCAGATGTTCCCGGGTTTATTCTACCCGGGATTGGGCAGTTTGTGATTTGGGGCAGAAAGCAAAGATTTTGGGAAGGGTTCCAGGGAAACAGGGGCAGCTGGAAAATCTGGGAATGTCAGCAGCACCTCCTCAGTGGGGTTTGGGGTGCTGCACCCCAGAAAAAGGGAAAAATAATCGGGATTTTTGTATGGGAGGGAATGAAAGCCTGGAGGTGCCACCTCGTGTCCCACTGGGAGCTCCCAGCTCCAGAAGGAATTCTGTGTCTCCTGGAAGGAATTTTGTGTTTCCTGGAATTCTTCCACATTCCCAAACCAACTTTGAGCAGAGTCTCAGGGATCAAAGGGTGAGAAACTGGTTTGTGTTGGCTTTGGGGAGTTCTGGGAGCTGGACGGATTTGGGATCTGGGGATCCATGAGTTCCTCACCTCCTGGGTTTTCCCTGTAACCTGTGTATGGAATTTTATTTGGGAAGTGATTCCCTTCCTTTCCTATCTCTAAATCTCTTGTGGACAGTGGAGAAATCCATGAATTCCCTGCAGGGAACGTGAGATATTCCATGGGAGATTTCCATGGATCAGAGCAGGGATCGGTTCCTGCCCCCCTCTTCCCACATCCCTGTGTTTCTGGTCTGGGATTCATTGGGGTTGATCCATGGAAAATGGGTTTGTGTTTTCCTGGGGCACAGGAAAAGGCCGGCGCTCACAACCGCATCTCCCGATTAATCCATGCGCTCCTGGGGGCCGGGAATTCCCCACTGGAAATTCGCTCCTGATTGTCTCAGCTCCCAAACCTGCAACCGCTTAGGCCCGGCTTTAATTCCCTCCATCTGAGCGGCCCCACGGAGGGAGAACCGGGAGATCCTTCCACTCCCACCTCCTGGAAAACTGGGAACAGCTGGGAAAGGGGAGTGGGAATTGGCCTTTCCCTGGATTTGGAATCGTTGGCCCATTGGGAATCGGCCTTTCCCTGGGTTTGGAATCATTGGCCCACTGGGAATCTGCCTTTCCCTGGGTTTGGAATCATTGGCCCACTGGGAATCTGCCTTTCCCTGGGTTTGGGATCGTTGGCTCAGTGGGAATCTGCCTTTCCCTGGGTTTGGGATCGTTGGCTCAGTGGGAATCTGCCTTTCCCTGGATTTGGGATCGTTGGCTCAGTGGGAATCTGCCTTTCCCTGGATTTGGGATTTCCTTGGATACTCTCGGAGCAGAGATCACGCAGGAGGGATTTTGCCATAAGTACGGGATTTATGGAATTTAAGGAATTTAATCTCTTAACTCCAGATATGGATTTAAAAATCCCTGATTTTCCCCCATTTCCAGGTTATTTCATCCCAAATGCAATCCCTAACTCTGAACCCCACCCTGCTCCCTGCATTCCCTCTATTTTCCCTAAAAAATACAGAACTGAGTCATGGCATTGAGGGCTGAAAATCTGGAATGTTCTACAATTCCTGAGTCCACCGCTGGTCTGGACGGGGTCTGGAACAGCCCAGGATAGCAGGAATGTCCTGGGGGTGGCACCAGAAAATCAGGGGATGCTTTGGGCTGGAAGGGGCCTTAAAGGTGGAATTGGGAATTCTTCCCAGTGGCCTGGAAACGGGGATGGGTTTGGGCATCCCTGTTAATTATCACCCCTTAAATCTGATTCATAGCCTTTGGTCCTTGTGGCCCCAAATCCCAAATCCGCCATGATTTATCTCATATTTCATTCCATATCCCAAATCCACCATGATTTATTCCAAATTTAATCTTCTAAGTAGTCCCATATCCCAAGTCCGCCATGATTTATCCCATATTTCATCTGAGTGGTTTCACATCCCAAATCCACCAAGATTTATCCTGTATTTCATTTGAGTCATCCCATATCCCACATCTGCCATGATTTATCCCATATTTTATCTGACTGGTCCCATATCCCAAATTCCCTTCCAGGATCTGTGCAGGAGAGCTGGAATTTCAGCGTTAATTGGGAAAGGGCCGCGTTAACGCCCCGTGAATGGGGTCAAAGCTCGTCCCTAAGGGGATATCCAGGGAAAAACTCATCTTTGGGGGATTCCCTGGCTGTGATCCCAGAATTCCCCCATTCACTGGTCCATTCTGGGAATGGAGAATGGGGCAGGATTGGCCCTGTGGGATGCATTAACCCCAGAGAGGTTCCTCCTGGGAACCCTGATGGGAGCTGTGGGATCCAGCCCAGACCTGGGGGAGTTGTAGGATCCAAACTTTTGGGATTTGCACAATCTATCCCAAACCTGTGGAAGTTGTGTGATCCAAACCTATGGAATTAGTGTGATCCACCCCAAACCTTTGGGATTTGTGCAGTCCATCCCAAACCTATGGAATTTGTGCAACCCATCCCAAACCTTTTGGATTAGTGCAATCCATCCCAGATTTAGGGAATCTGCCCAATCATCCCAAACCTATGGAGTTTGCACAATCCAAACCTTTGGGATTTGTGTGATCCATCCCAAACCCTTGGAATTTGTGTGACCCAAATCTGTGGAATCTGTGCAATCAATCCCAAACCTGTGGAATTTGCGCGATCCATCTGAAACCTTTAGGATTTGTGTGATCTATCCCAGACCTTTGGGATTTGTGTGATACATCCCAGACCTTTGGGATTTGTGTGATCCATCCCAAACCTGTGATTCCGTGACTTGGGCAATTCCCCTTCCCTTCCCAGTCCCCAGTGTGACACCAGAGCTCGGTGTCCCCAAAGAGCTCTCAGTGTCCCCAAAGGGCTCTCAGTGTCCCCAAGGGGCTCAGTGTCCCCACAGTGTTCAGTGTCCCTGAAGGGCTTGGTGTCCCGAAAGGGTTCTCGATGTCCCCAAAGTGCTCTAAGTGTCCCCAGGGCACTCTCAGTGTCCCCAAAGGATTCTCAGTGTCCCCAAAGCTGTGGGGGCTCAGTGTCCCCAAAGGGCTCAGTGTCCCCAGAGTGCTGTCAGTGTCCCCAGAGGGCTCTCGGTGTCCCCAAAGGGCTCTCAGTGTCCCCAAAGGGCTCTCGGTGTCCCCAAAGTGCTCTCAGTGTCCCCAGAGCTGCTGAGGCACCAAGAGAGCTGAACCAGGACAGGAGGGACAAATCCCCAAATCCTGCTCCCATTCCTTTTCCCGGATCCTCTTTGGGACCCCAGATCCCCCCAGGTGTCCCCGAGCTCCGCGTTCAGGGCCCAGCTTGGGGTTCCGGCCAGAATGGGAGGGATGGGCTGGAATTTCGGGAATGGGCGCTCGTGGGGGTGCAGCCACCTGGGCAGTACTTCCAGAGCTTCTGGAAAACCTTTGGGGCCATTTGGTTGGGATTTGGTTGGGATTTGGTTGGGCGTCCATTGGGATTTGATCCGCCGGTGCCGCAGCAGAACCCCTGAGCACTTCCCACCTCCAAACCCTGGAGCAGATCCAGGCCTCTGGAAGGGAAATGATCCCAAAGAGTTCAAAGGACACGGGGAAAAAAGCGAGCCTGGATTTTGTGTTCTTTTTGTTGTTTTGTTGTTGGTTTTTTTTATTTTCCTGAAGTTTGGAAAGAGTGCCCTGAGTTGTTCTCCAGCACTTTTGGGAGTGTGGCCAGCCTGGCGTTTCCAAATAATTCCATTTGTTCCCAGCAGCCCGGAGGGCAAATCCATTCCCAGGGAATGAAATTTCCCAGCTCCTTGGAGAGGAATTTTTGATTTTCCGTTCTCTTTTTTCACAGGGAATGGGGAATTTTCCACTCACAAAAATATCAGGAGGAGCTCCCTCGTTGCAATTCAATTTAGGAAATAAACTGGGAAGGGATTTTGCCGGGAGAATTCCTGCACAGGGAGGTTTGGGACTGGGTTTTCTTGGAATGTGGGGAATAATCAGCTTCCATGGAGTAGAAGTGGTCTGGCTGCATGTCCAGAATTTGGGTTTTCCTGCCAAAATGGGAAGGGTCCTGTGGAGACGGAGGTGTTAATTAAATCAAATTAAATCCAGGGATTCTTGGGATGCTGTGGGCTTGCTCAGCCCGAGATTCCCAAATACTTGGGAATTTTTATCCATCTGATTATGGTGTCCATTTAAAAATGTGTCATTCTCCTTTTCTGGGCTCCACCGGGAAGAAAATTCCTGACAAAACTCCGAGTTCAGGTTTGGGATTTTAGCACAGGGAATCCTTTTAGGATTCCTGAACTTCCTGGGAAGGGAGAAGTTGATATTTGGGGAATTTTATAGGGATTTCAGTTGTGGAAGTGCAGCCTGTGGGGCTGTTCCCACATGGGAGACATTCCAAGGGAATTCCGGGGATCGGGGATCACGGAATAGGGGATGGGAAAATGGATCTGGGAACACTGGGAACTGTTCCAGGGCATGGAGCTGGAATATCGGGATGTGCTGGGGAAGGAGGGGTTGGATTTCCTGGATCTGCACGGAAGGAGGGAATTCAAATCCTTTTGGGGTCACTTTTGCCTTTTCTCAGAGTCCCCAAGGAAAACCCTTCAATCCCAGCCCCCGGCACTGGGGAAACTGGGCTGGATTGGGGTTTTTGAGGCTGGTTTGGGGTTTTTTGAGGCTGGTTTCGGACTTTAGGGGTGGGTTTGGGTTTTTTGGGTCTGTTTGGGCTTTTTAGGATTGGTTTGGATTTTTTAGGGCTGGTTTGGGTTTTTCTGGGTTGGTTTGGGATTTTCAGGGCTGATTTGGCTTTTTGGGGTTGGTTTGGGATTTTTGGGATTGGTTTGGGATTTTTCAAGGCTGGTTTGGGATTTTCAGTGGTGATTTGGGATTTTCAGGGCTGGTTTGGGATTTTCAGGGCTGGTGTGGGATTTCTAGGGCTGGTTTGGGATTTTTAGGGCTGGTGTGGGTTTTTCAGGGCTGGTTTGGCTTTTTCATGGCCACTTTGCAATTTTTGGAGCCAGTTTGGGATTTTCAGGACTTGTTTGGCTTTTTGTGGCTGGATTGGGATTTTCAGGGCTAGTTTGGGATTTTCAGGGCTGGTTTGGTGTTTTGGAGCCGCTCCCTGTGCCCGCACTCCCCCTGGCAGTGGCAGCCGCCACGAGATGTGGCAGCAATTAAGAACTGAGCGCCTCTCCCAGCAATCCCGGAGCTAAGGAACCACCATGGTCCAGTGCCTCAAAAATCCCCATTAGCCCACGCCACTTATGGCCATAAAATTCCTCGTTTTCTGCTTTTCATCGGCCTCACCCCGGAATCTTCGTTTTGCTTTATTTCTACATTTGCACTCCAACAATGGCAATCAGCCCGTGCCCAGAGTGTTGCAAATCAGAAATTTGTCCACATTTTTTCCACCACCTTCCCGGGCGAAGGCGCCTTTTTCCCTGGGAACGGCCGGGAGCGGGCGGGGGAAGGGGCCAGAGATTGATCGGGGCCCTTGGAAGTTGCTGGGATCAGGGCAGGGAGAGGGGGAGCAGCAGGAATTCTGCCCTGGAAAGGCAGCTCGTGGTGGCAGGAGCTCCTGGGAAAAGCGTGGAGCCTTCAGGAGGTTTCCCTGAATTTTTCCCCCTCTCTGAGTGTTTGGATTTGGGGTTTTTTTGGGGTTGGTTTTGGTTTACAGTGGCCCATACTGATTAAGCTGGGAGAAAGAACCACGAGGTTCTGCCTGTGGAGTGAGGAGAAGCACGAGGGGAGGGTGTTTTGTTCTGTCCCTCCCGGCCTGGGAGAGGTTTTGGGGCTTTGGTTTTGGGGTTTTGGTTTTGGGGCTTTGGCAGCTGAGCACTGCTTTCCCCAGATTTGGGGAAAAAATCCAGGCCCTGGCTCTCTGCAGTGCTGGGGACAGCTCCCACACCGTGTCCCCTCATGGTGACACCACCTGGGCTGTCCGTGTGGGGACAATTTCAGGGATCAGCCCCACAAATCGGTCCCAGGCTCTCTGCAGAGCTGGGGACAGCTCCCAGGCCGTTCCCCTCATTGTGACACTGACTGGAACAATTTTGGGGACACATCCACCAACTGGAACAATTTTGGGGATCAGTCCCATAAATCTTGGTCAGGGCTCTCTGCAGAGCTGGGGACAGCTCCCAGTTCGTGTCCCAGTGCTGTGACACTGCCTGAGATGTCCAAGCTGGGACAATTTCAGGGATCAGCCCCACAAATCTGGGCCCAGGCTCTCTGCAGAGCTCCCAGATCATGTCCCAGTGCTGTGACACCACCTGGCCTGTCCCTGTGGGGACAATTTCAGGGATCAGCCCCACAAATCAGCTCCAGGCTCTGCAGAGCTGGGGGCAGCTCCCAGTTCATGTGACACTGCCTGTGCTGTCCCTGTAGGGACGATTTTGGGGCCAAGCTGTTCTGGGGCACCAAGAGCCCTTCCCAGGGCCTCGGGGCCTAGCAGCTCATCCTGAATTCAAACCCAGCCCCACTTCCCCCATCGGGCTCATCCCTGTTCCCGTCCCGCGGGGCCATCCCGGCGTGTCCCCGAGCCAGGAGCGCTGGCCAGGGCCAGCTGGAGCGGGGACAGCCACCCCCGGTGACCTCTGAGTCCAGCTCTGAGCACAGCCTCGTGCTCCGCGCCCTTCCCAGGGAGCTTTGTTGGAATCCAAAGAAAGAGGAGCAGGGAGAAGGGGAAAAAAATAAAAAAAGGAGATTTTTAGGACTTAGCTGCGGCCTGCCCGGATTTCCCTCTCTGGCATTTGGATGCTGGAGAAAGAAATGGCTGGGATTTAGAAAGGAAAATTCCTGCTGGCAGGAGCAGCCTGGTGTGGCTGCGGGGGCAGGGGTGACCTCCTAAGGGCTCATCCTAAGGGGTTTTTATTCCTAAGGGGTTTTTATTCCTAAGGGGTTTTTATTCCCTGCTGCCGTGGGGATATCGGGAGTTGTTCTGCACAAATCTATCCTCTCTGTCCCTGTGTGAGCACCGCCCTTCCTGAGCCATCCAAACCTGGCTCTCCCTGTGGGATCTGCCCCTGCTGTCCTCTCCCTGTCCTGCTTTCTCCTGGGATCGTGAGATGGGCTGGGCTGGAGGGACCTGGAGCCCATCCTGCTCCACCCCAGGGATCCCAGGTGGCTCCAAGCCCTGTCCTGCCCAGCCTTGGGCACTGCCAGGGATGGAGAATCCACAGCTTCTCTGGGAAATCCATCCAGGGCCTCTCCGCCTTCACAGGGTGGGATTTATCCCAAATATCCCATCCAAACCTTCCCTCTTTCATCTCAAATCTTGTCATTGCCTCTCTCACCCTTGTTCCCCACACCTTTCCCTAAAAACCCTTCCCACTGGAGTTTATAATGCTGGAAAACACCTTTCCCTAAAAGTCCTTCGCCCTGAAGTTTATCCCTCCCTACCAGGGCATTCCCAGCCCCTCTCCTGGAATATCCTCTGCAGGTTTGGGGGACGAGACAGAAGGAAGGTGTGAAAATCTCCAGTGTCCCTCTGTCCATCCCTCTGTCCCTCTGTCTGTCCCTCTGCGGGGCCAGGCCAGGTTCAGCCAGCCCCAATTAGGGTCATTAATTAATCAAAGGGGCAGCCCGGATCACTCAGGGCCTTCCCTTCCCTTCCCTTCCCTCCTTTTCCCCTTTCCCTCCTTTTTCCCCTTTTCCCTACCTTTTCTCCCTCTTCCCCCTCTTCCCCCTTTTCCCTTCCCCCTGCTTTTTCCCCCCTTTTCCCCTTTTCACCCCTTTTCCACTATTTTTCCTCCATTTTTTCCCCTTTCCCCCCCTTTTCCCCTCCTTTTTCCCCTTTTCTTCCCTTTCTCCCCCTTTTTCACCTTTTATTGATCCAGATCAATATTTATTGATCCAGATAAAATTCCCCTTCCCTGCTCCTGACCCTGCCATTCCCAGGGCTGTAATTCAGATTTAATAATTCCCATTTCTCTTTAACAATTTGCATTCCTATTTAATAACTCATATTTAGATGAAATAATACACATTTTTAATAACCAATGCATTAATTAATTGATTAATGAATTCATTTATATTTATCTCATTTTTCCTGGGTCTGTTCTCCATCCCCCCCATGATTTTGGCATCACATGGATTTTTATAAACCCCTAAATCCCAGATATTATTTTTATAGGGATGTTTGTCTTTCCTGGGATTCCCCCCCCCCACCTACGTCCAGGTGTGAATCTTGCCAGGAACTCACATAGATTTCCATTTATTTATATTTATTTCCATTTATTTCCATTTCCCATTTCTTTGGGACACAATAAATCCCAGCTGGAGTTGTTTCCCCCCCTAAAACTCAAGGAAAGGCTCAAAAAGGGCCAAATTCAGGCTTTTTAAGGAGAAACAATTCCATGATGAAGGTCATCAGGAAATCAGAATTTTCCATAGATAGAAACCCATTTTTGGATAAAAAATCAGATTTTTCATGACCTGACTGAGATGATTTTTGCTTCCTCCCAGACTTGCAGATCCCAGAGTGAAATCTTGCTGGCAAAAAATGAAATGTTGGGGTTTTCCCCTCCTCTTTCTGTACACAAACATCATTCCAATCCCAATCCCTGTGTTTTCTTGGATGCTTTTCCAGCCCCTGCAGAATTTGATCCCATGGATCAAATATCAGTTTTTAATGGAAAAAAACCCTCCCAGCTTTTGGCAGCAGCAGCAGCTGGGAATTCCCTGAGAAGATCCCCCTGGGTGATCCCGGAGTATCCCGAGTTTCCATCAGGAATTGTCTGGCCCTGGATCTGCCAGGGGCAGGATTTGGGATGAAATTGGCCCTTTTTGGTGTGGAAACTCCTCCGGGAAGGCGTCAGCAGAGGGTGACATTGTGCAGGATTGGGCAAGGTTGGGGAATACTCGGAATGCTGCCAGAAAAACTTGGGAGCCTCCATAGGGGTCTAAATATCCTAAGGAATGGCCTGAAATTCCAAGAAAGTGCATTGGGCTCCAAAAAAGGAATTCGGGATAATAAGGAGTTCCTTTCATGCGTTTGCCATGGGAATCTTTTAGGTCTAAACCTCAGACCTGTGCTAAAAATTCCAGATCTTAGGAATGCCACTGAATTTTTTAAATACGTAAAACGAGGCGTCCAATCCAACCTTTTCCATGGTTCTGATGGAATTTTAAGGGTTCGGAAGGGGAACATTGCTGCTGCGGGAATGAAATGGATCCAAGAGCTGTTCCGTGGGAATGGGAAAGGATAGAAAGGTGGAATTTGGTTTCTTGGAGGGAATTCCCATGGGAATTCTGGGATAATCTATGGATTAATCACAATGAGGATAATTTATGGATTTGTGGTTGTGGTGAAATGGACTGAGCCTGAGTGGGGAGGGTTCGGAGCCAGGTGTTGGAATTTTGGAGGATTTCAGGTCCTTTGCCTGTGGATCGGGAACTTCCAGGGGTTTCCATGGCTCTGGAATGACAGGGAATGGAATGACAGGGAATTCTGTCATTTCCAGACATTCCCACTCATTCCCAGTAATTCCCACTCATTCCCAGCCATTCCCAGCCATTCCCACCCATTCCCAGCCATTCCTGATCATTCCCACCCATTCCCGACCATTCCCACCCATTCCCAGCCATTCCCAGGTCCCGGGAGCTCCAAGGTTGAATATCCTGGTGTAGCTTCCCAGGATTTAAAGAATATCCCAGGAGAACATCCCAACCCTCCCATTTTCCAGAGCTTTGGCTTTTCCCAAATTCCTATTTTTTTTGGAGAAAGTCCTGCCTCCGCTGACTCATTTAGAAAACATCCATGAAAACAAAGGAATTCCAGGTTTTTCCAAAGGCACCTGGGGTTTCCAAGTTGGATTGGCCAGGTGGCTCCCAAGTGTTTCTCTGCCTGGCACTGGGATCTCTCCCTGGAGCTGGGATCTCTGCCTGGAGCTGGGATCTCTCCCTGGAGCTGGGATCTCTCCATGGCTGCCATAGCTCTGGAATTGTCCAGCAGCTCCAGGAGCTCTGGGATTGGAATCTTTGGGAATCTTTGGGCATGGAGGGAAGAGGGGCAGGCCAGGAAATTCTTTGACTCCAGGAAATGTTTCACTTCCACTGGAGCAGGATTTTGGTATTCCAAAGGAATGATCTGTTGGGAATCACGTGGTGGGAAGGTGTCAGGAATCCCACCCGTTCCTTCTGGAACCACCATCTCCAGAGGGCCCAGCCAGGAGTCGGCGCATCTGGGTTTTATTTCCAGTGAAAAGGAATTCCCGCCCTCAGCTTCTCCCTTGTCTGGTTTTCCCTCCCCAAAACCCCTCCAGTCCCAATCCTGGGCTGCAGGAACCACGGAAAAAAGGAAAAGAGAGAAAACCCCCCCCAATGTTGTTTCAGCTCCCAAAACGCCAGGAATCTGGACAATTCCAACTGCTGCAGTTTTGGGAGTGTCTCACATTCCAGGGGAAAGAAATTCCTTAATTAATTCTTCCTGGGATATTTCATTTTTCGAGCCGAGGGTGGGAATTTTCTCCTTGCAGCTCTTCCCTGTTTGGTTTTCCAGGAGTTTCCTTGGGATTTCCAATACTTTTTCCAGCCTTTAGGATCTACGCTATTGGTGGTTTAGCTCAGAACGGGTTTGGTGCCATCCCACGGTGGTTCTGGAGACTCTGAGTGCCAGAACCAGGAGGCTGAGTGTCCACAGGGAACCTGGAGATCCCATGGGGATCTCAGAGATCCCAGCTGGATCCAGGCACAAAATTCCCATCCCTTTGGTGCCATTGTGGTCCCAGGGGAACCAAAAATTTGATGTCAGAGCCAATCCCTGGATAGGAAAGTCCCAACTCCTGTGGGACTGGAAGCTTGGGAGATTCCTCCTGGCTGGTGGCCTTGGGGACATCTGTGTCCTGTGTCCTGGGAAACTCCTTGGGAGCTCCAGCCTTGGGGACATCTGTGTCTTCTGTCCTGGAAAACGCCTTGGGAGTTTCCTCCTGGCTGGTGGCCTTGGGGACAGCCATGTCCTGTGTCCTGGGAAGCTCCTCCTGGGCAGTGGCCTTGGGGACAGCCATGTCCTCCCCTCGCCCAGGACAGCCTGGAGTGGGATTGGCCTCCCTGTCCTTCAGGGGAATTGGTGTCTGAGACCCCAAGGGATAAATTGGGACAATTTCCTGTGGAAATGGGGCTGCAGGGCTGGCCCTGGTGCGAGCAGGGGCTCAGGGCTCAGGGTTCCCATGGATGAGCTGCTCCTGCTGCCGTTCCTGTGAGAAACCAGCTGGGAAGGGAATATTCTGTGCCAAAAACCAGGAAAAATCCTCCGTGCTTCCCTGGTGGTGCTGTGCCCGCTCCATGCACAAGCACCTCAGTGTGGCCACCAGGAATTCCCTGCTGGGCCCTGAGCAGGGGGAATTTGGGATTCCTGCCTTGCCCATGCCTGGGAGGTGGCACAGCTGGGCTCTGTCCCTGTTGGGGGCCGGGAGCTCCATCCCATGAGGAATGGGAACTCCATCCCATGAGGAATGGGAGCTCCATCCCACAATTCCAGCACCTGTGGGAAAGCTGCCAGCCCATTCTTTACTCCTCCTGCCCTGACTGTGACGCCTTTTGGGGCTACCTAAAAACAGTGGCCAGATGAAACGAAGGGAATAAAAAGCAGGTGTATTTATTGAAGGGCCCTCAGGTACATCTCGGGCAGGGACTGCACCCAAAAATGGAGCACAGCTCACGGGTTTTCACACTTTTATAACTTTGGTCCATTTGCATACTGGGGGCTAATCCTCCAATTCCAGCTTCAGGTAATGAAGTCATTTACCCCAAGTTTGCTCCCCCAGCTCCCTTTTGTTTAATCTCTCGGGGCCTGAGGCAGTGAGTGTCCTTGATTGCCAGGCCTGGAGAGGAATTGCTGTGTCTGCCCAAAACGGGAGAACAGCAGCTGCCACTGCGTGTGGAGTTCGGAGTTCTACACTAAAGAACTGCAGGGTTACAAACACATGGAAAATACAAAAGCTCAGACCCTGAGGCATCGGCTGGTGGCTCCGAGCAGCCCCAGGAGAGCGGGAGGAGCCGCTCTGTCCCTCCCCTCGTTCCGCTGCCCTGCCCGGGCCGGCGCCGCCGCATCCCCCGGTCCGACCCCTCCGGGCCCCGCGCCTCCCTCCCTCCATCCTTCCCTCCCTCCATCCCTCCCCCCGCGGCATCCCGGGCTCCTTCCCGGGGGTTTTAATATTCAGGCCGTACCTTCCACATGAGCAGTGCTGAAGAGCCGGGTGTCGGGGTTTATTGATATCACCCGGGGCCGCGCGGGGCTGTCAGCTGCACATTCAGCCTCCCGCGACCCCCTAAGGTGCGGGTCCTGGCAGCTCTAAAGGAATCCGCACAAAAAAAAATCCCTTTTTTTGTTCGGCCCAAGGTGAGACAATGCGGGCAGGGCCCTGCTCCAGATGACAGCGCTGATAAAGGAGCGCGGCGCAGGGATATCTTCCTTTCTTCGCGCTCCTTCATTCAATCCTTCTTTCTGTCACTCGCATTCTCTCCTCCCTGCATTTCCCTTTCTTCTCTTTCTTCTGGCGGCCGCGGCAGGGCCGGGCCCGGGGGTTCAATCGCGGGCGAATGTCACAGCCCCGCTCCCCGGCGCATCCCGGGGCCGCGTCCCGCTCGGGGCCTTTCTGCCGAACGCGTCCCGGGGGTTCCTGACATGAATGGAGAGCTGGGAGCGATTTTTGGGGGGAAGAGCGGGCAGGGGAGGGGGGGAAATGCGGAGAGAAAGAGAGAGGAGGTGGGAGAAACGCGGGAGGGAAAGTGGAGTTTGCGGCGAGGCAGGAGGGTGTGAATATCCACATAGAAATATATTTCTACGTATAAATACATATAAACGTATTTATAAATATATAGAGACTGTATAGAAAATTTATAGTATAGAAAATTAATACCCACAGACACACAGTGAGCAGGCAGGGGATAAAAAAATCAGATATTCCAAAAATCCTCCATGAGTTTTGCTGCATCCCTGATTTCCCAGCTGGAGCACAAGGAGAGGGAAGGAAAGAGGCAGCTCGGGGCCACTGGGATCTGTCCCTGGCATTAGGACCTCTCACTGGCACTGGGATCTCCCCCTGGAACTGGGATCTCTCCTGGGCCCTGGGATCCGTCCCTGGCACTGGGATCTCTCCCTGGCTGCCACAGTTCTGGAGTTCTCCAGCAGCCCCAGGAGCTCCCTCTCTCTGGGATTGGAATCTTTGGGAATCCTCAGGCATGGAGGGAAGTGCTCCTCCTCCTGTGGGGTGATCGCCCTGCTGCCCCATCCGCACCCGCTGGGCCCCTGGCTCCTCCTGTGGGGTTATTTTGGGGTGATCATGCCCCTGCCCCATCTGCACCTGCTGTATTCCCGGTGCCGCCAGAACTTCACATTTTTGTGAAATTGGTTCTTCTTCCCTGAAAGAGCCTGAAACTGAGAGGTCTGGAAGTGTCTGGGCAGGGCCAGAGCAGCAGGAAGCACAGGACAGGGTTGGGTTAAGCTTAGGGTTAGGATTTGGGTTAGGGCTAGAGTTAGGGTTAGGGCTTCTGGCAGACCTGTGCCAGGGTTTGGGATGGGAATATTGCACAATATTACTTAAACTTGTGAAGAAGAAGGATTAGTTTCTGTCCTAAAACTTCTCTCTTGTTTTTTGTATATTACTATATTCTATAACCTTAAACCCTTAAGTTTCCTTCTATGTAATATTATACACTTTTATTTTAACTATACACTAATAATCTTCATTTTATTATTTCATTTTGGAAGCTTTCTCTACAGCCCCAGGTAAAATGCAGTGTTCTCTTGGGGGCCAGCACAGAAAGTCTGAAATTCTCAGAAACCAGGGTCCCAACAGGCTGGAGCTCAGGGTGGGATCCCAGCCAGGTGGGCACTCCCAGGGTGTCCCTGTCCCTGTCCCTGTCCCTGTCCCTGCCAGGAGTGGCACGGATTGATGGATCCCAGTGAGCTGGGCATCCCCCAGGTGTCCCTGTCCCTGGCCCTGGCCCTGGCCCTGGCTGGAGCCATATCCCAGTCCAGGAGTGGCACGGATTGCTGGATCCCAGCCCCAAACTGGAGCTGAGCACCTCCAGGGTGTCCCTGTCCCTGTCCCTGTCCCTGTCCCTGCCAGGAGTGGCACGGATTGGTGGATCCCAGACCCAAACTGGGGCTGAGGGTGAGAAGGAGCAGCCGAGCCCACGGAGCTGCCCCAGGGCCCAGAGGAGCCGTGCCAGAGCAAACAGGGACAGGGAATGTTCCCCTCTGATCCTTCCCCCATGATGTCCCAACCCTGGGTGCCACAGCCACGCTGTCCCTCGGGCCTGGCAGTGTCCCCTGCAGGCAGGGATACAGGCTGGGATCCCTGCCCTGTAAATCCAGGGATTGTCTGGGATGGGATCCCTGTAAATCCAGGGATTATCTGGGATGGGATCCCTGTAATTCCAGGGGTTATCTGGGATCAGATCTCCCATCCCTGCTGTTTTACCCTGTAAATCCAGGGGTTATCTGGGATTGGATCCCTGGAAATCCAGAGATTCCCCAGGATTGGATCTCCCATCCCTGCTGCCTTACCCTGTAAATTGGATCCCTGTAAATCCAGGGGTTATCCAGGATGGGATCACTGTAAATCCAGGAGTTATCTGGGATTGGATCCAATCCGATTCCTGTAAATCCAGATACACCTTGGGCAGTCAGAAACCTCCAAGGCTACACCCAAAATGGACAATGGGCACGAGTTTTTCAGACAATTATAAATTTTTAATAATATATAATGTATAATATAATAATACATAGTAAATAATATATTTATATAATATATAAGTAATATAAGCATAGATAATTGATATAATAAATATAATATAGTATATTTTATAATATATTATATCTGTAGCACCTCCCTCTCTCCGGGCTGGATCCTGCGCCTGCCACAGGCACGAGGCCATGAATATTGAAGTGCCAGAGGGGCCTTTTATGGACCCCACAGATGTGCCGGGACTCGGGGCCGGCCCCATCACCTCGGGCCGCTTGAAAAGGCCGAACAAAAGCCCGGAGAGAGAGGGCGAGGGGCGGAGGGGGCAGGGAGGCGAGGAGCAGGAAAAAGTTGAAAGCGAAGAAAAGAGGGCTGGAGTTGATGGATATTCCATCTGTTTGTGTCCAGGGCACTCACAAAGGACGTGGCTCCCTGTCTGCCCTCCCTCCCTCCCTCCCTCTCTCCCGGGCTGCCGCCGAATGGTCGGGATGGGTTGGGTTTGTTTGTCTCTGGAAGGAGCGGAAAGTTTTGGCGTTTATGGTGTGTGTGGGGACAGGGCCGTGGGGCAGATCCTCGGGATCAGCCCCATGGATCTCACCTGGGATCCCATCTGGATCAGAGCAGTCCCGTGGATCCCATTATTCCCACAGAGAGCTTCTGGGATCCTGTCTGGGATCAGATCAGCTCCATGGATCCTGCTGTTACCAGAGGGATCCTCTGGGATCCCATCTGGATCATATCAGCCCCGTGGATCCTGCTGTTCCCACAGGGATCCTCTGGGATCCTATCTGGGATTAGATCCCTATGGATCCCTGTGGATCCCAAACTGAGCCTTTAACCAAAGGAAAGTTCTGTCTGGAATCCTTGTATATGTTTATTGGATGTTATCTTATCTAAGCAGATATTTTAATGTAAGTATACTTATATCAGCTATTTCATTAATTAATAACAGAAATAAAAACTACATCTTTATAACAAAGTTATTTCAACACTACACATATAAAATCCATTTTAATATTTGTTAAAAGCCAACATTATAATATGTATCTGTAACAGTGCTGGGAACAGCAAAATCACAGCATCCCATTAAATCCCAGGCAGGACAAATCTGCGCCGCCTTTTCGGGCTCCTCAAGGCCCTGTTTGCACCTGGATGGGGTTGGTTGGCTCCTGCCCAGGAAAGAGGATCTGGGAAGGCTGGGAGAGCTCCAATTCCAGCTTCCGGAGCTGCCGGTGGCAGGCCCAGCTCAGGAGAGGATAACTCCCAATGTCCCGCTGATCCCGGCTCATTCCGTGTCCTCCCAGGGCAGCAGGAAGTTCGGGATGTCCCATCCCACCCCTGCTGCCCTACAGGCAAGGCTTGGGCTGGTGGATCCAGGGATTCCTCTGTGCCTGAATCCCAAAGATTCCTCCTTCCTGCCCCACAGGTGAGGCCCAGGGCAAGATCTTAGCTGTAATCATGGGATGGGTCAACTTGGGTTGAGTTGAGTTGGGTAGGGTTGTGTTGTGTTGGGTAGGGTTGGGTTGTGTTGGGTAGGGTTGGGTTGAGTTGGGTTGAGTTGAGTTGAGTTGAGTTGAGTTGAGTTGAGTTGAGTTGAGTTGGCTTGGCTTGGCTTGTTTTGAGTTGGGTTGGGTTGTCTTGGGTTGGGAGCACCCTCCTGCCATAAGCAATGACTCCTTCACCACCCCAGGCTGCTTCCAGCCCTGTCCAGCCTGGACACTTCCAGGGATCCATGGGCAGCCACAGCTTCTCTGGGCACCCTGTGCCAGGGCCTGCCCACCCTCACAGCTGGGAATTCCTTCCCAATATCCCACTTAAACCCCCTCTCTGGCAGTGAGAAGCCATTCCCTGTGTCGCGTCCCTCCATCCCTTGGCAATTGTCTCCATATTTCCTGTGGCTCCTTCAGGCCCTGGAAGGCCATGATGAGGTCACTCCCGAGCTTTGGGACAGTTCAGCCTCCTCTCCAGGTTGAACTATCCCAAATCCTTTGGCCTTTCCTGCTGGGAGGCTGCTCCATCCCATTGATCCCTGTGCACCTGGGCTGGGTTGGATGGAGAGGTCTGGAACAGGGGATCGTCTGGGGGGCTCTCACCTGGGGCTGCTCAGAACTTGCCAGTGCCTTCCAGTGGGTTTTCCTTCCTTCCTTCCGCCACTTCCGCCACTTCCGCCACTTCCGCCACTTCCTTCCTTCCTTCCGCCACTTCCTTCCGCCACTTCCTTCCGCCACTTCCTTCCTTCTGCCACTTCCTTCCCTCCCTCCCTCATCCCATTAAATCCCAGTCGGCCACCTCTGGGCGGGATTTACGGAGCAACCCCGTGGCTGCAGCACTTTCAGGGGGAGTTTGCTGCAGCCAAGTGAAGCACAAGAGGTGCAGCCACGGCCCAGCCAACCTCAATCCCACTTCATCCCCACTCCCACTTCATCCCCAATCCCACACCATCCCCAATCCCACTTCACCCCCAATCCCACATCATCCCCAATCCCACACCATCCCCAATGTCACTCCATCCCTAACCGCACTCTGTCTCCAATCCCATTTTGTCCCCAATCCCACTCCCTCTGTCCCCAGTCCCGCTCCCTCCCCAGTCCCAATCCCGCTCCCTCCCCACCTCTCCCAGCTCGTTTTTAGGGCGGTGGGGCTGGCAGGGAGAGGGAGGGCAGGGCAGGGCCGGGGTCTGGCGGGCAGCTCCGCTCCCCCGGCCCCAGCCCATCCCCGTAATGAATGCGTCCCCACGGCCGGCGCTGCCATCCCGCTGCCAGCGGCTCCAGCACCGGCTGCGGCTCCTTGCGGAGCATCCCGGGCTCAGGCTGAGCCTGGAGAGCCTCGCTGGGGCCGGCTCCTCCTAATCCTGTTGATTAATTTAACTCCGCGGCCAAGAGGAGCCCAGAAGCTGCGGCTGGAGAGGAGGGAGGCGGAGAAGACAGGAATGGGGACGGGGACACGGCCAGGCCCCGACTGCAGACGGCTTTTCCTGGTCCCCTCCTCCAGTTCCAGCCTCCTCCTGCTCCTTCCAAACCCCTCCAAAGGGCTCTTGCTCGTTGCTGCCCAAGCTGAGCCCGCAGCTTTGGTCAGGAATGGATTTTGGGGCCGTAATTCCCACATTTCCTCACGCTGGAATGAGCCCCGGGACAAGGCCAGGTTTCCCTTTGTGATCTTTCCCCACACTGCTCCGGCTGCTCCAGGGAGGGTTATTCCCTTTCCCAGCTCTTCCTGAAGGTGCAGGACTCGGCACTGTCCTACACAAACCCTCAGCAGGTCCCTCCACGGGGTCATGTCTCCCCTTGGCTCCCAAAAATTGCCCAGACATTGGAATATCCCCCTTGGAGCAGGGGGAAGAGCTTCCCACTGCATCCCTGCTGCCACTCCCAGGATGAAACCTCTGCCTTTTTATTCCTGAAATTACAATTTCTTTCCAAAAGCAAAGAGATTTGGGCATTTTGAGCTTTTTATTCTGAGCTGCAGAGCAGTTACTCTGAAATAGAGATGAAAAAACAATGGGATTGCTCCAAAAAAACCCAAATACTGCGGGATGAATGTGAGTCCTGTAACCCACATACTTCTCTTCTGGCTTTCCCTTCTCTCCTGGTTTCCCCTTTTTCCTTCAGTTTTCCCTTTTCCTTTTGGTTTTCCCCGTTTCCTGCCTTGTCCTGCTGGGAGGTTTTCCCCTCTGCTCACTCCCGGCTCTGCTTTTCCTGTCCATCTTTCCCGGGATGAGCTCCCGGTGGAGCTGCTGCCGGCCAGCCCGCTACTTCCCATCCTTCATCCTTCCCACCTAGGGAGGTGCTGCTGGAAATTTGTGCACCTTCCCCTTTGCAGGCTGAGCAAGGCTAAAACACCACCAGGTCATTCCTGCGGCAAAAATCCCTGGAAATTTGAGTGAAAAATTTGGGCGTCCCCCTGCTCCCACTGCTGGCAGCCACTGCTCACACAGGGATGGGTTGGAAAAAATGAAGGGTTTGAGTTTGGGATGAATCCCCAGCCTGGGATTCTCCATAGCTTTGGAAAACCAGTGGCACAGGAGTTTTGGGGAGAACATGGGAATGGATGATCTGGGATATTGCAGCTGGTTGGGAATGGGAACGATCTGTGGGGCTGGGAGGTGAGGGAGCTGCTCGTGGGGCGTGCTGGATGTGCCAGGAGCCCATCCCAGCTGGAAAGCATTCCCTGTCCTTCCCCACATCCCTGCCTGACAGCAGCAGCTGCTCCGGCTGGGAGCAGCTGCTCCCAGGCATTCCCTGGGAGTTTTCCTCGGTTCCAGCTTTGAGGTCGGGCTCTTGGAGCCGGGCACTTGGCACCGGGAGCTGTGGCTGCTGTTCCCAGCCCTTCCCGGCCCCCGGGGTCACTGGGGTGGGGGGGTGGCTCCCGCCGGTTCTGGCACGGCTGGAAAACGGGGATAATGCCTGGCAGGAACCAGGGAAGCTTGGGAATGGAGAGGCTTATGCTGCTCTTGGTATCAGTTATCTCCACCCTTTTCACCCTGGAATCAGCACCACGGTGGGGACAGAGGGTGACAATCCCTTGGCCTCTCCTGAGACCTCATGGACAAATCAGGGATCCTTTAACAGGAGCTGGGGGGGTTTCCCTTCCTAGGTGGAATTTGGCAGAGATCATTTCCCGAGGGGTTTTCCCTGCCCCTGGGAGCTCTGGAGCCCAGGAGCAGGATGGGAGGAGCAGCCAAGCTCATTCATGATGGAGCAGGAGCTTCAGGGAATGTGCTGGAGCTTTCCAGATGTGCCTTTGCTCCTCCAAGGCCCAGATGTGCGGGCTCCTACCTGCCCCACATCATCTGGGGCCCAGATGTGCAGCCCTGCTGTTCTCAAGCACAGATGTTCCTTCTCCTGGAGACCCCAGACCTTCCCTGGGAGTGGACAAATCCCAAAAATCTCATTTAGAAACAAATTCTGGTGACGCGTGGGAGAACTTGGAAATTTTTTAGGATTTTTTCTTTAGGATCTTTAAAATGTGGGGCAGTTGCTGCCCCTCTGAAGCTGTCAGGGAATTTCTCACTGATTTTGGGGGAAGAAATTCAGAAGTAGAAGGGTTTGGATCTAAAAGCTGAACTTGTTTAAGGCATTTAACGGGATGTCAGACCCTGAAGGAGGGAAAACCACTCCAAGGGATGTGTTTTCCTCCAAAAACAATGCCTGGAGCAGAACTCCCTTGGATCCAGCACCTTCTCTGAGGTCCCACAAGCCCCGGGACATAAAAGGAATTTTGTCAGGAATGCAGAGGCTTTTTGTGGTGATCTCAGTACAAACGAGGCGGCTCCGGGGGGATCTGTGCCTCCCACCCCTCAAACCCCCCAGCAGCTGTCGAGAGCCACAGCTGCAGCTCCCAGCGCTGCCAAGAAAAAAAGCAGATTTTTGGGTGATGATAATATAGGAGCCGAACAAAAAAGGGGGAAAAAATAGGCTGGAAAACATGGTTAGAGACTTCAGGGAACTTTATGGTCAAGCTGAGCTTATGCAAACCCTGCTTTAATCCTAAATTAGCAAAGGTTCGCCTGAAAGAAAAAGGACTTTGCTGTGAGCACCATTTGGTTCTGGCTCTCAGTGAGGCTGGGTGGCTCCTGTGGAAAACAACAGCCAGGCTCGGGAAGGGAAAAAATCAATTAGTCCAGTGAATTCTCTGTTTTCTTGGGAAAGAAGGAAGAGGTGGCAGGGCCAGAGCTCCCCCCTCTCAGAGGTCTCCTGTGTCACATTGTCCCTTCTCTGCTGCCCTGGACTGGGGGCACATTTTGTGGCCTGGCTGAGACCCTCCAAAATCAACATCTGCACCCCACAGGGAACCCATAACCCCACATGGAACATCTCTGGAGCCCAGGATTGCTCCCGGAGAGACAACATTGGAGTTCCAGCTCCTCCAAAAGCTGCTGAGAACCTGGGGGATATCCATGTGGGGCCTTCTGCTTGATCTCCAGCCAAAAACATGGAGCAAAACTGGGTTTATTTATTCCAGCTGGGTTCACCAGAGCCTCAGGAGGCCGCACCTGGTGCTGGGATCAAGGCAGGGAGAAGGGAAAGGGAAAAGTCCAGGTGGAGGAATAAGTGACTGATTAAACATTGGGAAAGGACTGAATGGAATCTGAATTCCATAGGAAATTTGGGAGTTGAAGAGCTGAGTTGTCTCCTGTGGGCAGCCCAACCTCCAGCGAAGCCAAACTGGTAGGGTTTTTTCAGCTGTAAAAATTCCCAATTGTTCCTCTTTTCCTTCCTAAGTTTAAAATACTGAAATCTTCAAGCCCAACCCTTGATAAAACACAGGAGAAAATTGGGCAGCACATCATCTGTTGACAACATTTCAGTTCCTGTCTTTTGCAGGGCAAAATGGGCAACTCCGTTACAGGAATTTCCAAGGAAAAATGGAAATTCCTTGAAATAAGCCAGACACTGGGAGTTCTTTTCTCTGTAACAATTTGAATCAGGGACTATGGGCTCCCCTTTTTCTCTGAAAA
Source organism: Pyrgilauda ruficollis (assembly GCF_017590135.1). Lineage (NCBI taxonomy): Eukaryota > Metazoa > Chordata > Aves > Passeriformes > Passeridae > Pyrgilauda > Pyrgilauda ruficollis. Next base: position 1,329,862 of record NW_024515320.1, read on the forward strand.
GTTTTGATTTCCCAAGGTTTTTTTGCAATGTAGGGAAAAATAATGGTAGCAAATGCCATAAACAGCATAAAAACAGTGGATGTTCTGTCCATGGGACAGAGAAACTGGAGATTCTCACCCCTGGAAGTGTCCAAGGCCAGGCTGGACAGGGCTTGGAGCAACCTGGGATAGTGAAAGGTCCCTGCCCGTGGAAAGGGTGGAATGGGCCTCACAGGATCCAATATTTTTCCCCGTGGGACTGAGCCCCCTCTCCTGACCTCCCGTTTCTCCCTCTCCGCAGGGAACCGCCTGGACGAGGGCTCGGACGTGGAGTCGGAGCCGGACCTGCCGCTGAAGCGGAAGCAGCGCCGCAGCCGCACCACGTTCACGGCGGAGCAGCTGGAGGAGCTGGAGAAGGCCTTCGAGAGGACCCACTACCCCGACATCTACACCCGCGAGGAGCTGGCCCAGCGCACCAAGCTCACCGAGGCCCGCGTGCAGGTAAGGCCCGGCCTAACCGCATGCGGCCCGGTCTAAGCCTGCGCTTCCCGGAGTAACCCTGTGCACCCCCGGCTTAACCCTGCACATTCTGGCATGTCCTGTGCAGCCCCGCCTAACCCTGTGCACCCCAGCCTAACCCCACACATCCCAGCCTAACCCCACACATCCCAGCCTAACCTCAGGCTCCCCATCCTAACTCCGCACATCCCAGCCTAACCCCACTCTCCCTGGCCTAACCCTGTGCAGCCCAGCCTAACCCCGCTCTCCCTGGCCTAACCCTGCTCACCCCAGCCTAACCCCGCTCTCCCTGCCTGGAATGTGGCTGCTCCTTCTCTGCTCCTTCACTTCCTTCATCTTAACAGAGAAAAACCTTTGCTAGAACTGGGTTCAAACAATCAAATTAAAGCAGATCTATACTGGAAGCTTCCAGCTGGGCATGGACACACCCAGTCATGGGATTCCTGCAATTTGATAAGGATGATTAATTAGGATTTCTGACTGGTACAATGGGGTGTCCAGTTGTCCCAGGAGCTCGCCCCATGTCAGCCCCAAGGGCTTCTCGGCCCCATTTTCTTCTCAGATTGTGGTTGGAAAACAAAATGTTCTTCTTGGAAATACGGCTCAGCAGCATTTTAGGGATGCGTTAGGAGGTTAATAATTATCCTAAAATCTTGGGGAAATGTAGGAAAACCACCAGGAGCTATGTAACTCTGGGATGGCGCCCCACAGAGCTATGGATCATGGGGAAAACTCAAAGCATCACCTCCCCTTGGAGAGGAGCTGGCAATGAGGCGGCTCCAAGGTGGGAGCCGAGGTCAAACCCAGCTCTGCCTCTCGGGCCCCGTCCAACTTGTTGGCATTCCCACGGATTCAAGGAGGCCCTCTGGATTTGGCCCCTGCAGCAGTACCAGCTGCAGGGTTTGCTTCCCCGTTGGGACCGGCAGCCAAAGTTTGGCATTTTCTCTTGGAGGCCATCCCTCTGCCTGCCCGGGGGGGTTATTCCCGGCTGGAGCTATCCCACATTTCCCAGCCTGGCCCCACGGAGCAGATCGGATTTTGCGACGTTTGCAAGTTCCGCGTGTGAATTTTCAGACAAGTTTTGGGTTTTTTTTTTTTATCCCTTGGATCTCCAGAGAGCACAACAAGGGCAGGCGGTGGGGAGGGAGAGCAGGAGAGGGGAGGAGCGGGAAGGGAGGGTTTGGAGCCGAGAATTCTGACATGGACACGATTAATGGTCCTGGTGGGAGCGGCACAGAGAGCCCCTTATGTGTCCCCCATAAAGGCTGGGGCAGCGGTGTGTGCAAACAGGACCGGGATCGGCAGATCCGGAGATAATGGAATCCCTAGGGAAAAGGGAGGGATTGGAGATTGGGGACTGGGGACTGGGGACTGGGAGGGTTACAGCAGTGAAACCGGGACCCCCACAGTCCATGCCCCCAGCAGGAATCCCGGGCACTGTGGGTGCAGGGAAATGCCTCTCTGGGGCTTTCTCCTGCTGGAGAAACACTCCTGGAATGAGTTTTCCAAAGGAAAATGGGCTTTTCCAAAGGCAAAGGAGCATTTCTAAAGGAAAATGAGCATTTCCAAAGGAAAATTAGCTTTTCCAAAGGAAAGTGAGCATTTCTAAAGGAAAATTAGCTTTTCCAAAGGAAAGTGAGCATTTCTAAAGGAAAATTAGCTTTTCCAAAGGAAAATTAGCTTTTCCAAAGGAAACCAGGCTGGGTTTGCCTGGGTGTATCTGCCTTAGAGTTTTGGGGTTTTCCCCTCCAATGTTTTGGGGTTTTGGAGTTTTCCCCTCCTGGGAATGGGGTGTCCCCCACTCCTGGTTAAGAATTTTTCTCAAAGAATTGTCCAGCACTCCCAGCACTGCAGCAGGTGCTGTCACCTCCCTGCAGCTTCCTCCTGGGAAATCCTGGATTTTCCTGGAGCCATCATCCCTCAAGAGGATGGCTGTGGAGACTAGAAAAGGAAATCCAGACCAACTTAGGCTGGCCTGGCTTTGATCTTGGCCCAGGGAGTTCAGAAGAGTGGATTTGGTGGCCATGGAGGATCAGGGATGTTTGGAGCCTGGGAAAATGGCTCATTAAGGGAATGAAGCCACCCAGGGTTGGAATGTGTGAATTCTCTCGTTTTGTTTTTCATGTTTTTGCCCTAATTGTGTAGGTGGGCACAAGCTGAGCATGGGATAGAAAATGGATGTTCCTGTGGTAAATAATGGAAAAAATGGGATTTTGAGGGAGATCAGAGTTTAGGGAACACTGTGGGATGAGGCACAAGGGACACTGAGGAAGAGGGGAAGAGCCCCAAAATGCCATGGAGAGCACAAACCTTTCCCAAGGATCTGGGAGAACGGAGGGGGGAAGGACAAGCCAAAAAAAAACCAAAAACAAAAACAAAAAAAACCCCAACCCCAATTAGTTAATTAATTTAATTTAAAAAGCCCTTCTCCCTTGTCCCAAGCTGGGATCTCCCAATTCCTCCCTGCTCCCAGGCCCTGGGTGAGGAGGCTCCTGCCAGGGCTGTGCAGCAGCTGCTCTCTGAGGCACATTCCTGCTGCCTTTCTCATTCCAGCAGCCTGGCACGGGCGGCTCCTTCCCACCACCTGATTTTCTGGATATCAGGGCTGATCTTCCGCCGCCTCTCGGGACCTGCAAACATCACTCAGCCAAGATCTTATGCAAAAAAAATTTTAAAAAATAGCCCCACACAAAGACAAACCCACATGAGCACATCCAGCAGGGAATCTTCCCCCACCTCGGGGGCTCTCTGCTGTCTTGACTGAGTTTTTAAGCCAAGAGTTGAGTTTTGGGTGTAAAATGGCACAAAGGCAGCAGGGCCAGCTCAGAGCACGGGTTGTTTATGAGGCATGGAGGGACAGGACAAGGGAGAATGGCTCTAAACTGAAAGAGGAACAGCTCAGATGGGATATCTGGAAGAAATTTCTCCCTGTGAGGGTGGGCAGGCCCTGGCACAGCATTCCCAGAGAAGTTGTGGCTGCCCCTGGATCCCTGGCAGTGCCCAAGGCCAGGCTGGACGGGGCTTGGAGCAGCCTGGGACAGTGGAAGGTGTCCCTGCCATGGCAGGGGTGGCACAGGAGGGGCTTTGAGGTCCCTCCAACCCAAACCGCCCCAGGATTCATTCCATTATTCATTTCATGACTCATTCCATGACTCATTCCATGATTCCATGAAGGGCTTTGCCAATATCTGACCGTCTTCCTCATCCGTGAGCTCCACGTGTGGGGTAGGGGCAGAGGCATGGAGGGGTTTGTGACCCCAGAGAGGGACAGGAGAGCAGCTGCCCCACATCTGGTCCTCGTTCCACTCATCCCCTGGATCACAGCTCAGGGTGGCTTTCTTCCTGCATCCTGTTCCTGTTCTGAATCCTATTCCTATCCTATTCCTGCATCCTATTCCTGCATTCTGTTCCTGCATCCTATTCCTAATCTTATTCCTTCCTATTCCTATTCCTATTCCTATTCCTTCGTATTCCTATATCCGATTCCTGCATCCAGTTCCTGTTCCTATATCCTATTCCCATTCCCATTCCTGTTCCCGTTCCCACTCCTATTCCTGTGCTGCAATCCCCCTTTGACACTCCCTGGGCAATTCCAAGGGGATTTATTTTTCCCTCTCTCTGCCCCTCTCTGGCAGAGGGCGAGCCCCCGAGTGCCGCTCGCTGTCCCCATCCCGGCGCTCCCGTTCCCGTTCCCGTTCCGTTCCGTGCCCGGCCGGCTGCGGGAAGCCGCGGGCTGTGTCCGCCCCTCCCGGCGGGCCCGGAGCCCGGCGGGGCCCGCAGCTGTCGGGATAACTGGAGCTCTGACACGTTGACAGCTCCTAAACCCCACGAGCCGGACGGGCCCGGGGCAGCCGCGGCGGCTCCGGTTTCCCGCGGCTCCCGGGAGGCCGAGCGGGTCTGGCCGGGTCACGGCCGCGTTTGGGCGCTGGGGATGCGCGTTCCAGCTCCGGCTTCCAGGGGGATGAGGGTGAACGGGTTAATCCCAGGCTGAGCCGAGCCGGGGATGAGCCCGCGCGGATTTCCGTGGGAATTCCAGGGATTTGCCCCTGTGCGAGGCAATGTCCTGACTCAGGGAATGTCCTGAAGGAATTCTCACCCATCTGTGAGCTCCCCTTCCCTCCCGCCCTGCCAGAAAACAATCCGTGAATGTCCCGGGCGTTAGGGAATTAACAGGAATTCACTCCGTTCATTTGGTGGGAGCTTTGATTTTGATCTTGGATGTTTTCTGGGATTTTTCACCCGTTTTTGTGATTATCTCACGGATGATGTCAAAATTTTGATGGGGGGGGGGCGGAAAAAAAAAACCCCAAACCTTAAAAGGCATTTTGTGACAACTTTGAAGCTTTTCTCCCTGGCTCTTCTCCTGGTGGAGGGACTTTTTCCCAGAACAATCCATTTCTCATAAACAATGGGGAATTTGTTTGTGGGGTGGAATTCAGCAGGAAAATCCTTTTGCCAGGAGATTCTTCTGTAGGTGTAGAAATGACCTCTCCAAGGTGTTGGTGTCACAAAAGCCACCAGGCTGCAGCCATGGGGCTGGGGAGCTGGAATTAATCCTTGTCCTGGGCAATCCCAGCTGTGGAGTGCTTTTCCCAAAGCTGTTCCGTTTTTAGGGTGGGTTGCCAACAACCCTCACTGTTTATTTCTGTTGTTTAACTGGCAAGAAGAAATGGGAAGTAAAACAAAACTGTCCAAATTATCAACTTCCAACTTAGAGATTTCTCCACTGGGAATGTTTTCCATGAATATTCCCTGGTGCAGAGGGAATATTTCCAAATATTCTCCTTCTTTTCCTGGTGCTGTGATTGAGCCAGGGATTGAAGGCTCTGAAATTTTACATCCAAAAGATCAGGTAAGATTTCTCCCCCCAAAAAACCACAGAGGGTATTTTTGGCTCCTCAGCATCACCTGGGGGTGATAAAAAGTCTTGGAGCAATCCTGGGATCTGGGAGCATTCCACAGAAATGTGGATTTTTGGGGATATTTCATTCAGGGCTGCAGCACCTCAGCCCCACAAAAGGAATTCCATGGGTGGCTTCAGTGTTGGTTAATTACAAATGTATTTATTTTTTGTTGTGAGGTAGGATTAGGAGAAAGGTAAAATAGGTTTAAAATTCAATTAATAAATTATAAAATTATTTATTAATAAATTAATACATTAGTTTAAATTTAATAAATTAATAAATTTATTATTTAGTATTTAAGAGAAAGAGCAATAAGAATTAAAATTAAGTTTTTAGAATACCTTTTTGTTTTCTTAACATTACATTTGCATTTACATTTACCACACTGAGAAATTCCCTTCTCCATGGGAAGGAGCTGCAAGATCCAGCAGAAAATCCTTCCCCACCTGGTCTTCAGGCAAGGATGAATTGTCTGAATTTGAATTCCAAGCCCCAGCACCTGGACAGGAAGGGCTGGAGAGGGACTTTGTGAAGGGTCTGGGGTGCGAGGACAGGGGAGTGGGAATTCCCTGGAGGAGGGAAGGTTTAGGTGGGATTTTGGGAGGAAGTTCCTGGCTGTGAGCTGGGGAGGCCCTGGGAGAGCAGCTGGAGATCCCTGGAAGTGTCCAAGGCCAGCTTGGAGCACCCTGGGATGGTGGGAGGTGTCAAAATGGGACCGGGATCATCCTGTAGGGATCTGTAGGGCCAGCTTATTTAGGATGTGGGGCAGTGAATCCATGACCCAAAGGGAGAATTCCATATCAGAAAATGCTCCCTGGAGCCTGATTCCCCTCCTCTGAGGAATGGAGGATCCAGGAGGATTCCCTCCTGGAGGATTCTCCTTTGAGGCATGGAGGATCATTTTACTGATCCCAGAGGATCCCTCCACCCACAGAATGGGATCCTCTGGGGTCAGTAAAACCAGATTTTAGATCAAATCATGGATTTTGTGCCGGGATTGGAAAAAATCTGTGATTTTGGAATGGGAACCTTGGAGCTGCCTGCTCTGGCTCTTTCTGCTGCCCTGCCTTTCCTTGAGCCTGGGGGAGCCCCTGGTTGAGTCCTTGAGCCCCTGGTGCCCCGCAGGGGTGGGAATGGTTGGGTTTTCCAGAGGTCAAAGCCCTGCAGGAGCCCCAGTTTGTGTTTCCTGGCTGCCCCACACTTTTGTATTTGCAGGGACCCCCATGGCAGGGAGGAATGATGAACCTGACTCCATGTTCTCAGGCTAATTTATAACTTTATTATACGATTTTATATTAAAGAATACCATACTAAACTATACTAAAGAATACAGAAAGGATACTTACAGAATGCTAAAAAGATAATAATGAAACTCGTGACTCTCTCCAGAGTCCTGACACAGCTTGGCCCTGACTGGCCAAAGAGTGAAAACAACTCACAGCAGAATGCAGTGAAACAATCACCTGTGGGTGAACAATCTCCAAACACATTCCACATGAGCACAACACAGGAGAAGCAAATGAGATAAGAATTGTTTTCCTTTTCTCTGAGGCTCCTCAGCTTTCCAGGAGAAAAATCCTGGGTGAAGGGATTTTTCAGAGAACGTGAATGCCACACCACACCAAACCCGCCGGGCTGCACACATTTAGGGCAGCAGGGTCTGTCCCATTGGCCCCAAACCAAACAGGGCCTCTGGGGCTTTCAGCAGCAGAGCTTCTACCCCAAGACTTCCTCCCCAACCAGGGCAGGGACCAAACGCTTCATGCTCCCCATGCCAGAGCTCCAGTTCCAGCCCAGTAAAGCCCAGTAAGGGTGCAGTGGCCAAGGCTTCGCCCTCCCCAGGGACAGGTTTGGTTCATGGGCTCAGCACTGGGAATGTTTCCCACAATCAGGAGCAGGATTTGCTGGGTCAGGTTTTAATCCTCGAGCCACTGAAGCTTTTCCCCAGAGCTTTTCTTGGCAGAGGAGATCTCAGTGGCAGGGCTGGAGGTGCTGCTAAACCCGGCCTGGCTGAGCCAGGAGCAGCAGAAATCTGCCCCTGACACCTCCTGCAGCTCCCAGGGGTGCCAGCATCAAAGCTGGCCCCGAAATGTTCCAGAACAGCTCTTAAAGTGTTGAGGTTTGGCTGCCAGGAGAAAAATATTTATAAAATATTTATAAATTATTTATAAAATATTGCAGCTTTCACACAGCACCCAGCCCTTCCTGGTGCTTGTCACCTGCCCCGAGTGCCAGCTCAGACCCGGGGTTAGGCAGGGATAATCAGGGAAGCAAAACACAGAGATGGGTTTAAAGTTTATATTTGATTTACATTTAAAATAAATTATAATAATTGATGTAATTATTATATTTGGTTTATATTTTATATAGATTATAATCATTTATATAAAGGTAACATTTTATTTCTATTTAATATACATTATAATAATTGATGTAATTATTATATTTGGTTTATATTTTATATAGATTATAATCATTTATATAAAGGTAACATTTTATTTCTATTTAATATACATTATAATAATTGATATAAAGTTAATATTTTATTTTAGCAGCATTTCCTTTGCCAGCTGAAATCACCCCTGGCAAGGGGGTGATTACTAATGCATTTATTTTTCTGTTGTGAGCTAGGATCAGGAGAAAGGTAATGTAGGTTTAAAGTTTTAAAAGGATATCAAGAAAAATTTATTAACAGTAATTAAAAGAAGGAGCATAATAAGAAATTAATAAGAATTTGAGTAAAATTTTTAGAATTTTTTTTCTTTACAGGGTTAGACAGGGATAATCAGGGAAGCAAAACACAGAGGTGGGTTTAAAGTTTATATTTAATTATATTTAATATAAATTATAATAGTTTATATGAAGTTCATATTTGATTATAGCAGCATCTCCTCTGCCAGCTGAAATCACCCCTGGCAAACAGAACTTGTAAAATGTGGAGCTGGAAAACACTGATTGCAAACAGTGGCCAAAAGCTGCTTTGTTCCATTTTATTTATAAATATTATTGATTCTGTGCTGAGGGGTAAAGCTGCGGCACTGGGCAGGGCAGGGCTTGGAGCTGGGAGCTTCAGCCTGGCTTTAGGAGTCTCATGTAGAAGTGGAACCTCTATCCCATTCCCTGTTATCCCATTTCCCCATTATCCCATTTCCCCATTATCCCATTCCCTCTATCCCATTCCCTCTATCCCATTCCCTGTTATCCCATTCCCCCCTACCCCATTCCCTCCATCCCATTCCCCCTCTATCCCACTCCCCTCTATCCCATTCCCTTGAGGATATTTTTAGGGAAAATTGCAGCCCTAGAGGAACCAATGTCCCAGTGAAATATTTCCCTGCTCACAAGGACTCGTTTAACCAAAGCCAGGCGGTTTCCCAAAAAAACCCCACTCACCTGTTCACTGAAATCCTGCAAACAGCTGCCACCTCCAGGAACAGGGATGTGCCAGCAGAAATTCAGGCTGAATTCCCTGGATAATCTCATTTGTGAGGAGCCATTTGTTCTGCTCCACTAACCTGGTTTAAAATGGAATATTTCATATTTATCTCCACCACATCACCCACCAGAGGAAGAGGCTCAGCACTGAACTAGAGCAGGGAAAAAACCCCAAATGGGCCCAAATCTGTGTGTCCTGCTGGGATTTTTTTCCCTGTTCTGTCAGGAATTCTCTCGGTGGCCTCTGTGATGCTCCCACGTCCCTGGTGTCACAACCAGCAGAGGAAACATCCCCACTGTGGTGTGGTGTGGATTTAGGAGATTCCCACCTGGAAGGGTGGAGCAGGGAATATCCCAGGGCTCTCCCCAGCACCAGTTCCTCCCTAAAACTCCTCTGCACCCCCTGAATTCCAGGTTTTTGGTAGGACAATGCCCTGCTGTGTCTCAGGAGAGGCCCTGAACTGGCAAAATCCCCTTGAAATCCCCCAAGGAATATTTGGGGTATTCTGACCCAGCAGAGTCCCCTTTTTCCAGCTGGGAAGGGCCCTCAGCCACCCCAGTGAAATATTTGGGGTGTGCTGAGGTCCTGACCTGGCAGAATCTCCTTTCTCCAACTGGGAAAGGCCCTCAGATGACCCTATGGAGTATTTGGGGTGTCCTGAGGCAAAATCCCCTTTCTCCAGCAGGGAAGAGCTCAGCCCACCCTGTGAAGTATTTGGGGTGTGTTGAGGCCCTGAATCCCCTTTCCCCAGATGGGAAAGGCCCTCAGCTGACCTTTTTGGAGTATTTGGGGTGTGTTGAGGCCCTGACCCAGCAGAATCCCCTTTCCCAGCTGGGAAGAGCCCTCAGCTGACCCCGTGGAACATTCTGGGTGTGCTGAGGCCATAAAAGAGCCTTTCCCACCTGGTTCCTGCAGCCCCTGAGCACAAACAGGTGCTGCAGCCCCTTGGCTTTCCCAGCCCTGTTTCCATTTATTTCCTCATCCACCCCATCCATCTTTCTCCCACATCAAGTCCTGATTAGGCTGAGCAGGAGCACAACAGGGGTTTTTTTCCCCTCTCACAGGAGGCTCTTTTTGACCTTCCTTTCCTCTCCTTGTCTGACAAATTGTGGGAGCTGACCCAGAGCTGGGATAATTCGCTCCAGCCCCATCCTGGCAGGCAGCTGCTCCAGCAGGGTGTCTCAGTTTGAAAAGACAGGTGTGTGCTAAGGAAGGCAGGAGCCTCCCCTGAAATGGAAAATGTAAACCCCCTCCCTCTGAACTATTATGATTTGGAAATTAAGGGGCTCTCAGGCAAAGATACAGAAGCATGAATAACAATTCTTTACTAGGGAAGAAAAATTTTAAAGCAAACAAACAACAACAACAACAACAACAACAACAACAACAACAACCCTGGCGTCCCAGAATCTCAGATTCTATCCAGGTAGGAATGCTTGGCTCCTCCCCTGGGCAGAGCATCTCCCAGTGGGATGCTGGAATTTGATCAGCCATGCAGGGACACTCACTGGCCATGGACAGAAGAGATCTCCTGGAGGGAGGATTGGTTGTGGAAGAGATAAAGAAAACTGCCCAATGAACAGAAGAGAACTGCCCCACAGATAGGAATAGAATACACAGCCCCACTTCCAACCTAAGATACAGGAGGCCTGAGGGATATTCAGGATATTCAGGATACCAGGATCTCCCTGATATTCAAGAGTGTGGCTGAGCAAGGTGCAGTGGCACAATGACTCCTTGGGTATCTCCATCCCAGCTTTTTCCATCCCCTCTCTGCTCCCTCTCAGCAATGCCAGGTGGTTTCTAGGACACATTTCTTTATTTAAGGCATTATTTGGGAACTGATCCATGGGGAAAACCCCAAAAGCAGCAGGTACAGCTCCTCTCGAACCAGCAGCTGCTGATTTTCCTGCTGCTGATTCTTCCCCCAGCCCTTTCCCCAAGGGCTGGCCCCAAATTCTGGGTTGGTTCTGCAGTGTCTGGGGAAGGGAGTTTGGGGTTGGCTCTGCGGGATTTGGGGAAGGGAGTTTGGGACTGGTTCTGCAGTGTCTGGGGATGGGATTTTGGTGTTTTTTCAGAAGGATATGGGAAGAGATTTTGGGTTTGGTTCTGCAGCATCTGGGGAAGGGAGTTTGGGGTTGACCCCCAAGGTGTGGGAACCCCTCTGTAAGCGCAGCCTCAGAGAAACCTCCCCGGCAGCTCCCAACCTTCCTCCTCTCCCTCCTCTCCCTCCTCTCCCTCCTCCATGGCAGCTGGAGCGGGCCAGGCTCCACGCCAGGCTCGCCATGGTGTAACAGGATCCCGTGGCAGGGAATCTTTCGGGGCTGATAAACCCCGAGCAGGCGGGAATGAAGGCAGGTTCCCTTTGAAGTGCACCTCGCATTACAGCGAGCTGCTCCAGCCTCGGGATTTCAACCACCAATAAAATGATTTATGAGCATAAAAGGCCCCAGCCACCTTTGAGCTGGGGGAAGGGGAGGAATTGCAAACGTCATTAGCTGCAGAGGCTCTGCTTTTTCTTGGGGTTAGAAATGAGGGGCAGAATGGACCTGTTTGGGGCATGAAAGGAAAAAATGAAAAAATGAAAAATTAATTTGTTGACAATAAATAACATAACTAAATATTTATAATATATAATAATATAGATTAATGTATAATAATAAAAACATATTTATTTACAGTAAATAACTGTATTCTATGTTATAAATATAATAAGAATATATTTATAACATAGAATAATATATAATATAATATTATAGAATATAGTAATATATTTAAATAATTTATTAACAAATGGCACATACTTGTGGGGCTGCAGCCTCCAGCCACGCTCGGTGGGAAAAGCTGCTTTAAACTCCTGGGAACCTCTTTTGGGGCAGGTGGATTTTTTTGGGTTATCATTTCTTGTTTGTTTGGCTCCAACAAAAGCCAAGGTCTTGCGCTGGCTCCGGCACCTTCCGGAGTGAAAGAGCCTCAATCTGAGCTGGCTGAGTGTGGAAATGGCCCAAAATGTGAAAAATAAGGGTTTTATCCTCAGTTTAACCTGTGTAAGGACTCAAATTGGTTGATTTCAATCCCAAAAGCAACAGTTTTCCTGGAGTCACAGAAGGAGCGTAATTAGGAACTGGATTTCCTGGCTGATAATCCTCTCCCTTGGAGTTTATCTTCCCTTTCTTCTCCAACACTGCAGACCAAAAAGGCTCATCCCCAGGGTGGCTCTACCTGGCTGTAAAAGGATCCCGAGGATCCTTTCATCTCTGATAAAACAAAGGAATTACGCCGGGTGGGGGAAGCGGGATGGGAGGTGCCGCTCTCACACAGGTGGATTTTAATCCTGAACAGATTTAAAGTGTAAATGAGACAAAAATCCCCTCACATGGGGCGTGAAACGGCACAAATCAGTTCTGAGCTGTGTTTTGAGCACACAAGTCAGACCCCAGGGCAGCCAAGTCCTCCTGTCCCACCCTAGAACATCTCACTCCACATCTTCTTCCACCTCATCCCAGGTGGATTTGCAGCCTCTGGCTCTTGGCTGGGAAAAGAAAAAGAACTTTCCCTCCCTTGGGGAGGTCAGGAATTGCTGGGTGGCTTTGGCATTCCTGAGGTTCCCTTCCTCTTCCTCTTTCTGTGCCTGGATTTGGATTTTGGCCATGGTTTTGCTTCAGGTGTTGGACTTTGATGTCTGCACTGGATCTTGATCTTTGTGGGGTGTCAGCTCTTCCAGGCCTAGCCCTTTCCTCTGCAAAGAAAGGTTTATTCCTTTCCTTTTCCTCTGCAAAGAGAAGATTTCTCTCCTCCTCTGCAAGATTTCTTTATCTCATTTTCCTCTGCAAGGAGAAGGTTTATGTCTCTCCTTTTTCTTTGCAAAGACAAGGTTTATTCCTCTCTTTTCCTCTTCAAGGAGGTTTCTTTCTCTCCTTTTCCTCTTCAAACAGGTTTATTCCTCTCTTTTCCTCTGCAAAGAGGTTTCTTTCTCTCCTTTTCCTGTGCAAAGACAAGGTTTATTCCCCTCTTTTCCTCTGCAAAGAGAAGATTTCTCTCCTTTTCCTCTACAAAGACAAGGTTTACATCTCTCCTTTTTCTCTGCAAAGACAAAATTTCTTTCTCTTCTTTTCCTCTGCAAGGAGAAGGTTTATGTCTCTCCTTTGTAAAGACAAGGTTTATTTCCCTCTCTTCATCTGCAAGGAGGTTTATTCCTCTGTTTTCCTCTTCAAGGAGGTTCCTTTCTCTCTTTTTCCTCTGCAAAGACAAGATTTCTTTCTCTCTGTTTCCTCTGCAAAGACAAGGTTTATTTCTCTCCCTAAGCACCAGAAATCCCCAAGCTGTGGGAGTGGAAGGGACAGGAGCAGAGCAGCCCACAGCCCCAATTCCAAACTGGAATTTGCACTCGTGCAGGACGAGAAAAGGGCCGGGGGATCCTCTTTGCATGACCAGGGCACACAAAAGGTTATTCAGGTTATTTCTTTATTCCTTTGTGCTGCTCCCCGCTCCCAGAACCTTCCGTGGACAGGGCTGGATGAATGCAAAGTGCTCAGGGTCCATTCAGGGCTCTCCCTCAGCCCTGTCCCAGATTTGGGGCATTTGGGTGCCAGGAGCCGCGGCCCTGCTGGCCCCGGTGCCTCGGAGCTCAGGGGATGTGAGTGACCCATTTCTGTCACCCCACTGAGGGCTCTGGGCAAGCAGGGCTCGGTGCCAAGGAGCTGCCAGGGCCCCACAAGCCTCCCAGAGCTCGCTGACACCGTGAAGGGAGCCGGGGCTTTCTGGTGCTTGCGGTGTGAAAACCGGCAGGAAACGGGGCCTGGCCGGGCCTGGGCCTGCCTGAGGCACCGCGGCCCCGGGAGCGGGGTTTGCTCAAACGGACCCCAGAGCAAACCCAGGAGCGGGGAACAGGTCCAGGAACCCCAGAGCAACCCCACAGGGAACCCCAGACATGGGGAACAGGTCCAGGAACCCCAGAGCAACCCCACAGGGAACCCCAGAGCAGCCCAGGAACGGGGAACAGATCCAGGGAAAGCCAGAGCAACCCCAGAGCACCTGGGAATGGGGAACAGATCCAGGAACCGCAGAGCAACCCCACAGGGAATCCCAGACGTGGGGAACAGATCCGGGAACCCCAGAGCAACCCCACAGGGAACCCCAGAGCAGCCCAGGAATGGGGAACAGATCCAGGAACCCCAGAGCAGCCTAGGAACAGGGAACAGGTCCAGGAACCCCAGAGCAACCCCACAGGGAAGCCCAGAACAGCCCAGGAACAGGGAACAGGTCCAGGAACCCCAGAGCAAACCCACAAATGAGGTTTGGTCAAATGGACCCCAGAGCACCCCAGGAAAAGGGAACAGATCAAGGGAACCCCAGAGCAACCCCAGAAATGGGGAACAGATCCAGGGAACCCCAGAGCAAGCCCAGAGCACCCCAGAAATGGGGAACAGATCCAGGGAACCCTAAACCTGAGAGGAAGCTCAGGGGACCTTCCCAGCAGACACGAAGGGGAGGCAGAACCCCCTGAGTGAAAATGGCCTTTTCCTGTCAGAACAATGCCCAAGAATGGGGAATCCTTTATAGGGAACTCGATAGAAAGGTGCTCACTTTGAGATTGGGATCCTGATGGTGTTTGTGGGACCACGGTTCTGTGGTGTCTGGGAAGGGAGTTTGGGGTTGGCTCTGCAGGATTTGGGGAAAGAATTTAAGGTTGGCTCTGCATGATTTGGAGAAAGAGTTTAGGGTTGGTTCTGCAAGATTTGGGGAAGGGAGTTTGGGGTTGGTTCTGCAGTGTCTGGGAAGGGAGTTTGGGGTTGGCTCTGCAGGATTTGGGGGAGTTTAGGGTTGGTTCTGCAGGATTTGGAGAAGGGAGTTTGAGGTTGGCCTCCAAGGTGTGGGAGCCCTTTTGTAAGTGCAGCTCCTGCTCTGAGGCTGGGCAGCTTGGGAACCTGATGGAAGGGGGGGGGTCCCCCACTCCTGATTTTTGCTCAGTTTTTTTCCCATTGCTGTGAAATTCAATCGTGTTTTGGAGCTCTTGAGGCCTCCCAAAGCCCAGCAGCTGCATTCTCATCTGGCCTGAAAGCTTATCCTCGTGAACCCCAAACAGAACAAGCCTGAGAGCCCTCTGTGGTGAAATGGAACAAACCCAGCCCACGAGACAGCTTGGGCAGCTCTTTTTACCCTGCAGAAAGGAGATTTCCACCAATAAAACACTTGGGAAACCTTTTTTGCCCTGCAGAAATGGGATTGCTCCCGATAAAACGTTTGGGCAGCCCTTTTTGCTCTGCAGAGAGATTTCCCCAATGAAATACTGGGAAAACCTTTTTACCCTACAGAAAGGAGATTTCCCCAGTGAAACTCTTGGGGAAACCCTTTTTACCCTGCAGAAATGGGATTGCTCCTGATAATACACTTGGGCAGCCCTTTTTACCCTACAGAAGGGAGATTTCCCCCAATAAAACATACCAGGGTTGCCATACTCTTAGGACCACATCCCATAAATTGGGGGTTGTGTGGGTGACCCCAAATCCTGGGTAAATCTGTGTTCTGGGGTTGAGCAGCAGGAATTACAAAACATCCTCTGGAGACTTGCCCATGAAGCAGCAGAGCTGAGCCCAGCAGCTTTACCCCGGCATTTAGGCTGGGTTTATTTTAATGCAGAGACTGCAGCACCATTCTGGGCTGGCTGCAGAGCTCTTGCTGATGCTTTGTAAAGGCTGAGCTAGAACAGAGACTGGACAGAGCTAAAGAATGAAGTAGGGATTTATGGAAAGGATCTCTCTTCCCATCCGTAAAATAAAGCCCAGACCCACACACTAAAGCAGAACAGAACCTGAAAAATATAAAATCTAAACCTGAGGCATCATTGCAGGCAGGGCAAGGCTCAGCAGGGCTCTGGGAGGAGCCGAGCCCCGAACTCCCTGCGGGGCGGGTCTATCTCTCGAGCTTGTCTAACACCGCGAGCACGATGCTAATCTGGCTATTTATCCTTCCTAACAGTGCCGCTATTATGGCGCTTAATCCTCCGGCAGAATTCCCAGCCTCGCAGATAACAGGGACGGCCAGGTGGCAGTGGGGCATCTCCCGGGGATGGACTTTCGGGAACACACAAACCCCATCATGGGTATGGGCCCCTCAGTTTGGGAAGGACCTCGAGAGCTTGAGCGCGTCCAGAGGAGGCAACGAGGCTGGAGAGGGGCTGGGAACACAAGCCCTGTGAGGAACCACTGAGGGAACTGGGGGTGCTCAGCCTGGAGAAAAGGAGACTCAGGGGTGCCCTCATCACTCTGCACAGCTCCTGAAATGTGCCTGTGCTCAGGTGATGTTGGTCTCTTTCTCCAGGCAGCACCGACAGAACCAGAGGACACAGTCTCAAGCTGCACTAAGGGAAATATAGAGTGGATATCAGGAAAAAGTTTTTTACAGAAAGGGTGATTAAGTTCTGGAATGTTCTGCCTGGGGAGGTGGTGCAGTCCCCATCCCTGGGTGTGTTTAACAAAGCCTGGATGTGGCACTGGGTGCCAGGGTTGAGTGGAGGTGTTGGGGCTGGGTTGGACTCCATGATCTTGGAGGTTTCTTCCAACCTGGTCATTCTGTGAACCCCTGTCCATCCCCTGGCTGGGAGCAGCATCCGCCCAAAATCCTGGGGGGATGGGGCCAGGGCTTTGGGGCCAGCAGGGAGAGGGAAGTGAGGAGGGGTGGTGGGGATTCACCTCCACACGCTAGGGGTGAAGGACCTACCATGGTCCAGGAGCAGCTCAAGCCTGGCTTTGGCTTTGGCTTTGGCCAGAAGGTGCTGCCAGCAGGTGTGACAGGCAGGTGTGACCCGTGGGGCCTTTCCTGTCTCCCAGGTGTGACAGGCACAGCTCAGGTGTCACCTGTGGGGATTTTCGTGTCCCCTCCAGGTGTAGTGGGCATTCCTCAGGTGTCACCCACAGGGTGTTTTCTGTCCCTCAGGTGTGACAGGCATTGCTCAGGTGTCAAACACGGGGTTTTCTCTGTCCCCCAGGTGTGGTTCAGTAACCGGCGGGCGCGCTGGCGCAAGCAGGCGGGAGCCAACCAGCTGGCGGCCTTCAACCACCTGCTGCCGGGGGGCTTCCCACCCACGGGAATGCCGGCACTGCCCCCGTACCAGCTGCCAGACTCCTCCTACCCCAGCACCACCATCTCCCAAGGTGAGCCCCCCTGCTGCCCTTCCCCACCTCCCCTGCGCCAGGCTGGGCAGAGTTTGAGGGCTTTGGGGTCCTTTCCGAACCACCCCGTGATTCTCTCCTTGGGCCGCTCTGGTCTGTGACATCCTGGGACACTTGGGAGCCTCTTGTGGGTTTTGTTTAGTTGGGAAAATCAGGGTTTTTCCTCAAGCCAATAGAAATTCCTCTGTTTTCCCCTCTATCCCACATCCCTTTGGCTGTGTCCCCGTGTTCCATAGCTGGAGTTTTGGACATGGAGCACATCCCAGTAAATTGGGGGGTTTGTGGGTGACCCCTCATTCTGGGTAAATCTCCATTCCAGGGTTCAGCAGCGGGAATATTCCACTGGAAGGAATATTGTTTATTACTGTTAATTAGTTACCTTGTAAATTGGGGACTTGCCCAATTTATTATTTATTATTTACCCAGATTGTGTGGGTTTTACCTCATTCTGGGTAAATCTCTGTTCCGGGGTACAGCAGCAGGAATATTCCAGTGGAAGGAGTATTGTTCATTCCAGCTGCCTTTGGCCTTTCCCAAGGAATTAATGGCTTTTTTTGGGGAGGAAAACAAAGTCAAAACCCAGACTTCTCCCAAGCATGGAGCTGCTGGGTCCCTGCATGGCCAAACTGCCATTCTTGGGTCTCCCAGGGTCTCCCGGGGGTCTCCCGGGGTTTCCGGGGGGATCCCAGCCCGTTGGTGTCCCTGTGTCCCCGCAGACGGCGGCAGCACCGTGCACCGGCCGCAGCCGCTGCCGCCCTCCACCATGCACCAGGGCGGCCTGGCCGCCGCCGCCGACTCCAGCTCAGCCTACGGCGCCCGGCACAGCTTCTCCAGCTACTCCGAGAGCTTCATGAACGCCACAGCCCCCGCCAACCACATGAACCCCGTCAGCAACGGCCTGTCCCCGCAGGTAGGTGCCCGTTTCCAGCCTTCTTCGCGTTCCACGAGCGCGGACAACTCCGGGATGTCGCGGCGAGCCAGCACCGCGGAGTGATGGTGGCTGTTGGGGTTGGTGTGGTTGGGGTTGTTGTTGGTGTGGTTGTTGTTGTGCTCAGGAATTGCTGTGGGGAGAGCATTTAGTTGGTTTGTTAATGAGCAGCTCTGTCGTGAGCCCAGCGCTGGTCATTCCCACAGCCAGGCTGGGGTGAGGGGATCCCCAACACCTGGAGCACCCCCCACAACCACCCCAGAGCAGGGGGGGTGCCTCCGGTGCTCGGTGTGACCCCAAGGACAGCACACCTGAGGGTGGACTCCAGCTCATCCGGGGTGGCCGATTTAGGCACAGCCTGGAGCTCCTCCGGGTCTGCTGAGCTCAGAGATGGAGATTTGGGGTTTGATTTGGGGAAACTCGTGCAGACAATCCTGCTGATCCTGCACGAGGCGTGGGTGAGCTGTGGAGGAGGAAAGGAGTCTCCAAGCTCACCTTTGTTATCAAGGGGAACTGAAAATGAGCAGCCAGGACTTGTCCTTATCCTGAGGGACACCAAATCCCGTTTTTTCCACTCTCGGTCACTCATGGGATATGGAGTCAAGTGAAGGGCAGCAGTTGTTTCAGAGGAATCAGTTTATTTAGTATGGGAAACCAAAACAGTCTGGAATGAGGAGGAGAAACGAGGTGGGCACCTGGAATGGAAAAGCTGCAGGGGTTTGGAGAGGAGTCCAACAAACAGGGACACCAGGGGGTGTGGAGGTTAAGGTCCAGCAGTCTGGGTGTGAAAACAAACACGGAGTGTCAGTGGAAAGAGGGAAATTTTGCAGCTTCTCTGGAATGGTTCAAACCCCACACTTTTGGCTGTGAGTGGGAAAACCATGTTAAAATGTGACTGGCATGGGGCTGGATGGGAAAATATTGAAATGTGACGGGCACGGAGCTGGATGAGAAAATACTGAAATGTGATTGGCACAAGGCAGAATGGGAAAATATTGAAATGTAACTGGCACGGGGCTGGATGGGAAAGTATTAAAATATTGACTGGCATGGGGCTAGATGGGAAAACACTGAAATGTGACTGGCACAAGGCAAAATGGGAAAATATTGAAATGTGCCTGGCATGGGGCTGGATATTGCTCCAAACAGGGACATTTGTGGGGGAATAGACAGATATCCCTCTGACAAGGGATTTCTGAGAGCACTGGGCTCAGGCTCAGAGGATACAGCCTGGGATTGAAAGGCAGGCCTGGGTTAGCTGGGCCAGGGCCCGGGATTAACTCAGATGATCCCAAGTGCAATTTATCCCCACGGAATAAGGCGGGGATGAGATGCCTGGGATGAGCCCCAGGCGCAGAGAAGGCCATCCTGCAATTTCCATTTCCCTTCATCCTCTCCTGCCCAGTCCTGCAGAATCAGGGGCTCATTGAAAGGACCAGACCGTGGCTTTTCCTCTGCTTATCCCAATCCCAAATTCCCCTTCCCCCAGGCTCAGGCTGAGGACAGATATCCCTGAGCCCATAAGCCCTTTGTATGGGAAAGAGAGGATCCTTTATCTGGCAGGCCTGAAGAAAAGAGAGCTTTGCACCCCCAGGAAGGGGAGATTCCCATTTTCTCGACGCTTTTAATCATGTGAGGGCCAAGATATCGGTGTGGAAATTCGTCTGTTCCCTTTGTGTGCTGAGAGCCTAACCCAGGTTATTTCCCGACTGCTTTACATTCCCTGATCAAAAAATTCCTGCCTTTCCAAGCCCTCTGCTGTTCCTAGTGGAGGGAGATGAGAAATGCTCCCAGCAGGATGAAGAACTCATTGATTTGTCCTCTTTTAGGGATGTTTTGGAAGGTCTCTTTATGGGGTTGCTCTGTGTAATTTATGAGTTGAGTTGAGCACAATCCGGCTCTGCAGCGGCATTCCAGGGAAATCCCAGCAAAATTCCACCCTCCCAGCTGCCCGAGGTTCCTCTCTGCAGGGGGAAGGATCAGCCAGAGGGAAAGAGGGGGTTCAGGAGGGGGGAAAGAAAGAGAGGTTCAGGAGGGGGGAAAGGGGGTTCAGGAGAGGAGAAAGGGGGTTCAGGAGAAGGGAGAGAGGGTGTTCAGGAGAGGGGACAGATGTGGTTCAGCAGGTGGGAAAGAGGGGGTTCAGCAGGTGGGAAAGAGGGGGTTCAGGAGGGAGGAAAGAGGGGGTTCAGGAGGGAGGAAAGAGGGGGTTCAGGATGTTGGAAAAACCACTCTGGGAGCTGAGGGTGAGGGTGATATGTCTCTGGCCGGGTTTCTTGTTTCCCCCGTGGCAGCAGCAGCAGCAGGAGGGGATTTCTTGGCACTTCAGACAAGGAGAGGGGCCCGGGAGCTCCCAGCTTTTGCTCCCTATCCAGTTACCCTGGGAGTGGGTGTCTCAGCTGGAATCCACAGGCTGTGCTGGCAGCTGGAGTCCAGGAGGAGAAGCACGGTGTTCCCATTTCCAAACAGAAAATGGGGATTTGGTGTGGCCACTGCGGTGTTCCCAAACAGAAAATGAGGGTTTGGAGTGGCCACCATGGTGTTCCCAGTCCCAAAGAGAAAATGGGGCTTTTGTGTGGCTACTGCTGCATTCCCATTCCCAGAGAGAAAATGGGGATTTGGGATGGCCACTGCGGTTTTCCCATTCCCAAATGGGAATTTTGTGTGGCCACTGTGGCATTCCCGTTCCCAAACAGAAAACAGAGATTTGGGATGGCCACTGCAGTGTCCCCATTCCCAAACAGAAAGTGGAGACTTCTTGTGTGGCAACTGTGGCATTCCCATTCCCAAACAGAAAACAGGGATTTGGGATGGCAGCTGCAGTGTCCCCATTCCCAAACAGGGGTTTGGGATGGCCACCACATTGTTCCCAGTCCCAAACGGGGATTTGGGGTGGTCACTGCGGGTCCATCCCCCGGCCGTGCTCCCT
This sequence comes from Pyrgilauda ruficollis, assembly GCF_017590135.1. Taxonomy (NCBI): domain Eukaryota; kingdom Metazoa; phylum Chordata; class Aves; order Passeriformes; family Passeridae; genus Pyrgilauda; species Pyrgilauda ruficollis. Next base: position 1,350,725 of record NW_024515320.1, read on the forward strand.
CTCCAGGGCAGATCCTGTGGGAGCTCTGCCCAAGCCTCACGCGGGATTTGTTTAGTCCCGGTTTTTCAGCCGCGCAAAGCCCAGCTCAGCTGCTGGAGGCTGTCCTGCCTCCATCCCAGAGCTTGGCTGGGAATTTTGGCTCCCATGACTTCATCCTGCAGCGATGGATTTTGTGACACTTCACCCGAAAACACCAGCTCGGCTGGGCTGAGCCGGTGGGGGGTTAAGCCCAGCTGGAAACTGAGCCTGACCCAGCTCCTTGTCCAGTCCCCATTTCTCACTTCCAGCCCTGGAATGGGAAAAAAAAAAGGTAAAAAAAAGTAAAAAACTGTGTGTGTTGAGATAAGGAGAGTTCAATAATTGAGAATGAAGTAAAATACAATGATAATTATAATAATGATAATAATATATAAATATATTCATGTATTATTTGTATTTATTACTTTTATCTTATTTTATTGTTATATTTTATATTTATTTATTTATTATATAAACAGAATACTGTATTAATACATTCATTTATTATATTCATTATATTTATTTATTTTATTATTATATTGATATATTTATTTATAGTCATTAAATAATTATAATTGTAATAATAATAGTAATAGTAATAGCAGTAGTAATAATAATAGTAATAATAGTAATAATAGTAATAATAGTAATAATAATAATAATAATAATAATAATGGAAAACCAAGTGCTGCTCACTGGAGTTGTTGGCCAATGCCAGACCCCCCCTTCCCAGCCCCTTTCCAGGAACTGTCCTAGTTTGTACCCAGGGAATGGGGAATCCCATGGTGTGGAAATCTCTTTGTCCCAGCTCAGGTCACCTGTCCCAGCTCTGCCCCCTCCCAGTTCCCTCTGGGACCCTCCCCAGTGGCAGAGCAGGAGATGAGGAGGGAAATAAAAATTCCTTGAGTGAGGAGGGGATGGACAGGACTCGGTGACCCCCGACCCAGCAGGCTGTGCTCAGCACCGTCCCCATCCCAAATCCCAAACTCTGGGAGGGAATTGCCCCTTCCCAAGCTGTGACCAGCAGAGAATCCCAAAGGATTAAAGCAGGACACAGAGTGGGGGCTCAGGTCCTGCCCCTTCCAGGAACTTGGGGAGAGACCCCAGGGTGACCCAGGCAGGGATTGGGGTGGAGGAGGGCTGGGGATGGAGCAGGGACTGGGATGGAGCAGGGATTGGGGATGGAGCAGGGATTGGGATGGAGCAGGGATTGGGGATGGAGCAGGGATTGGGGATGGATCAGGGATTGGGACAGAGCAGGGATTGGGATGGAGCAGGGATTGGGATGGAGCAGAGACTGGGATGGAGCAGAGACTGGGATGGAGCAGGGACAGGGATGGAGCAGAGATTGGGACAGAGCAGGGATTGGGATAGAGCAGAGATTGGGACAGAACAGGGATTGGGATGGAGCAGGGATTGTGCTGTCCCCAGCCCAGCTGGGCTGGCCCAGAGCTGTCCCCTGCCTGTCTGGGATCCCATAAACATCCCACAAATATTCCCAAATTTCCATCCCAGAGGAATCATTCCCAGTTCTTAGGGAATCCCCACTGAGCTCCAGGAGAACAAGGCCAGACCCCCAGACACCCCGAGCCAGGCCTGGCCTCACCCTGGCAGAAAAACAAACCCTGCACCAGCTGGAGCTCAGACCCAGCTTAACTTAGGCCATGCCTGGCCTAGGATTGTCCCTGCCTGAGCTGGGATAAGGTCTGGAACAAACTCCTGATAAATCTTAAACAAATCCTGATAAATCTTAGAATCATCCACTAATTTGGCTTGGGAGGCACCTTAAGGCTCTGCTTATCCCAACCACCTTCCACGGGGCCAGGGTGCTCCAAACCCTGTCCAGCCTGGTCTTAAACTCAGTTTTAAGTCCAGTTCTGTCTGGGTCAGGCTCTGCCAGCCCGTCAGGAGCTGTGTGTGCTGCACTGGGTGCTGAGGGGCAAAATAAGGGAATTAAACTGAGTATTAGAGGACCAAAGTGGAACCACTTTGGCTGATGCTGGGAGATCCCCTCAAACAGCAAAGAATTCAGATTTTTCTGTATTTTCTGCTGCTTTTCACCCCCAGCCTCCTCTGCCACATCTCTTCTGCCTTTTCAAGGTCTCTGTGGATTTTTGGAGGGTTTGTTGCAGGGTTTGTTTGGAGGGTTTGTTTTGGGGGCTTTGTCAAAGGGTTTGTTTTGGAGGGTTTGTTTTGAGGGGGTTGTTTTAGAAGGTTTGTTTTGGAGAGTTTGTTGCAGGTTTGTTTTGGGGTGTTTGTTTTTAGGGCTGTTTTTGTGAGGATTTGTTTTGGAGGGTTTGTTCTGCAGGGTTTGTTCTGCAGGGTTTGTTTTGAATGATTTGTTTTGGATTATTTGGTTTTTTTTGGAGGGTTTGCTTTGGAGGGTTTGTTTTAGAGGGTTTGTTTTAGAGGGTTTGTTTTAGAGGGTTTGTTGCAGGTTTGTTTTGGGGGGAGTGTTTTTGAGGGGTTTTTTTTGAGGGTTTGTTTTGGAGGGTTTGTTCTGGAGGGCTTGGTTTGGAGGGTTTGTTTTGGATGATTTGTTTTAGAGGGTTTGTTTGGGAGGGTTTGTTGTGCTGTTTCACCTCCTACAGTTCCTGCTGCTCTTTGAGATCCAGTCCCAGCCCTAAATCCGTGTGCCTGTTCCCTGAAGCACCTCGGGGTCTCCAAGGGCTTCTCCAGAGCCAAAAAAGCTCAGCTTGGGGCAGGTGGGGCTGGGGAACAGCTCAGAACAGGGTTAAAAGGCAGGAATTCCAGACCTTGTCATTCCTGAGAGCTCGGGAACAGCCCTGCGGGATCTGCAGGGCTTGAGACAATTCCAGAAGCACAAAGAGCCAAGAGAAACTTGGTCACTCCTTAGAGTTGTGGCTGTCATTTTCTCAGGGCTTGCAATGACTTTGGATTTGTGCTCCCTGAATTCATTCCCAGTGTCTGGAGCTTGGGATTCCCAGTCCCAGGTTTGGATCCCTCCTGGCTCTGGGAATTCCTTCCCTGATTTCCAGGAATCCTCTTGGTATTCCTTCCCTGACTTCCAGGGATCCTCCTGGCTCTGGAGAGGCCGCTCTGTCTCTCTTCCCTCAGTGCCACCAATCCCTTTCTCCGTCTGGTGCCTTTTTTTTTTTTTTCCCTTTTTTTTTTGTCGGAGACACTGTGCCTGTAATAAGCATTCAAAATGAGTCTTGCTGGGCCAGGAGAAAGGGGAGGGGAAGAAAGAAGGGGAGGAGAGGATGAGATTTGGTGTGGGGGGGGATTTGGGGAAGGGGGAAAAGGAGGAGGGGGTTTAAATAGCAAAGAATTAGGAAAAAAAATCTGATGCAAATCACTGGTAGAGAGAAAATTATGTGCAATTACCCGAGCGATACTGGGCAGCCGTGCCCACCCCAACCAACAAGATCTCATTAACAAGCAGAAAATAAGATTGAAATGGTGTGTAAAAGAGCTGAAAAATGAATTTGAATGCTGCATTTGTCCACAATTACCCCCTCGTTCACACATATTTTATTGCAATTTTTTTATTATTCTTAATCTTTCCATCCCTCAAAGCAGATTGGGAACATCCTGGCATTACAGTTGCTGAGGGAGGAAGCATTAAGGATTCCCCGTTTCCCTGAAAGGAGACCCTTCTCCCGCTCGAATTTTCCAGGCTCGGTTTTGGCCGGATCAGGATTCATTTCCCGGCTTAGCCGGGTGTAGGGCCGTGTTCTCCCTCATCCCTTAACACCCCCACGCCGGGGGCTTCCCTTCCCCTCTCTCCTTCCCCCTCCAGGCTTTCCCTCCTCCGCATCCCCGGCATTCCCGTTCCTCCAGAGCATCCTGATCCCTCCGCCGTGCCCTTGGTGAGCATCCCCGCATCCCTCCCACGGTGCTCCTTCCTCCTCTCCGCAGCCATCGGAGCGGGATTCCTGCTAAATCCGCCTCCTTCCCCGGCCGGGGCTCGGGAAAGGGACCCGGCAGCTCCGGGCTCCTCTGGGAAAAGCGGCTCCCCCTCGGCTTCGTCTCCTAAACTTTTAACCTGCACATGCCCGGTTTTTCACTAAAGTTTCTGGCATTTTTGGGGATATATTTCACCGAACAAAGCCCATCTGCTCTTGTCAGTTTGACGCCTCTGCTGCCGGCATCGGGAACGGGGGAGAAGGGAACATTCTTCCCGTGTGAAAACAGATCCGTCCTTATTTGCCTGATTCCCGGTGCCCCCGGCTCCGAGGAGGGTGGGAAGGGGGGATTCATAGCCCAGGGGCCTCTCCGCTCTCCGTCCCGAGGTTCCGTGGGGTTCCTTCGATCGACTGGGGCACTGAAATCCCGCTGGAAACCCATCGGGAGCAAAAAAGGCAGGATTTTATTCGCTTAACCCGAATTCCTGTGTGATTCCCACTCCCGAGGCTGCTCCCTCTGAGACAGGAAAATATTGGGAACACAGAAAGATTTGGGATTCCCACTCCGGAGGTTGTTCCCTGAGTGTGTTACTGATAGGAAGATGGAAGGATTTGGGATTCCCATTCCACAAGTTGTTCCCTGCGTGTGTTACTGAGAGAGGAAAATGTTGGGAACACGGAAGGATTTGGGAAGAAACGGTCGATTCCCGAGGCTGGAATCCCATGGGAATTTGGCGCTGCCTTTGGTGGGCCCAGGATCGGGCCCCAGGGCGCTGCAAGCTCAGGGAGCAGCAGGACACATTGGGGTGGAAAAAGGAAGAAATAGCAGGAAAAGTGGGGAGAAACCTGAGGAGGAGAAGATCAGGAGCGATAGCAGCAGGAAGGAGAAGAGCAGGGACGAGTGGAAGTGCCTGAAAACCCCCAGATGTCGAATTTAAGGGCTGAGACGCAGAAATCTGTTCCCCAAAATCTTCAAATCTCCATCCCCAGGCCGAGCCAGCCGGAGCAGGGTGGAACGGGAATTCCTGAATTCCTTTACCTCCCCTGCTCCGGCTCCTGGCTGTTCCCCGCTCCGGGGAGGGTCCGAGCGCTGGTTACTGAGGCGGCTCGGGCAGGGCACGGGGGGAAGAGGAGCCAGCAGCAATTAACGCCGCAGCGCTGCCCGGCGTTCCCGGCCACCTCCGTGCCGCGGTGTCCCAGGGAGCCGGGATCGGGGGAAGGGCAGCCCCGGAGTGGGGGCAGCGAGGCAGAGGGGACGCTTAAAAGCGAGGAATGCAATGAAAGGAGTAAATAATTGGGATTGGGAGGCGGGGGCACGCGCCGCATTCCCGGGGTGCGCATTCCGGCTGTGCCTGCTCGATCCAGCTGTGCTCCAGCTGTGCCCCGCCTGGGGAGAGCCTTCCCGGGCAGAATAAACCCACAGCGGCGCGTTCTGCCGCGGGCCGGGTCCAGCCCCGAGCTGCCCCGAGCTGTTTGCCCCTCGCGGGGCTGCTGGGGTGAATTCCAGAGGAGCTGGGATGGGGAGCGCAGGCGAGCCCGGGGCTCTCCTGGCGGGATTCCAGCCGGTCCCAGCTCGGCCCTGGGAGGAGGGACAGGGGGCCGTGAGTCCCCTCCGTGGGCACAGCTCTGCCGGGGGTGTGTGAGGGGGCCACACTCGGTGGGGTTGGGTTCCCCTTTACTTCCCATCCGTGTGCGCTAAGGAAGAGAGAAACTCTCTCCCGTCCCAGCTGGGATCACTGTTGGAGAGGCTGCAGGACTTTGGGGGCTGTGTCCACCCCTGGAGCATCCCCGGGAGCTGCTCAGGATGATCAGTCCATGCAGTCCCAGAGCCTCAGGAGAGGTTTATGGGATGAGAGGAATCCCAAAAAGACGCTGGGCTGAGCTTTTGTGTGAGGTGAGGGAGTTTGGGGGCCGCGTCAGCTTCCAGAGAGTCCGGAGTGACCCTCCCAAAACCCCAGAGGGGGAGCAGGAGCCGGGAATGGCTCTGCAGGCTGGGCTCGGAGAGTTTGGGGTGCCGGGGAGTGGCTCTGTGCTATGGGCTCGGACATTTTGGGGTGCCAGGGAATGGCTCTGTGCTGTGGACTCGGACATTTTGGGGTGCCAGGGCTGGGCAGGCACATTGCTCAGACAGTTTAAGGTGCTGGGGAATGGCTCTGTGCTGTGGGCTTGGACAGTTCGGGGTGCCAGGGAATGGCTCTGCAGGGTGGGATCGGGCAGTTCGGGGTGCCAGGGAATGGCTCTGCAGGGTGGGATCAGGCAGTTCAGGGTGCCAGGGAATGGCTCTGCAGGGTGGGATTGGACAGTTCGGGGTGCCAGGGCCGTGCAGGAGCCGCTGCGTGCCCCGGGAAGTGCAGAGGGAGGAGATCCAGGAGCCGCAGGGAAGGCCCCACGCACTCCCGGGTGTGGGGTCCGTTCCCCCCCGGGGTCCCCCCTTGCGTGGCGCTGGATGTGCGGGGACACCTCTGGGTGCTGCGGGGCCTTTGCTGCCCAAAGCCGCCGCTGCCTCCGGGGGTTGGGGATCACAAACCCCGGGGGCTGGGGATCACAAACCCGGGCAGGGTTGGGGATCACAAACCCGGGCAGGGTTGGGGATCACAAACCCCGGGGGCTGGGGATCACAAACCCCGGCGGGCTGGGGGCGAGCGGATCAAAGGTGCGCGGGGTCCCGGCTCGCCGCTCTCAGCTGCGGGCTGCCCTTAAACCCATCCAGTTTGGAGATGAGGGGGATCTGATTTCAGGGAATGAGCACCTGAAAGGCGATCCTGAAAGGTTTTGGGGCAAGAGGGAATACAGGCATTGAGGCGTTGTTTTGAAGAGTCACAAGTAAAATCAGGGGAAAATCAGTGGTTTGCAGGATTGAGGGGAAAGAGGGAATGCAGAGATGGAGGGGCTGTTTAGGGAAACACGGGGAATTTGGGAGATTACCCCGGCTGTGGGCGTGAGGGGAAAGAGGGAATGCAGCCGCGGAGGGGTGGTTTTGGGAAATCAAAAGGAGCGGTTCGCGGGATTGAGGGGAAGGGGCCAAACCGATGAGTTTTGGGAGGGAATTCACGCCCCAGGCCAGCGCTGAGGTGACACCGCGCTGTCCCCGCGGGCCGCGGCTCTCCCCGCGCTCCTGCCCTGGCCCTGCGGAGCCACCCCCGCCCCTCCTGCTGACCCTCGGACGGACACAGTGGGGACGCTGCCCATGGGGACAAGCGAGGGGACACTCCCGATGGGGACACAGTGAGGGGACACTCCTCACGGGTACACAGAGAGGGGACACTCCTGATAGGGACACAGGGGGGCACTCCCCATGAGGACACAGCGAGGGGACACTCCTGATAGGGACACAGAGGGGGGACATTCCCCATGGGGAGACAGAGAGGGGACACTCCTGATGAGGACACAGAGAGGGGACACTCTCGTGGGGGACACAGAGGCTGCCCCGGCCTCCCCCGCTCTCCGCAGCGGCGCTGAGAGCCCCCGGCTGCCTCGGCTCGGCTCTCGCAGCGCTCCCTGTCCCTGTCCCTGTGCCGTGCGGCGCTCCCTCTCCTCTCTCCTCTCCTGTCCCCATTTGATGTGCCGAGGAGCTGTCTGCTCTGTCTGCTCTGCCACTCGCGCGTCTGTTCCGAGAAGGGATCAGAAGTTTCAGCGAGCGCTCGGCGCCTCTCCTTTGATCCATGTCCTGAGGCCTGCTTGACAGCGAAAAAAAGCATGGAGACAAAACGACTCAGTCAAAGTGATTCCTGACAACTGTCTCCATGAGATAAGGAAGCTCTCTGTGTCTTGGTGGTTTTTTTTTTTTTTTCCTCTTCTAATACCGCCTCTCCGTTTCCATAAGAAGCGGAGTCACTTTAAACCAGAGGAGCAGCGGAGAAGAGCCGAGCACAGAGCCGAGCTTTATCGCGCTTCCTGTCTCCTTTCCCAGTCCTTTTATTTTATTTTTTTTCCCTAAACCCCCCTCTTTCCCCCCATTTTCCCGCCCCTCCTCCCCCCGGCGCCGCCCGTAACGCTGAGCGATCCCGGCGCGGTGGCGGTGGCCAGGACATTATTCCGAGCGCAGGGAGATGCCAGCTGTCCCCGCGAGGGGCTGCGGGGGACACCGAGAGCCATTGTGTGACAATGAGCAGCCCTTTCAGGAGAGGGAGGCGGCCTCATTAAGAGCCGGGCTTTACCCACCGCTGGCCACTTAAGCGGCCCTCGGAGCTGCTCCCCGCTGCTGAGCCCCGGAATTTTCTTTAGGATTCTTTAATTTCGCTTTGCCGGGCTCGTGTCACGCAGGGAATGTCCCCTCCCCCTTTACCAGGTGGCCTCCGGGGCGCTGGCAGGGGTGGGTGTGCGACACTGGAGGGTGCAGGGCGTGTGGGAACGGGGGATGAGATTGGGGATCCCAAACACAAGGATGCCTCCGGGACAAACAGCACACGGAGGGGACAGGGAGGTGGCTCAGACTGCGGAGCACGGAGACACGGGGAGACAGGGCCACTCCAGCCGTGAGGAGCTGAGGGAGAATGCAGGGTGGATCCCCAATGGATGGATTCAGGATGGATCCCGGATGCCAGCCTGCTCCATCCCAGCCCCGCAAAGCTGCAGAGGACCTCAGGTGACCAAGCCTGGCTTGGGGCCTGGAGCCCAGGAGATGGCACGGAGGTCCCTGGCAGGACACGGGACAGAGCCACGCTCGGGAGTGGGGACAGGGACTGGGGAGTCATGGAAGGGTTGGGCTGGAAAGGACCTTGGAGCTCTCATCGTTCCAGCCCCTTCCATGTGCAGTAACCCCTCCCGTGGGCAGGGACCCCTTTCTATGGGCAGGGATCCCTCTCGTGGGCAGGGACCCCTCCCACCATCCCGGGCAGCTCCGAGCTGCCCGTGGGCCCCTCGAGGCCCGGAGCCGCGGGCTCAGACTCCTTCCCAGCCCTGCAGAACCTCTCGGCCGGGGAGTTCCTCTCCCCCTGGCTCACCGTAATGAGCCTTTTGTGGCGGGTTCGCTCCGGAGTGAAACTCCATTAGCGGCGGGGCCGGGGGGCGGCGGGGGGCGAGGGTCCCTTCCCCCCAGAACCGAGCTGCACCGCGCTGATAAACAGCAAATATCGGGGAACAGGATTTCCACATTATCTGAGCGCGGCAGAAAATCAAAATTTCAGTCTAAATCCGAGGAGACGAAGCTCATAAGCTCCTCCAGCTGATACAGACGCCAAGCCCAGCCGGCAAAGGCTCAAGAGGCACAAAATAACATTTTTCCTTAAAAAAAAAAAAAAAAAAAAAAAAAAAAAAAAAAAAAAAAAAAAAAGGGGGAAAAAAGAGAAGAAAATAAAAGAAAGCAAAAAGAATGAAGGAGAAGGGAGAAGCAAGAAATCTTTGGGGGCTGCCTGTGGGGGAGGGAGGAGGAGAGGTGGTGCGGAGAGGAGCATTGTGTGGGGCTGCTGCGCCTTCCTGCTGAGGGGAGAAACACCCGGGAGCGCTGGGGAGGGGCTGGGAGAGCTGGGGAGGGGCTGGGAATGCTGGGGAGGGGCTGGGAGAGCTGGGGACAGGTCTGGGAGGGCTGGAAATGCTGGGGAGTGCTGGGGACACAGGTGGGAGGGCTGGGAATGGGGCTGGGAGAGCTGGGGACAGAGCTGGGAGAGCTGGGGACAGGGCTGGGAATGCGGGGGGGCGCTGGGGACGAGGCCGGGGAGGGCTCTGGGCCTGCTGGGGACGCTGCCCATCCCAGGAGGGTCCCAAAGGGCAGCTCCGGCTGCCCTGGGCCGGACCTGCGGGCCCGGCAGCAGCTGCCCGAGGTGCTGGCAGCGCTCAGTGAGGGATCCGAGATTGCAGCTGAGCCCCGAGCCCGACTTAGGAGCCACGGGGCCCTTCCCCAGCCCAAAAGCCGAGCCCGGGTTCGGCCGCTCCCGCCTGGCGCACGGGGCAGGAGCCGCAGCGACCCTGCCGGGGGAGCGATGCCAGGGATAGGGGGAACTGCTCCTGGAGAGGGATGGGGAACCCTAAAACCCCGCAGCGGGGTGGGAGCGGCTCAGCAGTGCGGGAGTGGCCGCGCTCGGTGGCACCGGGGGCCGAGGGACGTGGAGGAATTCCCTGGAGGAATTTCCTCCATCCCGGTGTGGACCCAGAACAGTTTCCAGGTGGTTCCGGAGGCAGCTGGAGCGGGAATTCCCAGAGTATCCGGTCTGGCAGTGTCCCAGCCACCCCCGCCCCCTTGGTGCTCTGTCTCCTGACCTTCCCTGCGCCAGGGACTCCGCGAAGGCGCCGCTCCCGCAGGATCCGCGGCTCCCGGGGCCAGATCCGCGGGGTTTTGCCCGGGGGATGCGCCCCGGCTGCGGCTCTGCGCGCCCCGGAGGCTCCGGGCTCCCCCTGGGGCTTTTTCTCGGCGCTGCTTGGGGCAAGGAAGGAGAAGGAGCAGGGGCGAGTTGCAGGAAGGGTTTTCTTGGTTCCTCCTCCTGCTTCATCACCGGCTCCTTCAAGCTCAGCACACAAAGGAATTCCTCACCCCGCTGCCCCTCAGCTCCCAGCAATGCCCATCACCCTTTCCCACCACATTCTTCTGCCCATCTCTGGAGTGGCACCTTTCGGGCAGGCAATTTTAGGGTCTGTTCCAGCCCGGGCACGTCTTTGGCATAACCCCGGTCCCTCCGTGCAGATCCAGGGGCTGTTGAAGCCCGAAATTTGGGGTGTTCCTGGGTAGGAGTTAAGGCTCTGTGTAACTCCAGTGCTGGAGTGAGCTCTGAAGGAGGGGATTTATTTTGGGTGAGGAGGAAGGTGTGGAACTGATGCTTTTGGAAGCACCACACTTTTGCTGGCAAAGTGAATTCTCGAGTTAAAATTTGGGAATTTCTGGGATGCTGCTGCTGCAGGATTGCCCCACCCCTCTACACTGCTGTCTCTCCTCGCAGGGCAGATGGGCAGGGCTGCTTTTCCTGGAATATTTCAGCTTTCCCTTCTTCCAGGTGCTCACACAGAAGCCTCAAAACTGAAAATCGGGGAGTCAGGCCAGGGAGGGATCTCTGGTCCCACAGCTAGGACTGAGCTCGGCGCTACCGGTGCCATTTCACGCCGGCCCAGAACCGGTTTTAAAGAGCCTCACACCTCGTTCAAGATGAAGATCTCAACGCCATCCTTTAGGTGCTTTGGGGTCCCCTGGCGCTCAGGCAGGGCCTTCTCGGGGTGCTGAGCAGGGCTGGCAGTGCCTCGGTGCCACTCTTTGTGTCCTTAGCAGAGCTTTGGGCTCTCTCTCAGGGATTTGTGGGGTTCTGCTGACATCCCCCAGAGCCCAGGGGTAATTCCCAAAAAAATCCGGCCCAGCTGCCCAAAGATGTTCTGCAACACCAAACCCCTCCCTCAGCAGCCAGGAAAGGCTGAATTCGGGTTGGAAAGGCTGCATCACCCCTGAGGGCCGGGCTGGGCTGCTGGAGGGATCAAACACACCCCAAACCCCGCACAGGGGAGCTCTTGGGGGGGATTGGCTCTGAAATCTGCGGTGGCTTTTGCTGCCAGGGCTGTTCCTCTCCCCGAGGCCGGGCAGCTCCAGCCCCGCTGTCCATCCCCGCTGGGGTCCCTGCTGCTCTCCCAGCCCTTCCAGCATTCCCAGTCCCTCCTGCCCCGCGGCTCCCTGCCCAGCCTGGGCTCCATTCCGTTCCGTTCCGTTCCGTTCCGGGGCTCCCGGGGCTGGCAGAGGTTTTCCCCGAGCCCGCCCGGGGCAGGGAGGTCAAGCCCCAGCGAGTGTTTCTGTTTAGTTCCAGATACTAGCCTGACAGGTGCTGCTTCTTGATGAATTCCCAGCTCCCCTAAAAGCGCCCGGGCTCCCGGCCCCGCCCCAATCCAGCCCAAATTCGGGGGGAAGCTGTGGGAATCTGGGGGGTTCTGTCCCTCCGCGGGTTTCACCTCCAGCACGTCCCAGGGAAGGAGTTTGGGTGGGAGGCACGGCCAGGAGCTCCCAGTTCTCCCAGTTCTCCCAGTCTGGCCGCCGTGGTGCAGCTCTGACCTAACCCTGCTGTCCCCAGGGGTGCCAGTGTCCTCCTGAGCTCCAGGAAAATGAGGATTTGGGATCTAGGGGGCTCTGATGGGGTCGCTGCGGGGTCCGGCTGCTGCCAGGGCACCCCCGAGCCTGGGCGGGCTCCTCGGCATGGCTTTGGTGGCCAGGGCGGGATTGTCCCTCTCAGGGCGTGGTCACTGAGAGGTGACAAAGAGAGAACGTCACCAAATCTGAACTCAGTCGCTCCCACAGGGACTCTATGGGGGCTGCAGCCAGAGACCCTGCAGAGACCCCTGAGAACCCCAGAGACCCCTGAGACTCCCAGAGACCCCAGAGACCCCTGAGAGCTCCAGAGACAGTCACAGAGCCCTAGAGACCCCTGACACCCCCAGAGACCTCCAGAGACCCCTGAGAGCCCCAGAGACCCCAGAGACCCTCAGAGACCTCAGAGAGCCCCAGAGACCCCCTGACAGCCCCAGAGACCCCCAGAGACCTTCAGAGTGCCCCAGAGACCCCCAGAGAACGAGTCAGAGCCCAGGAAAACTGAATCCCCCTGGTGCTGCCTCGACCCATGGGGAGATTTGGGGTTTTCTGTCTTTTTTGAGCACATCTTTGGAGTCCAAGCCTCTGGAGTACTTTGCCTCTCTCTTACGCCCTTTTTCATACTGTGGGTGTCCAGAAATGCCAGAAATCCCCACTCTGGTCCAGAGCACTGCCCAAAACCTGCTGATTTCACCCCAGAACATCTCTGCACATCCATGCCGGGGAAATTCCCGAGGTTTCTGGAGCTGGGGGGGTCTCAGAGGGGAGGAAAATCCCAGTTACCCCAGAGAATTGAGGGGTTCAGAGGGGAAGAAAATTCCAGTTACTCCAGAGAATTGAGGGGTTCAGAGGGGAGGAAAATCCCAGTTACCCCAGAGAACTGGGGGGGTTCAGAGGGGAGGAAAATCCCAGTTACCCCAGAGAATTGAGGGGTTCAGAGGGGAAGAAAATCCCAGTTACCCCAGAGTGCTGGGGCAGGACAGGCGGGGAAGGTGATTTCCTGCTCAGGTCATTTCCAGCTCCAACCCTGCAAACCCCGGGGGATTTTCCCCATCCCTGTATCAGGGTGGATCCCCCCCCCCCTCACAGGAATGTGGAGATTAAAACCCCAAAGGGCACCCTGAGGAGCAGGGAAGGACAAATCCAGGATCCTCCGAGGTGCTGCAGCCTCCTGAGCAGCACAGCAGCACCGAGGTTGGAGGGAAGCAGCCAATGCCTGAACATTTATGTTAAAAAAAAAAAATCAACTTATTAAAATTTCGCCCGGCTGCATCTCCTGCTTATTCAAACAGTGCCAATTTCCGTGGATCTCATATCAGCTCCCAGCATCTCCCAGCCTCAGTGCTTGGGTTATGTGGGAAGAGAGAGAGAGAGAGAGGGGAAAAAAACCTGTGAGCAAAATAAAAGCTGCTATCTGACAGAATCTCTCCTGGGGATCTCAGTTATTAAAAAAAAAAAAAAAAAATTAAAAAAAAAGAATATTTTTTTCTCTTGGCTGCTGTTTGTTAAATGTGCAGGAGCCATAGGCAAATTTTTGCTAATTTTGTGCATGCTTTTATCATCCTGGTGATTCACTGGCAGCTTTATCCTCCGATAAGTGGATTAGTTGTTGAGCTAAACAAAAAGGTGTTTGACAAGCAGGAAGCTCTAAAGAACATATTTGTTTTCCAAAGAATGGAGCTGTGTTTGTGGCTGGGTGCAGTGTGGGGAATTTCATTACCCGAAAGGAGAAAGGAGAGAACTCCGAGCTCTCCTGCCTTGCACGAGGATGAGGTGTGCAGGAGCCTCTCCCTCCTGTCAGGGTTTGTGATGTGGTGCAGGAGCCTCTCCCTCCTCTGGGGTTTGGGGTCCTGGGTTTGGAGTTTGGCTGCTGGGCAGGGGTTTGGTGGTGGAGAACACCTTTGGGTTCATTTGGGAATAACAGCCGGATGTATTTAGGAATAACCCCTCTGAGGGGCATCAGCAGAACCCCATAATTCCCAGTCAGAGCCCCAAGATCCCAGTCAGAGCCCCAAGATCCCAGTCAGAATCCCACAGCTCCCAGTCAGAACCCCATAATTCCCAGTCGAAGCCCCACAATTCCCAGCCAGAGTAGGGCTGGGATTGAGGAGGGTGCAGAGGGAGATTTTGTCCAAAAGGAGGAGAATGGGGCTGAAATGAAATCTTGACTTCACCCAAACCTTTCACTGTCCCATCCAAGGATCTCCGCCCCTGGGACGTTTCTCCTCACGGTGCCACGGGGGAAGGTGGTGATTCCCAGGCCAGGAATGGGGGCACAGGGATTTTATCCCATTTAAATGTCAGGCTGGAGCCCTGAGGCTTTGCCAAGGGCCTGTGCTGGCCCCACACCCCTTCTCTGCAGGAGCTCTTCGGTCCCATATTTCTGCAGCCGTATGTTTGCTCTCAGCCCTTCAGAGCACTCCCTCCCCCTCTCCCCACTCAGGCACCCTCAGGCCTTGGGCTGTGTTAGCCAAACCTCTGGGAATAATGGGAATTTTTCCCTTGGAGCTGCCAGGAGCTTGGGGATAGTGACAGGGACCATCCCTCACAAGGACCAGGCCCCCTGACCTCCCGCTCTCCAGCTCGGGGGATGTCCTGGAACAAAGGAGCTCTACCTCCTCATCCTGCCTGGACTGTGCTTCCAAGATCTTATCCCATCTCCTGTTCCATCCTTTACTTCCAGGCTCTCATCCCATCTCCTGTTCCAAGCTTTTATCCCATCTCCTGTCCCATCCCATTTTTCCAAGCTCTTATCCCATCTCCTGTTCCATTCCATTCTTCCAAGCCTTTATTCCATCTCCCATTCCATCCCACTTTTCCAATCTCTTATCCCATCTCCTGTTCCACCTGTGGGCCTGGCATCCATTGCTGTCCTGGCAGGGACTCTGCAGGTTGTGGTGGCACCTCTCTGTTTGCTCCCGGTGTCACCTTTCCTCCATCCCGGGCTCTCCTGTCAGGGACAGTGAGCAGCCACCCTAAATTCCCCTTCCCTTGTCATTCCTGGTTTTTCCAGACTCCCATGGAGGCTGGGAATGGGGCTGGCTGACCCCGGTGGTGATGGGGCTGTGGCCCTGTCCCCTCCTGGCCGGGCAGTTCTGCAGTGACCCCTCAGCAGGGTGGGGGTTGTGGAGGTGATTTTGGGGTGCACAAGGACGGGCAGTTAATCCCTGGGGATGCCCCTGGGATGGATCTCCTGGGGAAATGAAGCCTCTTCCCACATCCTGCTGATCCCGCTGCTGACCCCAACGTTCCCTGGCATCTTTCAGAGCCAGAGCCAGGCTTGGTGGCCAGAGCAGCACAATCCCAGCTCTGGCATGGCTCCGGCCCTCCTGGCACTCCTGGGAGCCTGCAGAGAGGGAAGGGATGGCTGTGCCATCCCCATCCCACCCCATCCCATCCCATCCCCATCCCCATCCCCTCCCCATCCATCCCCATCCCCATCCCCATCCCCATCCCCGAGCCTCCCCCCCCGCCACGGCCGGGGATTCAAAGCCGCTTTTCCCTGCCGAGGCGCTGGAGCGGCGTCGTTTTCCAGGGATCTGGGGAGGGAAGGAAGGAGCGCTGGGAGGGGGCAGGGCTGAGCTCAGAGCTGCGGCCGGCAGCGCTCGCTGTGGCGGCTCTGGCACGGATGAAACCGGAGAGGGAGGGAGGGAAGGAGGGAGAGTGGGAGGGAGAGAGGGAGGGGGACGCGGCCGCGGAGGAGCGAAAGGTCCCCAGCTGGCTGTGAGTGGCATCTGCGCGCGGAGCGCAGCCTCCAGCTGAGAGCTATTTCACTATTTATTTACATGTAATTATTGCTATGAGGTGCAGATATTAACACTGTCAAGAGCAATTTGCCCTGACATTTTTCACTCGCTCTGTTCCCTGACGTTCGGGGCTGGGTGGGATTTTTCCGCTGCCTCTCTCTCCCGCTCCCTCCTCCCGGCCCCGCTCCGCTGCGGGCACCGCGCTGCTTTAATCCCGCGCCCTTCGCAACTCATTAAACTTTGAAATTTAATTTTGGCCGGGGCGCGGGGAGCGACTCCCGCCCCCGCCCGGCCCCCGCCGCCCCTGCCCGGCAGCCGAAGCGTTCCCGGTGCGAACAAACCGAATTTACCGCTGGCCGCGTTTTCAATTGCGAGGCAATCTCGGCCTCAACCTTCGCTGCATCTCAAACACCCCAAAGGTGCTCGAGCGTTCACGGCGGGGACCCTGCGAAAGCAAAGGCAGAACAAAGATTTTCCCAACCTCTGGCCCGCAAAAATCACAAAAATCCAAAGATTTTTCCAACCTCTGGCCCGAGCAGTGCAAAAATCACCTCCCATCCCAAAACTGGGCTCTGCTTCCGACTTTTTGAGCCCCGTTTTTCCCCTTCTCTGCCTGCCCGAACCACCTGATTGCTGGTGACACTTTAAATTAAGACTTCCGGCCCGCGCCAGAGCCGATTTAATGAGGCAGTTGTTGGATGTCATTTAATAAATCCCGGTTGTGCATCAGGACTTGTTTGCCACGGGGCGGTGGGGACGTGACAGGCACAGCCCAGCCCGGCTTGTCCCCTCAGGCAGGAGGGGATT
This sequence comes from Pyrgilauda ruficollis, assembly GCF_017590135.1. Lineage (NCBI taxonomy): Eukaryota > Metazoa > Chordata > Aves > Passeriformes > Passeridae > Pyrgilauda > Pyrgilauda ruficollis. Next base: position 1,367,155 of record NW_024515320.1, read on the forward strand.
TGGGATCCCTCAGCAGCCAAGAGGGGATTTGGGATCCTTCAGCAACCGGGAGGGAATTTGGGGTCCTCCGGCAGCCGAGAGGGGATTTGGGATCCTTTAGAGAGAATTTATGAGTGGGTGACCAGGCCAGGGTGTGTCGGGGCTGTTCTTGGAAGGAGAAAATCCCATAAATTCTGGGTATTCCTCAGGGCTTGTGCCCACTGGATTTTTGGAAGGGATTTTAGGAAGGGATTTTAACAATCCCTCTGTTTTATCTACAGCAATTTCAGCCCCTTTTTTTGTCATTCTTAGGGTTGGACCAGACTTGGCTTTGCAGGGAAAGGTTCAGGAATCCGGGACTTTCTCCCTCTTTTCTTCTGGATTTGGGAATTTCTTCCTGGGGAAGGGCAGAGCCGGGCCCGAGGGGAGAAGGGCAGGCCCCAGCTGTGGAATATCCGGGGTTTTTGGGGGGTTTGCTCCTCTTTGTGTGCAGTGACACAAACAAACAGCAGCGGGGTCCTGCTGTGCACCTGTAACCCCATCCCAAAGAAAAAGGGATCACCGGAAGGGCTGGGGGTGATGGGGAGAGCAAAACGGGGTAATTTCATTCAGCACCCCCTGGAGAGTTTGGTTTTACCTCTTTGTAAACGAAGGAAAGAAATTATCCTGAGTGGATGGTTGATTTCCTTGTGCTTTGCCCCAAATCGCGGCATTTTCCCTCATTTTGGCCTCTGCCTCGATGTTTGTGTTTGCATGATTCCCTCACCCATCCCCATTTCCATGGATGCCGATGGAAAGGCTTTTTTTCCTCGGGAAGAAAATGCTGTTTATCCTTCCCACAGCGTTTATCCCTCACCTGCTGACCCTTTGTCAACCTTTTCCAGGAAGAGCTGGGATTTAAAGCCGGAGCTTCTCTTTTTGTGGGTTTAAATCAGGGCCCAGCATGGAAATTCCACATTTTCTGTTCTCAGCTTCTCCTCCCCACCCCAATCCTGTGCGTGGCACTGAAACAAAGCTGATGAAACCTTATCAGACCTTATCAACCTCCTTCACACCTCCCAGGAATGGGCCTGGGGAGACCCCAAACCACCTCGTGGTCTGAAGTTCTCATTGCTAAGGCTTGGCTTATCCCAAGGCTGGCTGGAACGAGCCCGGCAGCATTTGGGATGCTCAAATTCCTACTCTGCAATAAACCCCAGTGCCGGCTCGCGTTTTAGCCTTTCTTGGGCTCAAGTTCTACCTTTTTTGGGCTCAAGTTTTGGCCTTTCTTGGGCTTGAGGTTTACAGTTTTTTGGGTTGGAGTTTTGCCTTTCCTGGGCTCGAGCTTTGGCCTTTCTTGGACTCATGTTTCAGCCTTTCTTGGGCCCACGTTTTAGCGTTTATTGGGCTCAAGTGTTGGCCTTTCTTGGGCTCAAGTTCTATGGGGTTTTTTGACTCGCGTTTTATTTTTTATTAGGCTTGAGTTTTAGCCTTTCCTGGGTTCAGGTCTTGGCCTTTCTTGGGCTCGAGTTTTGGCCTTGCTGGGCTGGTTTTCCTGGGGTCAGGGGCGAGCTGAGCCTGCCGCGCCTGCTGCTGCTGCTGAGCGCTGTGATCAGCTCAGAGCCCCGGGAAACGGCAGAATATTCCAGAAACGAGGCCGATTCCTGCTCCTGCAGGGACTTTGGACCGTGTGTGCTGTGTCCTGCCGGGGTGCAGGGTCGCTCCCCCTCCGGAAGCTCCAGATTCCCGGTTTTTGTGCGGACAGGAGCTTTTTCTCCTCCGCATAATGACCCGGGCAGAATTAATCAGGCGGGGCTTTACTGCCGCTGACCCGCGGGCACCCGCAAAGCCCCGGCAGCAGCTGGTCCATACATTAACTCCTCCCTGCCTTAATCTCGGGTTTAAAACCGGCTCGTAGTGAGGCAGGGACGGGAGCAGGCGGGACACGGAGATTTTCCCAGGATCTCTCAGGTGCAAAGGCTGGCAGGGCTCAGGGCAGGTAAAGCCTGGGCTGGGCTCTGCTTTTTGGGGTTCAGCTCTTCCCCGCAATCCCAAACGTTGTGCAAAGGCACCCGCAAAGCCCCGGCAGCAGCTGGTCCATACATTAACTCCTCCCTGCCTTAATCTCGGGTTTAAAACCGGCTCGTGGTGAGGCAGGGACAGGAGCAGGCGGGACAAGAAGATTTTCCCTGGCAGGACTCAGGGCAGATAAAACCAGGGCTGGGCTCTGGTTTTGGGAGTTCAGCTTTTTTTCCAGAGCCCCAAACCCCGCGTCAAGGTCCCGGGTCCTCGCTGAGGCGGAGGGTGGGAGCAGAACTGGGATGGGAGCAGGATGGGATCTGGGATTGGGTGGGAGCGGGATGGGATCGAGATAGGATCGGGATGGGAGCGGGATGGGAGTGGGATAGAGAGGGATGGGATTGGGATAGGATCCAGATAGGATTGGGATGGGATCGGGATCAGGATGGGATCGGGATCGGATCGGGATGAGATCTGGGATCGGGATGAAGCGGGATGGGATCGGGATCAGATCGGGATGGGATCGGGACAGGAGCGGGACGGGAGCGAGCAGCCGGGCCAGGAGCGCGGGCGCTGTCCCCGCTGCCGGCAGCGGTGACATGTGCCAGCTGTGCGCGGTGTCCCCCGCTTGTCACTGCCCAGCGCCTGCCACAGCCAATCTGCGTCCTAATCGGCATCAATTAACACGAAACACTTTCTCCCCTCGCTCCCCCCGCCCCCGGCGCGGACACCCGGCCCGGAGCTCGGGATAAAGAGGGAAAAGAGCCCCCCCAGCCTCGACCCTCTCCCCCTTCACTTCCCACTAACTCAGCGCAACCAATTAGGCATCTGACACCCGCGCGGGCTGACAAATTGTTTCTGTCATCTGCTCTCTGTCTTTCATTAAACGGGAGGCGGAGGGGGGCTCGCGAGGGGAGGGGGCGGGAGATGTGATCTCCCATGCTTAGCGAGGCCAGATACATTAATTACAAAACGGCCATTTGCTGCATGAAAATGCATTAATTAAATTTATGCAATCATTATCTTTAAATAGTCATATCTTGGAAATGATCAGCCCTTCCTGAGTCTTCCCTCTCCTCCGCTAAGTATCTCTAATCCCTTTTCCAGCGGTTATCTCGGGATCAGCAGAGCCTTGTGTGCTTTTAAACTTCTGCGGCAGGAGACGCCTCCAAAACTCCGCTCGAGCCGTCGAGGGAGCGGCAGCGCGCTCCTGCCCCTGGCACCGCAGCCAGGACGGGCGCAGAGCGAGGCTTTGCCGCTTTTTGCAGGTTTTGGACCAAGATATTCTCATAAAAACCTCGTAGCTCGGCCGGGAGTTGTGGGGTTAAGGAATGAAGTTCTCGCGTTTGTGCGGGAGGGCGAGGGATGCGCTGCGGGTCCTGCGCGGGGGATGCGGGGCTGTTTCCTTGGAAAAGGTTGGATCTCAGTGCGGCAGCGCCCTGGCACAGGCGCGGCTCTGCCAGCAGCCAGCCGCCTTCCATCAGGGCGTCTTCTTCCCCTCAAAAACATCTCCTGGTTCGAGGCCATGGATGGCGTCCGTGAGGGAAAAAAAAAAAAAAAAAAAAAAAAAAAAAGAGGAGTTTTGTTGCTCTGATGATCCATATCGCTTCGTGGTGGCTTTACTTTGTCATTCTAAAAGATATTTTAATTCGGAACATCTTCAGAGGTGGCCAAAAACTCAAATTGTGCCCGCAAAGGAGAGGGAAGGACGGCGAGTGAGGCGTTAACCCAGGAGCTTCTGCTTTGCTCCCTCGTTGTTCCGAGGCTTCCCCCGTTTGTGATGAGCACACAAATAAATAATCACCGGGAATTCAGAGGGGTTCGCGCGGCAGCCCCAGGTACGGCAGAGCCGAGATACCCGGCCAGGGATTAATCTCATTCCCTGCTTAAATAAGCACCTCGACCTCGGCAGGAAAACTCCATCCGAGCGGCTTTTGGAGAGCTGGAGGAGCCGGGGAGGGATGGGATCTAAACCCCGCTCCCCCGGGCCTTCACAGCGCTGCGGGGGAAGATTTTGTTCTGCTCTTTGTGTGCCTGCGCCGTTTTTAATCAATTCTGTCGGCTTTTATTCTTAAAATCGGCAATTCCTGGTGGGGCAGTGCCCGGTCAGACGGGGGTGCTCGGACCACGGAGTTTGGTATTAGGGCCGGGTGGAATTTGGGGTGAGGGCAGTGAATGCTGCCGGGTTTCTCCCGTCTGAGGGGCAGGAATGAGCTCTGGGATTTCAGAAATCGCCTCGGGCGGTGTCTGTCCTGCCCAGGATTCCCTCGGGCTCTCTCCGGGAAGCTCGGGATGGAATCGGGACCCGGCACGGCGGGAGCAGCCTGGGGCCGGTGGCAAACAGGGCACACAAAGGGCTCCTTTTCCCCGGAGCATCCCCGGGAATGGCCCTTCCTGGAGAGAAGGGAGAAGCCTGGCCAGAGGGCAGGAGAGGTGTTTGAGCTGCAACATCGGTGCTCCTTTAGCCTGGATTTCAGCGCGGATCCCGCTTCCTTTCCCGCTGCATCCACCAGGCTCTGCTCCGCGGTGGATGCGGCTCCTTCATCCCCGACTCCCGCTTTCCTGACAGGGTTCGGAGGCTCAAGTTTGATGCGAGCCAGCAGCTCCTGAAACCCCAGCAGCAGAAAGGGCTCGGGAGGGAGAGCACGTGCAGGGCTGGGAGCGGCGTTTCCTTGGACTCGGGAGCTGGGATTTTCCTTTGGGTGAAGGAAAAAGAGGCCCTGACTTTAAAAATCTCCTCCCGTGGCAACCCCAGAAAATCCACCCGGAGCCGAGGCCCTGCCAGGATCTCCCGGAATCCTGCTCAGGCTTTGGGGCGGGCTGGGAAGAGAAACCCTCCCCTAAAAAACCGCCGGGAATCGGGAAAGGGAGCGAGCAGGGAGCTCGGCGCCGCTGATTTTCCCTTTCCTTGGGCAGCTGGGGCTGCTCGGTGCTCGGCCAGCGCTGCACTTGCTGCGCTCATCAGCGCGGTTTCCCCGCCGTGACCTCTCCCGGCCGGGCGGGCGGGTGTCTCTTACACCGCGCTTAAGCCGGGTTTAACTGATTACAGCCCTCCATAGATCAGAGGGAGCGGGGGAGGCACAGAGGAGCCCGGGGCAGGGCTGGGACTATTGATGCCTTTTGGGGCTACCTAAAAACAGAGCCAGACAAAATTAAGGGCATAAAATTAAGGGGATAAAAAGAGCTTGTATTTACTGAAGGGCCCTCAGGTACATTTTGGGCAGACGAAGACCCCCAGGGGCTGCACCCAAAAATGGACCACGGGTCACGGGGTTTGTGAGTTCTGTGAGCTCACAGGTCACACTTTTGTACGTTTGGTTCCTTTGCATATTGGGGGTTCATCTCCCAATTCCAGCTTCAGGTAATGAAGTCATTTACTCCAGGTTTGCTCCCCCCTGCTCACTATTGTTTAATTTCTCAGGGCCTGAGGCAGTGAGGTGTCCTTGATTGCCAGGCCTGGAGAGGAATGGCTGTGTCTACCCAAAACGGGAGAACAGCAGCTGCCACTGCGTGTGGAGTTCAGAGTTCTACACTAAAGAACTGCAGGGTTACATGGAAAATATAAAAGTTAAATCCTGAGGTATCACTATCAGCGTGCAGGGCCAGGGCTATCAATGAGCCCACGGGGCTGTGATTCAGCCCACGGGGCTATCAATGAGCCCACGGGGCTATCAGCGCATGGAGCAGCCTCGCCCAGGGCCGGGCACTGGGATCCGCGGGGGATTCTTTGTGGCGCAGCTCCTTTGGCACTGGCAGATGTTCCTCCGCACTCTCCGGACGCAGGGGAGGTCTGGAGCGGGCGCAGTGGAGTTTGGTGTCCCAGAGCAGTTTGGTGTCCCAAATCAGGGACTGTGGCTCATGTTTGTGAGCAGAGTTTTGTGTCCCAGAGCAGAATTTGGTGTCCCAGGGCAGAGTTCGGTGTCCCAAAGCAGAATTTGGTGTCCTAGGGGAGAACTGGGTGTCTCAAAGCAGAGTTTTGTGTCCCACAGCAGAGTTTGGTGTCCCAAGTCAGGGACTGTGGCTCATGTTTTGGGCCAGAGTTTTGTGTTCCAAAGCAGAGTTTGGTGTCCCAGGGCAGAGTTTGGTGTCCTAGAGCAGAGTTGTGTCATTGTAATGGGGTCCGGACCGGGTGACAAGTGACATAGACTCTCAAGACATTCACAGAAGGCTAATTTCACTTTATTAAGAAAATCATTGCTTTGTATACCCTAGTTCACTGCAGGTAGACCTAAATGATCTTTTAATTAAAACATCATCACCATTGGCTAATTAAGAAACCACCCTTTGCTAAACAAATCTCCATAACACATTCCACATGTGCACAACACCAGGTGCAGCAGGTTAAGATAAGAATTATTTATAATTCCTTCTTATCTTCTCACAGCCTTTCCCAGAACAATGCCTGGAAAAGTTATATTTCTCTCTGTGGCCAGAGAGAGATGCTGCACATATTTTGGTGTCCCAGGCCAGGGACCATGGCTTGTGTTTTGACGTAGAGATTGGTGTCCCAAAGCCAAGGACAATGGCTGGTGTTTTGGAGTAGAGTTTCATGTCTCAGAGCAGAGTTTGATGTCCTAAATCAGAGTTTGGAGTCCCAAGTCAGGGACCATAGCTCATGTTTGTGAGCAGAGTTTGGTGTCCCAAAGCAGACTTCAGTGTCCCACAGCAGAGTCTGGTGTCCCAGAGCAGATTTTGCTGTCCCAAGGCAGAGTCTGATGTCCCAGAGGAGATTTTGATGTCCCGGTCAGGGACCATGGCTTGTGTTTGTGAGCAGGGTCTGGTATCCCAAGGCAGATTTTGGTGTCCCACAGCAGATTTTGGTGTCCCAGAGCAGAGTTTGATGTCCTAAAGCAGATTTTGGTGTCCCAAGGCAGAGTCTGGTGTCCCAAGGGGGATTTCAGTGTCCCAAGGGAGATTTCAGTGTCCCAGAGCAGAGTTTGGTGTCCCAAGCCAGGGACGCTATCTCATGTCACCAGACCAAGTAGCTTTTAACGCAATTCCCGCTCTTCCCCTCCCACTCCCGCTTCTCCCGTGGGATTTCTCAGAGCCCTCAGTGGACGTTTGACCCCGCGGTGCTCCCGATTCCCCTGTGGGATCCCCGCTGCTCCCTCCCGGAGCAGCCGCGCCGCAGCCACTCCTCTCCCCTCGGGCCGAGCCCTTCCCGCTCTTTCCGCGTAGCTTAGCGCCTTTCCTCAGACCTTGTCTGTGATTTGTACATCCCTACAGAAGCAGGGTGCCCAAAACAAGATGCAGTGCTCCCGCTGGAACCTCACCATAGCCCTGAACAATCAGGTAACAACCTCCCACCGCCTCCCACCCCCACTCCTCCTCCCTCGCAGCCCCCGCGGCTCCGCTGTGCCGCAGCTCCATCGCATCCCCGGCTCCATCCCACCCCCAGCACCTCCCCGAGCCCTCTCCATCGTTGGTGTGTGGCGGCTTCCCATCCATCCAGCGGAGCAGGGCCATTTTAGGGCACAGGCGCTCATCTCCATGTCACCTGCCGTGTCCCCGAGCCCTTCCCCGTGGCACTGGGGTGTCTTTGGGAGCTTCAGAGCCTCGGGAAGGCGGCGCTGGCGGTCCAGGGTTGGTTGGTTGATGTTTGGGGCCGCTCTGGAGGGCTCTGGTGTCCCGGGGGTGTAGGGAATGCGGGATTCAGGCACGTCATGTTCCGTTCCCAGCTCTCCACACGTTTTCCAGCTGAGGTTTGGGGTAGGAAATCGGGATTTTGCAGCTCCCCAGCAGCAGCCCTGGAGCCAACCCGTATCAGGAGGAGCTGTGGGGTTGTGGGGGCTCCTCCACTGCTCCCCTCAACTTCTGGAGGGGGGATGAACTCCCAGGGGGGCGAGGCCGGGGAGCAGCCCTGGGTTTGTCAACCTTGAATCGTCCAAAATCCGAGTGGAGGCTTTGATCACACCTGAGAGAGCCAGGGCTGAGCTCGAGGTCAGCGAGGTCACCCCAGAGGGAATAGCTGGGCTTGGAAAACACCTCCAGGGTCCTCAGGAGCATCCCCTGCCCACCAAACGCCACCACAGGGCTCCAGTTTGCTCCAAACCCTGCCTGGCAGTGCCGCTGCATGCACGGAGCTGCAGTGACAGGATCAGGGATTTTCCCGGTGCAGGAAGGGTGAAGCACCCTCTGGATCTGCAAAGCAAATTTAGTGGGTGCTCGGTTTGGAATGCTGGGATCCAGCTCAGCTGGCTGCGGTGATTTAGAAAATATTCGAAATTAATTGCTTGGTTTTGTGAGTGCAGTGTTAGCGATTGCTACACAAGTCATTTTAGTCCTACCTAGGGGCATATTTGCATATATTTATCCTCCTTTCAAGTGGAGATCTTTGGGGAAAGTGTATTTATCTCCTCCTAACTCTTTCTTCGGCTTTCAGCCGTCCTACAGTCACCTCTTCGTTTTGTTCCCATTTAATGTATGTGTGGAATAATCGACTCTTCCTCTTCCCGCCAAGTGGAAATGAATCCACAGAGATCAAAAAGCATTAATGTGGGGAAGGGTTTTTCCTTCTGCCAGGAGCAGGGCGAGAGAGAAAGATGGGAAGGATGGAGCTGGTTCCCCCCAAAACTGCCTGGGAGGGCAGGGCATGACCTGGAGAGGAGCTGGAGCAGCCGGGGGTAGCAGGGACTGAGCTCCTTCCGGGAGGAGCTGGGAGAGCTTTGTTAAATCCCGGGGATCCAGCAGGTTTCCCGGCAGGAAGGTTTGCCATGCCCGGGAAAGAGAAGTGGGAACAGCCCAGAAGCTGGAAGCCAGGGAGATTTCAGCCTCCCCTGCAGGGAATTTCCCGGGGCTTCTTGCCTGGTGTGGCCCCAGAAAATCCAACGCATCCCATTCATTGCCACCCTTGTCCCAGCCAGGGAGGATTTGTCCCCGTTCCCAGGAAAGCAGCACCACAGCCCCAGGAATCACAATGGCAGGAGCCCTTCCTGGGGTGTCCCCGGATGTGTCCCTGGTGTGTCCCTGATGCGTCCTTGGATGTGTCTATGGAGGTGTCCCTGGATGTGTCTCTGGATGTCCCTGGGTGTGTCCCCGGATGTGTCTCTGAATGGGTCCCCGCAGTGTCCAGGAGCTGATGGGGGTCGCCTGGGGATCCTGGGGAGCTTCTAGGGTGGAGCAGGAGCCGTGGTCACTCTGGGGATGTTGTAAGGAAGGAGCCATGGTCACTCCAGGATGTCCTATAGGGAAGGCACTGTGGTCACTCCAGGGATGTTTTAGGGAAGGAGCTGTGGTCATTCTGGGGATGTTTTAGGGCTGGAGCCATGGTCACTCCAGGATATCCCACAGGGCAGGAGCTGTGGTCACTCTGGGATGTTTTAGGGCAGGAACCGTGGTCACTCAGGGATGTTTAAGGTCTGGAGTTATGGTCACTCCAGGATATCCCATAGGGCAGGAGCTGTGGTCACTCAGGGATGTTTTAGGGCTGGAGCCATAGTCACTCCAGGATATCCCATAGGGCAGGAGCTGTGGTCCCTCCAGGGCTGTCCCGTGGCTCTCGGTATCCACCAAGGAGCAGACACCAACTGTGCCAGGGCCAGGCCTGGCCACCAAACTCGGGTGCTGCCCTGCCCTTGTCCCTCTGTTATCTGTCCCCATCACTCGGGTCCCCTCCAGCCCCCCGAGCCCCAAAAGCAGATCCTGATTGCCCAGCTGGAAGGTCCTAATTGCGCTTCCCTCCCCAAAGCCGCCTCCCTTTATCATAAAGGGTGCACATTTCCCCCGCTGCAGCTTCCGCGGCCACAGGCCCCGAGGGCCAGCTCAGAAATGGAGGGAATTAATTACATTTTTTTAACTCCCCTCCTTTTATAGCAGGGGATAGAGCGATGAAACATCCCGGGGGGAGCGGGGGGAGCTGCCGAGGAGGGTGGAGAGGGAGGGAGCAACAGCAGGAGGTGAGGGGGGAGCTGCTGCCTTCATCCAGGAGGGTCTTTGTGCATCAACCCCACACCCCAGGACCTCTCCCTACTCGTTCCCGCTGCAAAGGTGACCTCGGGAATGGCAGCGGACGAGGCCCAAGGCTGCTGGCATTGACTCAAGCCCCGAGTGCGAGCCCATGGTTTGGGCCAGGTGAAGGGAGAGGATGGGGATGGGAGGGAGGGAAAGGGACGGTCCCGCTGTCAGTCCCGCTGATGGACAGCGAGCAGATCCCCCTGCAGATAAACCCCGGCAGATGTGGAGCGGGCATTGATTTTTAGTCAGGGATGATAATGCACCAAGAAGTCATAAATTAGAAGGCAGCAAGGTCAGAGAGGGACGGGAGAAGGACTTTGCATTCTTGAGGAGGGGATCCAGAGTTCAAAAGTGGCCTGGAAAATGAGTTTCTGCAGCTGGAAGGAGCAGTCCAGGCACACGGGCCCAGGAGGGCTCTGCAGGGTTTGCCGTGCTGGGTGGAAGGAGGGAACGGGAATCTCTGGTTCCCACTCGATATTCCAAACCCCTTCGTGTCCTGGGGTGGGGAAAGGTGGATCTGCCCTCGGCTGAACCTGTGCAGAGCTCAGGGAGCTCAGCCCCAAATCCCCCTCAGCCTGTCCGGGAAGGGGATTCTCAGCCCCAAATCCCTCTCAGCCCATCTGGGAAGGGCAGGGGCTTCCCGGCCCCAAATCCTTCTCAGCCTGTTCGGGAAGGGGATTCTCGGCCCCATATCCCCCTCAGCCTGTCTGGGAAGAGGAATCCCAGCCCCAAATCCCCCTCAGCCTGTCTGGGAAGGGCAGGGGCTTCCCATGGTCAGTGTTCTTGGAGAGGGACCGGAGAGTTTTGGGGCTCAGCTGAGCTCTCAGGGTCCCCACGGTCACCCCAAATCCATGGGAACATTCAGCTGGGATGAATCCCCCACCCCAGAGGCAGCCGTTCCCCACCCCGGCAGGGCTGGGAGGGAATCCCGGCATCCTGGTGGATTCCTAGGGGGAAATTCAGCCCTTCCTATCCCCTTCGGGCCCGGCTGAGCTGTCCCTCGCAGGGCAGGGTCCCTGCAGGGATCCCAGAGGGAGAACAGGAATTGGGAACTCTGCAGGGCTGGGAAGGAATCCCGGCGTCCCGACGGATTCCCAGAGGGAAATTCGGTCCTTCCTGTCCCCTTCGGGCCGGGCTGGGCTGAGCTGTCCTTGGCAGAGCAGCGTCCCTGTAGAGACTGGGAGCTCTGCAGGGCCGGGGTTGCTGGAGCCAAGGCCGGCCTGCAGAGACTCCAGGGGCAGAGCTGCTCTCAGAAACCGCTCCTGATTCCCACCCATTAAAGCCAATTCCTTTTTTTAGCGGGATTTGTGGAAGCATCTGTCCCGCTCCCTGAATTTGGAGTGTGAATCTGGGTTTCATTTGCCAGCCTTGCTTTACATCCCCCTTTTTTTCCTAAAAGGAAGTGTTAATGTGGCTCTCCCCGCCTTGGGGAGCCGCTTCTTTGCTCGGGGTAATCAGAAGCAGCTGGGGCACTGCGGGGCCGTGGCCGGGAGGGAGGGAGAGCACAAACCCCGCTGCTCCCCGAGCGATTCCAGCGCGTTAAATCCTCTCTGCACCTGCGGGGCTCGGCTGGGCGGGCTCAGAGCCCCGGCCGGGCAGCACTGCCAGGCCTGGACAGCTCAGGAAGGGCGAGGAGAGAGGGCAGAGCTTCCAGGAATAACTCACAACATCCCCCCCGGCCGTGTTTTCCACTCGTGTTTGTTGTTTTAAACAGCCGGTTCTGCTCGTGAATTCGCTCCAGCCGTGTCCGGGGCTCTGTGTGAGGGTTCTGGGTGTCTCTCAGGACACAGACCCAGCTCCTCCACCTGGGAGATGCTCCAGCTCGGAGCTCTCCCTGAACCCAGGGGATTGGGGCTGAGCCAGACAGGGTTTGTGGACTTTAGGGGGAGCCCACAAATAACTCTGCAGCTGGAAAAGCTCCCAGGCTGCCCTTCCGTGATTTCCCCACTCTGCAGAGCCCGGGGGGGGTCCGTGTTGCACCCCCAGGACAGCTCAGCACCCCAGTCCTGGATTAACCCACTCTCCTGAACATTAAATTTCCTCTCTTCATCCCCAGTCCTTGGGCTGGGGAGCCCCACGGGGATATTTTCAGGGCTGAACATTCCCATGGAAGCACCTCGGGGCTTAATCCCCTGCCCAGAGGCTCTGGAGAGCTGATCGAGGCTCTGCTAAACTCCGTGTGGGGGCAGCTGAGCCGGGTTTAACTTTTGGGGAGCAGCAGAGAAGTCTGAGCTCCGTGCAGGGTGGAAAGCCTGGAGGAGGATGGGTCAGTGAGCCAGGGATGGGGGGGAACGAGCCAGGGATGGGGGGAATGAGTACAGGATGAGGGGTAACAAGCCTGGGATGGATGGCAACGAGCCATGCATGGGGCAGAACGACCAAGGCTGGGGGGGAACGAGCCAGGGATGGGGGGAAGGAGCCCTTCCCTCGCTCAAACCTCACTCCCAGCCCCAGCCCCACACCCAGCCCAGCCCCGCGCTCGGGGTTAGATGGATTTTCCAGGATTTTACCCAACCCCCTCCACCCCCCGCTGCCGAGTTCCCCTCCCGGACAAATTCTCCTCCCGGAGCGGGGCCGGGAGGGGATTTTCCATCCAGGCAAAGCGTCTTTGCAGCGCTCCCGAGCCCTTCCGGGGGGAGGAGGAGATGCTTTAGAAAGCAGAGGCCAGCTCGTGGCTGGGCATTCACCCCGGAGCCCGCTGGGGCAGGGAGGAGGGGCCGGGAAGGTGTCGGGGTGAGCAGGAAGGGGAGCCTCGGCCCCACAAACCCCCCCAGTGTCCTTCCCGAGAATGCAGCCCCGGCACAAAAGCTCACCAGGCCGCTGCTGGCGGATAAAGGGCTCATTTTACCACTTGCCAGGCTCCAAATATTTCCAATTTGCCACTTTAATTGATGTCAATAAGGTTATGCTAAATTCGGAGATTTGGAGCCGCTCGGCATCTGAGCGCCGGCCGGGCCCCCCGAGGTGACCGTCCCCTGTCCCCGCTCCCCCCGCCCCAGCCCGCGGCTCCGACACGACCGAGAGGCTTCAGGAGCCCCGGCCCTTCCCCTGCGAGCCCTTTCCACCCTTAACTCGGAATTACCCCGGGGAAATTCTGCTGATCCCTGGCGGGACCGGGGTCCCCGTGCGAAGGGCAGAGCCTCACCCCCAGCTCAGCCCCGGGAACAAATCTGGCATTTTTGCTGGGGGAAAAAAAAAAAAAAAAAAAAAAAAAAAAAAAGAGAGAAAAAAAAAAAAGAGAGAGAAAAAAAAAAAACACCAACAAAAACCCAATTAGTTCATCTGGTTCAGGTCTCAAAGCAGGAAGATTTTTTGTGTGCAAATTCAATTACATTTTCCACCAGAGCACTGAAAGGAGCCGGACCAGGACCTGTTACCCTTTAACTTTTGAGGGCAAAGAGACCTCGGACGTTTCAGCCCCTGAAGCTGCATCAAAGGCAGCAAGGGTTTCATCTGCTTTGCTTGGGGACCTTGGCAAACCTGACTTCCCAAGAACGGCTAGATTTTTTTCCTCACCGTCCCTTTGGGAAAATCGGGATTTTCCTCCTGGTTTTCCGTGGCCCCTCATCCCTGGCAGGGCAGCAAAAAATATCCCCAAATCCCGAGTGGGCTGAGTGGAATTGCTGCATCCTCCCCGTTCAGGACTCCGAGGGGAGCCCCGGCGGGGTTTGGGGGAGCAGAGCTCGGCTCTCCCGCCTGGCCATCCCCGTGTGGGCTCTGGCCATCCCAAAGCGCCCTTTTGGGGCCGTTTTCGGGGCCGTTTTCCTCCCGCCCGGCCCCTGACGGTACCTCGGTGTCTCTGCAGGTGATGAGCATCCTGAGCAACCCCAGCGGGGTCCCGCCGCAGCCCCAGGCCGATTTCTCCATCTCTCCCCTCCACGGCGGCCTGGACAGCACCAACTCCATCTCGGCCAGCTGCAGCCAGCGCAGCGACTCCATCAAGTCCGTGGAGAGCCTCCCGACCTCGCAGTCCTACTGTCCCCCCACCTACAGCACCACCAGCTACAGCGTGGACCCCGTGGCCGGCTACCAGTACGGCCAGTACGGGCAGAGTAAGTGCCGGGAGGAATTCCCCCTTCCCGGGAACGGCAGGAGCGAGGGAGGGAGTGGGGGTTGGATTTATACACCCGAATTCTGCCTGTTGGGTGGGAGACCTGGGAAGTTTGTCCTGCTGGAAGTGAAATCTGCTCATGGGTTGCTTCTCCCCTCGCAGGCGAATCAAAAGCCCCAGTGAAATGTTTTAGGTGAAATTTTCTGTCAGTAAAAGGCAGCTCCAGCCCCTTCTCCTTGCCCAGAACCACCAGGACGGGCTCACCCTGCTCAGCCGGGGGAAAGCTGGGCTTTGTAAAGCCGAGATGAGCGTGTCCCTGTCTGCCCTGCCCTCTCCAGGCCGGGGCTGGGAGCTTTTCCTGCAGAACGCCTTTGTCACCAGGGCTGGGGCTGGAATCCTGAGCCTGCCCAGGTGTTGTCCCTGCTGGGTGACTGGGACAGCCTGGCCGGAGGATGACAGGAACAGTCTGGTCAGGGGGGTGGTGTCCCTTTCGGGTGACAGGAACAGCCCAGCAGGAGGTGACAGGGACACGCCACTCATGGGGTGCTGTTCTGACTGGACTACAGGGACAGCCTGGCCAGTGGGAGCTGTCCCAGCTGGGTGACAGGAACAACCTGGTCAGGGGGTGCTGTCCTGGCCAGGTGACAGGCACAGCCCAGCCAGGTGATGGGGACAGCCAGGCCGGTGACAGGCACAGCCTGGCAGGAGGTGACGGAGACAGCCCAGCCGGGTGACAGGCACAGCCCGGCTGGTGACAGGGACAGCCTGGCAGGAGGTGACAGGCACAGCCCGGCTGGAGGTGACAGGCACAGCCCGGCCAGTGACAGTCACAGCCTGGCAGGAGGTGACAGGCACAGCCCGGCTGGAGGTGACAGGCACAGCCTGGCAGGAGTGACAGGCACAGCCCGGCCGGTGACAGCAGCCCCGCGGCCCGGGCTGTTCTCACGTGCCGCGTGTCCCCGGCCGCGGGGCCGCTCGGAGCGCCGCTGACCCTCGAGGGTTAAAGGTGCATCCTCTTCCTGCGGGCGCGCTGCCGCTGCCCGCAGCGTGTCCTCGGTGACCTTTCCTCCCTCGGCCGCGGCTCCGGCCCCGCTCTGTCACAGCCCTTTAATGTCCTTAACGCGCGGCCTCAATGAGAACCGGCTGTGGCGGCAGACGGGATCAATAGCGGCCCCCCCGCCCCTCCTCTTTTTGTTTGTCGGGAGTTTGATCTGTGACCCCTCGACCTTCCCCTCGCTTCTGGATGCGGGGCTGGACACACGTGCTATTGATAAAAATCTTAAACAAATTCCGATACCATGTATTTCCAATAAAGATTCCCTTGGGCGAGGCGTTAGTCACACCCATGTGTGTAAAAAATAAAATAAGGGGGCGAGCTGCTTTCGGCAGAGAGGGGGAAGGAGAAAGGAGGGTTTGTCTGGCTTTGCTGCAGGATTTTTTGCTCGAGCTGCGCGCACGGTTTGTGTCGTTTCCCGGGCCCCCCGTGCCCGTTTCTGTCACCCCGTTGGTGACGAGCTCTCTGCAGTTTGCCTCGGTAATTAGCGCTGCCGAGAGCAGCCCCTCACGTGCAGTTGACCTTGGAATAACGACATTTTTTCCTGCCTTTCCCCGTGCCTGTTGTGCTTTGCAGATAATTCCAATTCCTCCTCCTTTTGGGTTCTTCACTTCCCTTCAAATTCTGTTTTAACGCCCGTCGGCGTGAGGTGACCCCACGGGGTCATTTATTCAGATCAGGTGCTCCTTCCTTCTCTGATGCGGCACAAAAGCATCAAAAACTATTTTTAGGTGCATCAAAAACTATTTTTAGGTGATAAAATATATTCATTGCATAACACAAAGTATCATTTGGATCATATATAATGCCACGGTGTATATAATATTATGTCATCAATAGGATATATAATATAATTTAATTAATAGAGATGATATTATAGGAATGGGTGTTATGGGGTTGGGGCAGGCTCTGTGTGACAGGAGACAAACCCAGGGTTTGGGAATCAGAGAATCCCTCTCCTCCCACTTCTCCTTATTCCCAGTTTTACACAAACAAACCCAGCCTCACTTTCCCTCTCACTTAAACAAACAAACACCTTCCGTAAATTTCTGGGTTTATTTTGGCTTCTGCCTCGCTAAACCAACAAACCCCATCCCTGATTTCTGGCCTGGGATCCCCTGGTGCCTGTGGATTTTGCCCAGCGGCACAGCGAGGAATGTTTGGGGTTTTTGGGAGGATGGGATTGCCATCGAATTCCCAGCCTGGCAGGAGGTTGGAGCTGGGGGAGGTCGGGCTCTGCTCGCAGGGAACGAGGGACTGGACAAAAGGAAACAGCTTCAAACAGCACCGAGGAGATTCAGGTTGGATTTTGGGGGAAATTCCTGCATGGAAAGGGGCTCAGGCACGGCATGGGCTGCCCAGGGAGATGCTATCCCTGGAATTGTCCCCAAACATGGATCCAGTGCTCGGAGACAGCGTTTGGGGACAGGCAGTGCTGGGCTAAGGTCTGGACTCGATGATCTCAAGGGGCTTCTCCAAGCTCCCTGACGATTCCAGCATTTTGTGGGCTCCACCTGCTCGCCCCTCTCCTTCCCCCAGGGCCACCCAGCGCGGTGACACCGGGGACAGAGCCGCCACCACACACCCGCAGCGTCCCAGCAGAGAAATCCCTGGAATATCAGTGAAAGTTCTGGATGAGGGCCGGGGGAGGAGCCCTGTGGAAGGCGGAGGGAGCACACCCGGCCCTGCCGAGCTGCTGCTGCTCCCGCTGGGCCATCCCGGGATCCCCCCGCTCCCAGGGCCGCTCCGTCCCGGCCGGCGGGAGCGGGGCCGGCGGATCCGCCGCTCCCAGAGGCCGGGGACGCGTTAATGATGCCGGTGATGGAACGCGGGAGCGTGAAGGGAATTCTAATGGATCTGCCAAGTCTAATCAGGATTGGTGCGTGGAAGGGGCTCCTCTGGGGCCCGCCGCTGACAGGACGTTGATGGCTGAGATTTGTTTACTCATTGGCAGCGATCGGGCAGCTCCTGCCAGCTCCTGATTAATCTAATTGGGGCCATTAGAGGCGCGGAGGGGGACTTTGACTGAAGCTTGGCTAATGAGCAGTGTCACCGTCCTGTCCCAGCCCTGTCCCCTCACCCCGGGGCGGCCGGGGGAGCTGGGACCTGCTGTCCCCTCGGGGCTGGGGCTGGTCTCCCTTTCCAGATGGAAGTGAGGGGAGAGGTTTCCGTGGGATGGAGGGAGGCAGGCAGGGCTCACAGCCGTGAGTCAGCAGTGGCGAGGCAGGTGCGAGCCCAGACCTGGGCAGCCTCCACCTAAATCTCTGGAATCACATCCAGCAGCATCACGCAGAGTGGCAGCCTGGAAGGTTTATCCCAAACCTCCAGGCAGCTCCCTCAGAACCCTCTTTCTCCATGGCAGAATTCCCACTTTTTTCAGGTGTTCATAGAGACAGTCAAGGGCTCCCCTCCCTTCAGCTGTGCTGAGCCCCACAGCAGCTCCTGGCAGTTCCAGCCTGGCTCTGAGCCCTTCCCGGGACAGCAGGAGGTCCCTGCTGTGTGTGACAGCCCTGGGCTGTCCCTGCTGCCCTGCAGCTCCTGGCAGCCCCATCCCAGCTCTGAACCCTTCCCGGGACAGCAGGAGGTCCCTGCTGTGTGTGACAGCCCTGGGCTGTCCCTGCTGCCCTGCAGGACCTGTCCTGCTCCTGGCAGCCCCATCCTGGCTCTGAACCCTTCCTAGGAGAGCAGGAGGTCCCTGATGCTGCCCTGTAGGGCTGAAAGCCTGGTCACTGAGTGTCCCCGTGTCCTCACTGTCCCTTTCCCCCACAGCTGCCGTGGATTACCTGGCCAAGAACGTCAGCCTGTCCACGCAGCGCCGCATGAAGCTGGGCGAGCACTCGGCCGTGCTGGGGCTGCTGCCGGTCGAGACGGGCCAGGCCTACTGAGACCCCCTCGCCAGGGACCTCTGGAGACCCCCGCCGGCTCCCAGGGATCCTCCCTGCCCCGTTCCACCCCAGCTGCCGAGGAGATGGGAGACGGGGGAGCTCTCCCAGGATCCGGCTGCTCCAGAGCATTCCAGAGGCAAGTCCGGCCTCTGGGGCCTGACTCCTCCTGTGGCCAGAGACAATGGGCTGGGTGCATTTATCAACCCCAGTCCAGCCCTCCCTCCAAAGCCCCTGGCCACAGCATTCCCCACACTCCAGGACTTCCCATTCCTAGGTAGCTGGCATAGTCAAAGCCAAATGAGCGCTTTGGGGTTTTGTTTTTTTTCTTTCTAAAGGGAAAAAAAGAGAAATGTTTCATTTTGTTTCCTTTTCTTTCCGTTGCTGTAAATTTGGTGAATGTTGTATAGGAAGGTATAACCCAGCTGAGCATTAAGGGTGATGTAAACCGGGACCACGGAAGACCTATGGACCAAAAATAAGGACTTGTTTAAAAAACAAACAAACAAACTGCAAAGGCAAATGAAAGCAGAAAAACATTCAAGGGACAGCAAATTTCCCCAGCCCAGCCTACCCTCCCTTCTCACCGTTGGCTTCCCAAAGCAGGGCCGGACGGGCCAGATCGCTGCTAAGCAGGGCTGGGGTGGAATTCCAGCCAGTCTGGGACCTTTGGGAAACGTGAACAGCTGCAGGAGGAGCGGAGAGGAAGGGCACGGGTGACACTCACTGCTCCTCTGAGGGACAATCCGGACACGAGTGTCACCGCCAGGACACAGCAGCAGAGCGGCGGCAGCGGGGACAGCGCTGGCCTGGCACGAGGAGGGGCTGCAGACACACCCCAGGGACACGGGGCAGGGATACTGGTGGCCCTGCTGCCCCTGAGCTGACCACGGGAGCAAAGACAAGAGGGCAGGGCCAGGAACTCACTGAGCAGAGCCAGGTCCTGCCATGGGAGTCACCTGGAAGGGAACGGAGCTGAGCCTGGAGGTGCTGCCCTGCCCAGGACGTGGAGCCAGGACAGAGGAGCTGAGGGGTTTTTGTAGCAGCCAGGACAGGAAGGGGCTCCAGCTGCCCCTCTCCACACTGCAGGGATGAGATTCGTCTTCCTGAGACATTCCCTGTTCTCACTGCTGGGAGAAAGCTTTGCTCCATCCATCCCTCCATCCATCCATCCATCCATCCATCCATCCATCCATCCTCCACCATCCATCCATCATCCATCCATCCATCCATCCATCCATCCATCCATCCCTCCATCCATCATCCATCCATCATCCATCATCCATCCATCCATCCATCCATCCATCCATCCATCCATCCATCATCCATCCCCAGCCCAGTCCCACATTCCCTTTTTCTGCTGCTGGAGCCTCTCTCTCATTCCCCCCTAAGTCAGATCCTGTTCTCTGAATTTCTCCCCCCACTTTTCTCCTCTCCTGCCTTTGTGTCACCTCCTGTCCCTGCTTGGACAAGCCCAGCCAGCACCCCCAGGTCACTGCTGAGATGTCACCTCCTGGGGTGACACATTTCCCTTTTGGTTGATCCTTGGTGATCCCTGAGCATTCCCAGTGGGGCAGAGGTCACCCATCACCTCCCCGTGCCAGGTCAGGAGGTTTGGCCTGGAGAGGGTCAGGACAGCTGGCCCGGGATGAGGCAGGAGCTGAGGTGTGAGAGGCGTGGTGGCCACGGGCAGAGTTCAGTGTCCCCCTCATGAGCAGAGTTGTGTCCCCCATGAGCAGAGTTGTGTCTCCCACAGGCAGAGTTTGGTGTCCCCTGTGGGCTGTCAGGTTTGTGATGCCTTCAGATCTCTGCTTTCACAGCAATTCTCTGCCTTTGTGCACTGAGGGACCCCGTGGCTGCTCCAGGTTGCTGAAGGAGACTTCCCTGGTTCTCCCCTCTCCTGCCCTTCCCGAACCAGCTGGAATGTTCTGGCAGCTGGAACATCTCCCTGGGCTCTTCCCCTGCCTGGTCCCCTCCCCATTCATCACAAGCCACCAGGCCATTGTCCCTGCAGCCATCTGGACCAACTCACCTGTCCTGGATTCCCAGTGTCCCAGCAGAGCCACACGTGGCTCCCATCAGCTTTGCTTCCCGCCTCCGGCAGAGTGGGCTCCACATTCCCAGAGGGATTTCCCTGCACCTCTGTCATGCAGGAGCTGAACCCAGGTGACTCCTGAACCCACAGGCTCGGTGCTCCAGAAATCCTCGTGTCACGCACGGAGCCCAAACATTCCCTGGATCACAGAGTTTGGGAGCAATTCCATTCCCACCTCCTCTCCCAGGGCACCTGCGGCCAGCGAGGCTGAAGGGACACAGAGGGGACACAATTTCCAGAGGGGACAGAGGAGCCCCAGTGCCCTGGCCTGCCCGGGTGACCCTGAGGCCTCTCCCTGCTTTGCTCCAGAGATCTCAGGGAGCAGCGAAGCCTCTGCTGGTTCGTGGTGTTTGTGCTTCAGAGCATTGGAAGAAGCAGAAAACCCTGCAGAATTCCGGTCCTGGCTGAAATGTCATTCCCAGCAGGAGCCTCAAAGGGATCAGGGCATCTCCAGGCAGCGATGGAAGCACCTGCTGGAATTCCTCTCAGCACCACTCACAGCCAGTGCTAAAACAAGAGATTTCCTGATATTTAACAATATTTCTGACCATCCCCAGCTGGGAGCACCTTCTCGCCTGCACTCTCCTCTTCGCTGCTGGCATTCCATCCTGTGCCAATCCCTCCTCTTCGCTGCTGGCATTCCATCCTGTGCCAATCCCTCCTCTTTGTCACTGGAATTCCATCCCGTGCCAATCCCAATTCCATCCTGTGCCGATCCCTCCTCTGTGCCGCTGGAATTCCATGCCGTGCTGATCCCTCCTCTGTGCCACTGGAATTCCATCCTGTGCCAATCACTCTTCTTTGCTGTTGGAATTCCATTCCATGCCGATCCCAGTTCCATCCCGTGCCAATCCCTCCTCTGTGCCGCTGGAATTCCCAGCCCAGCGCCCTCCTCGCTGCCTGCCCAGCTGCAAGGAAAGGCTCCATCATTCCCCGGGATCTCTTGGCTGCTGCTCCTGCTCTTCCCTGCTCTGTCACCTCCCCTCCTCACCCATGGACAGCTGGGCCTGGCCGCCTCACCCAAGGGCAGGGCCCCAAAAAAACCCCAAAATTCAAAAGAGGGAGCACTGCAGAAACCTCTCTGCCAATCCCCTTCCCCAGAAAGTCCGTGGGCAGCCGGGCACTGCTGTAAATAGAATTCCTAGAGGAATGAAATAGCTCTTCTCTGACCTTCCCCTCGTGGTCGCACTTTGTACATTTAGTTGGGAAATTTGGTCATGTGCTGTATGTTTATCTCCCTGCTTTGCTCCAGAGATCTCACAGCGAAGCCTCTGCTGGTTCGTGGTGTTTGTGCTTCAGAGCATTGGAAGAAGCAGAAAACCCTGCAGAATTCCGGTCCTGGCTGAAATGTCATTCCCAGCAGGAGCCTCAAAGGGATCAGGGCATCTCCAGGCAGCGATGGAAGCACCTGCTGGAATTCCTCTCAGCACCACTCACAGCCAGTGCTAAAACAGGAAATTTCCTGATATTTAACAATATTTCTGACCATCCCCAGCTGGGAGCACCTTCTCGCCTGCACTCTCCTCTTCGCTGCTGGCATTCCATCCTGTGCCAATCCCTCCTCTTTGCCACTGGAATTCCATCCCGTGCCAATCCCAATTTCATCCTGTGCCGATCCCTCCTCTGTGCCGCTGGAATTCCATGCCGTGCTGATCCCTCCTCTGTGCCACTGGAATTCCATCCTGTGCCAATCACTCTTCTTTGCTGTTGGAATTCCATTCCATGCCGATCCCAGTTCCATCCCGTGCCAATCCCTCCTCTGTGCCGCTGGAATTCCCAGCCCAGCGCCCTCCTCGCTGCCTGCCCAGCTGCAAGGAAAGGCTCCATCATTCCCCGGGATCGCTTGGCTGCTGCTCCTGCTCTTCCCTCCTCTGTCACCTCCCCTCCTCACCCATGGACAGCTGGGCCTGGCCGCCTCACCCAAGGGCAGGACCCCAAAAAAACCCCAAAATTCAAAAGAGGGAGCACTGCAGAAACCTCTCTGCCAATCCCCTTCCCCAGAAAGTCCGTGGGCAGCCGGGCACTGCTGTAAATAGAATTCCTAGAGGAATGAAATAGCTCTTCTCTGACCTTCCCCTCGTGGTCGCACTTTGTACATTTAGTTGGGAAATTTGGTCATGTGCTGTATGTTTATAGAAAGTTGACTTTTTTTTTATATACTAAGAAAAAAAAACAACCTACAGTGAGTGACGTGCTAGTTAAAAAAAAAGAAAAAAAAGAAAAAAAAAGAAAAATGTAAAATTGTTTTTAAAATAAGGAAAAAAGGGGATGGGGGGATGAACTGTAGAAATTTGCCTATTGTGTGTTTTCAAAAGACATTCCAGAATCTTCGGGGTGGGATGGGGTTGATTTCGGGCTTGGGTTGGTTTTTTTTTGCTTTTGTTTTGTTTTGTTTCTTCCTTTTGTTCATGTATGAAAGTCAAAAGTAACTTTTGGTTTTGTTCTGTTGGTTCAGTTTTGTTTCATGGATTGCCAACCTCAGCTCTGCTAACGAGAGACAAATTTGGGGGGTGGGTGGGACGGGGAGGGGACACAGCAGGGGAGGGCCTGGAGCTGGGACAGGACAGAGCGTGAACAGCGGGACAGCAGGAACCTGGCTGTGGGCACCTGGGGCCACCAACGGGGACTGAGACTGGAGAGCTGGACAGCAGGAACCTGGCTGTGGCCGCCTGTGTCTGCCTGGGGCCACCAAAAGGGACCAAGCCTGGAGAGCTGGACAGCAGGAACCTTGGTGTGGCCACCTGTGTCTGCCTGGGGCCACCAAAAGGGACCAAGCCTGGAGAGCTGGACAGCAGGAACCTTGGTGTGGCCACCTGCGGCCACTAATGGGGACCAAACCTGGAGACCCTGACAGAGAGAACCTGCCTGCAGCCACCTGCAGCCACCAACAGGGACCAAGCTTGGAGAACTGGACAGCAGGAACCTGGCTGTGGGCATCTGGGGCCATCCAGCAGTGACCAAGTGGATCCTCAGCTGCTGCTGACTCTGGGGGACCAAAAATCACGCAAAAAGCAGAGCAACAGTGACCAAGGGACATGGCCAGAGATGGACATGTCTGAGATGGACATGTCAGAGACAGACACAGCCAGAGATGGCCACATTCCAGAGATGGACACAGCAGAGATGGACATGGCCAGAGATGGACACATCAAGGATAGACACAGCTGAGTTGTTGAGTTGGCCACAGCAGAGATGGATACAGCCAGAGTTGGACACATTCCAGAGATGGACGCTTCAAGGATGGCCACAGCCAGAGATGGCCACAGCAGAGATGGACACCCAGGAATGCTCTCCCAGCTCCACCGTTCTCCCAGGCCTGCCAGTGACTCCTGCCCTCCTGGGGGACAGCACTGACCCCGAGGGGCTCCTTTGCCCCCCCAGCCCCATCCCGCCCCAGCACGGCCGGACTGGGCCCGGCCACCGCAGCAGATCGGGTCCTTTGGGTCCTTTGTGTATTTAACGCTTCTAACCCGCCCTCCCCGGCACCCCACGGGTCCCCCTAAGCTGTAGGGCACCCCCTGTCCCCGTTCCTGCGGGATCGTCGCTTCTGTGTTCGCCTCATCGCCATCTGCTCCGGGCCGTGGGTGTGTGCGCGCCGGGTGTGTAAATACGGAACCGCACCATAATTTATTCAGCTATATGGAGTAGATTTAGTAGGAAGAGAAACTGGTTTTGCTTTAACTACCTGCTGCCTGTAGGTGTCTTTCTGTAACTCAGGCATAACTGTTATACATTAAAAAAAAGAAAAAAAAAAAAAAAAGAAAAAAATCAATTCCAAGTGCCTTTGGGTTGTTTGCATAGCAGCATAGAGGGAGGAGAGCCTCGGGGATATCCAACACACAAAGCAGGGGAATTCCAGCTGTTTTCCCTCAAAAGCCGGGCAAAATCCGGCTCTGGTTCGTGGCAAGGTGGAGAAACCGGGCAAATAAATAAAACCTTGAATTACACCGCGGCTCCGCGCAGCGCGGGGACGATTCCCCGGCTGCCCGCAGCAAGCCGAGCCTTCCTCCATCGGTTCGGAGCAGCCCGGGCCGGCTCCGCGGGCACCTGGCTCGCGTTAAACACCGGGGCCAAGCAGAAAAATATTCCCAAAGGGTGAGGGGGGCAGGGCTGGGAATAAACCTTGGGAACAAAGGCCTGGGTTCAGGAGTGCACCGGGAGAGGTTCTGGATCCCGGGAACAGGAGCTGATCTCCAGCCGAGCTGCGCTGGGCCGAGCGGAGATGAGTGGCCCTGGGGCTTTGGGGCTGCCCCTCCTCAGAGGGGTCACCCCAGGAGCTGCCCGGCCCCACAAAGCCAGGTGGGTCACCCCGGGATGGAAAACATCAAATGTGGGGTGGGAAACAGCTGGAGTAGGGTGGGAGACATCAAATGTGGGATTGGAAACATCCACTGTGGGATTGGAAACACCAAGTGTGGGATTGGAAACACCAAATGTGGAGTGGGAAACACCAGAGTGGGATTGGAAACACCAAATGTGGAGTGGGAAACACCAAGTGTGGGATTGGAAACACCAAATGTGGAGTGGGAAACACCAGAGTGGGATTGGAAACACCAAATGTGGAGTGGGAAACACCAGTGTGGGATTGGAAACACCAAATGTGGGATGGGAAACATCAAATGTGGAGTGGGAAGCACCAGTGTGGGATTGGAAACATCAAATGTGGGATGGGAAACATCAAACGTGGGGTGGGAAACATCAAGTGTGGAGCGGAAAACACCAACTGTGGGATTGGAAACACCAAGTGTGGGGTGGGAAACACCAAATTTGGGATTGGAAATACCAAGTGTGGGATTGGAAACCCAAATGTGGAGTGGAAAACACCAGGTGTGGGATTGGAAACACCAAGTGTGGGGTGGGAAACATCAACTGTGGGATGGACACTGCCCAGGTTTGAGTTTGGGGAGCAGGAAGGGCTGGAATTGCCAGCCTGGGGTCTGCCCTCGGCTCAGGGGAGGCCTGAGGGCTTTGGGATTGCACCCCCCCCCACCTGCACCCCCTTTTCCAGCCCCTCCCTGAGACCCCTGAACCCAAACTGCTCCCAGTGCCGGGATAAGCCACAGTTCTGAGAAAATGGGAAACTGGGGAGCCCCTGAGCCAAGGGCTGCCCACCCCTGATGGGGCTGGGGGGAGGCTGGCAGGGCTGGGGGAGCTCTGGGCTGGAGGGTTTGGGAGGGCCCGGTGGGGATCCCTGGAAAACCTGTCAGGAATGAGCTGGAAACTGCAGTTCTGGCATGATGCCTAGGGCTCCACACTGCCCCAAACCCCAAAATTGCAGAAATCACGGCTAGAGAGGCTCAGCCTCGTGTAGGAACCATCACCAACCTCAGCCCGGATCCCTCCCCGTGTCCTGCGGGAATGGCGTGTGGGATCTGCCTTGAGCCCCTTCCCACCCCAGACACAGAATTCACAGAATTCACAGAATTCACAGAATTCATGGAATTCACGGAATTCACAGAATCAGAAAAATCACAGCCTTCACAGAATCACAGAATTCACAGAATTCACAGAGTCACATAATCACAAAATCACAGAATCCCAGAATTCACAATTCACAGAATCACACAGAATTCACAGAATCACATAATCCCAGGTTGGACGAGACCTACAAGATCATCAGGTCCAGCCCAGCCCCAACCCCTCAGCTAAACCCTGGCCCCCAGTGCCACATCCAGGCTTGGTTAAACACACCCAGGGATGGGGACTGCACCACCTCCCTGGGCAGAACATTCCAGAACTTTGTCACCCTTTCTGTAAAAAACTTTTTCCTGATATCCACTCTATATTTCCCTTGGTGCAACTTGAGACTGTGTCCTGTGCTTCTGTCAGTTCCTGGAGAAGAACACCAACCCCACCTGAGCACAGCCACCTTTCAGGAGCTGTATCCCACCAGGACCTGCTGGATTTTTCCAGGGGGGAAAATCAGGAGCTGCTGCTGAGGGCAGCTCCGAGCTCTCCACGGGGTCACACCTGGGGTGTTGGGGAGGGGATCCCGTTTGTCCAGGAACCCCAAACGTGGTGACACTAAAATGGGGTGACATTTAAAGCACAGTGACACTATAAACACAGTGACACAAAAACAGGGTGACATTAAAAACCACAGTGACACTAAAACGGGGTGACATTAAAATCACAGTGACACTATAAACATGGTAACACCAAAACGAGGTGACATTAAAAGCAGGGTGACATTATAAACACGGTGACCCTCTAAATCTGGTGGCACTTAATGGGGTGACGTTAAAAGCACAGTGACACTACAAACACAGTGACACTATAAACCTGGTGACACCAAAACAGGGTGACATTAAAATCACGGTGACACTATAAACACAGGGTGACACTAGGACGCGGTGCCATTACAGACACGGTGCCGTTATTCCCGGCCACATCCCTGCTTTCAGACCCTCTCCGCTGCCCTCTCCCGGCTCCCGGCCCCATCCCGGCCCTTCCCGGGGCGTTAGTCCGGCGGTAAGGAGTGATGAGGAGCTGATAAGGAGCCGATAATGAGCTGATAAGGAGTTGATAAGGCGCTGATAAATCAGCTCCCAGCCCGGGTGACAGCTCTGCTGGCCCTGGCACAGCCCAGCCCCTGCGAGGGACCCGAGACCAAGGCAGGCAGGGACTGTCCCTGTGTCCTGGGGGGCAAACTGTGCTCCTTTCCTGCCATTTATTTATTATTTCTTGGGGTTTATTTTTTTTTAATTTTTTAATTTTTATTTGGGGGGGGGTTATTTTTATTTTATTTAATTAATCTTATTTATTCCGTTATTATTTATTATTTATTCCTTTATTATTTTTATTTCTTATTCTCTATTAAATTTTAATTATTATTTTAATTCATTTTTCTATTTTTATATTTTAGTTTTGGTTTTGGTTTTTATATATATATTTATTGTTATCTGGGGTCATAGCTCTTCCCTCTGGTCTCCAGGACCTCTGTGTCCCTCACAGCTTCCCCTGACCCCCCCACTGGATGTTCCCCTGGAATTTCCATATTCCCCTAGAGTTCTGATATTCTCCTGGAATTCTGTGTTTTGCTGCTGGAGGGAGCCAAGGCCAGAGGGATTCTAAGCCTGCAGAGACCCCGAGCACAGGAAAATCCCCAAATATCAATAATTTCATCCTGGTTCTGTAGGTCAGAAACCCCCAGAGGAGCAACTCACACTTCCTTTTCAACTTCATAACCAAAAAAAGGTTGAATGTTTCCATTATTTTCCTGGATACTCTCACAGTTACTCTTGGACTTGATGATCCTGATGGATCCATTCCAGCCCAGCATATTCCATGATTCCATGGTTTATAATCCTACAATTCCATGATTCCATAACCCTGCAATGACAGGATTCCATAAACCTACAATTCTGTGATTCTATAATCCTATATTTCTATGATTCTATAATCCTATATTTCTATGATTCTATAAGCCCGCAATTCCATTATTCTATAATCCTATATTTCCGTGATTCTATAATCTTACAGTTCTATGATTCCATAATCCTACAATTCCATGGTTGTACAATCCTATATTTATGTGATTCGATAATCCTACAATTCCATGATTTCATAATTCTCTGATCCTGCAATTCCATGATTCTATAATCCCATCATTCTGTGACACTATAATCCTGCACTTGAATGATTCCACAAGCCTACAATTCTGTGATTCCATTATTCTATAATCCTATAATTATCTGATTATATATTCCTCTAATTCTGTGATTCTATAATCCTGCAATTCCATTATTCCATAATTCTGCAATTCCATGATTCTCTGATTCTATAATCCTACACTTCCATGATTCTATAATCCTACAGGTCTATGATCCTATCATCCTATAATTATACGATTCTACAATCCTGCAAATCCCTGACTCCATGATTCTGTGATTTTATAATCCTGCAAATCCATGGTTCTCTGACCCTACACTTCCATGATTACATTATTCTATAATCCTACAATCCCATGATTCTCTGATCCTGCAATTCCATGATTCCATAATTCTACAATTCCGTTGTTCCCTGATTCTGTAATCCTACACTTCCATGATTCTATAATCCTACAGTCCCATGATTGTTTGATCCTGCAATTCCATAATTCTATTATCCTATAATTCTGTCATTCTAGAACCTTGCAATTCCATGATTCTCTGATCCTACAGTTCCATGCTTCCATAATCCTACAATTCCATTATTCCATGATTTTATAATCCTGCAATTCCATGGCTCTATAATCCCACAATTCCCTGATTCTGTGATTTTATAATCCTGCAATTCTACAATTCTATAATCTCACAACTCCATGATCCCATGACTCTGTAATCCTACAATTCCACGATTCTGTGATTTTATAATCCTGCAATTCCACAATTTTATAATTCTGCAATTCCATGGTTCTCTGATCCTACAATTCCATTATTCTGTGATTGTATAATCCTGCAATTCCACAATTCTATAATCCTGCAATTCCATGATTCCATGATTCCATAGTCCTTCAATTCCACAATTCTGTGATTTTATAATCCCAGAGTTCCTTTGCTCTCTAATCCTGCAGTTCTACAATTCTGTGATTCCATAATCCCACAATTCCATGAGTCTCTGATCCTGCGATTCCATGATTCCATAATCCTGCAATTCCATGATTCCGTGGTTCCATAGTCGTGCAATTCCACAATTCTGTGATTTTATAATCCCAGAATTCCACAGCTCTCTGATCAATTCCATGATTCTGCAATCCTGCAATCCCATGATTCCGTTCTCAGGGGGAATTTGAGGAACAGACAAATCCCGTTTCCACACCGAGGCTCTTCCCACCTCATTCCTTTCCCAAGGAACGGGAGGAACAGCCCAGAAGGGAAACAAAACATTTTTCTCTTTCTGAGCTGAGATTCAGAACATTCTTTGAAGCTCAAACTAAAGAAAATGAATTTTTTTCCTCCCTTTTTATTCCAAACTCAGCAATTGAACCTTTTTGGAAAGGTTCTTGTTGTACAAATGAAATGTTTTAGGGGAAGGTGTTTGAACCCGCTTCCATCTCTCCCTTCTTCCATCGCCTTTTCCAGCACCGGGGATTCCCGAGGCAGTTTTGCAGCTGGAATTTCATGTTGGTTTAAGGGCCTGAACCTCGCCCACGTCCCCAAATCCTGGCCAATCCCCAAATCCCAAAGATTTGGAGGAAAGGGGGGCAGCAAACCCTGGCCCTGCCGGCTGTGGGTGCTCCGGGAAGGTTTTGGCTGGGTTTGGGAATCCGGGAAGGTTTTGGGGCAGGTTTGGGATCCTGATTTTTATGGGTGCAGAAAATCCATCCCAAAGGGTGATCCGGGCCCCTGGAAGCAGAATTCCCAGGAATTCTCATGGGAGGAGGAGCCCCACACTGCCTCCCTCCCCAGCCTCAGCTCCTGCTCCCCAAAACTGGGGAAGCAGCTCCAGAATTCCCACTTAGCATTGGTGCCTGGGTTTTTTGGGAAGTGCAGGTGCCCATCCCGAGCAGGGTTTCCTGTTCCTTTCATCATGGGATTATAGGATCATGGAATTGCGGGATTATAGAATCACAGAATTATAGGATTATAGAATTATGGGATTGTAGGATCAGGGAATCATGGAATTGTAGGATTATGGAATCACAGAAATATAGGATTATAGAATCATGAAATTGTGGGTATATGGAATCATAGAATTGTAGGATTACAGAATCACGGGATTGTGGGATTGTGGGTAAATAGAATCACAGAACTCTAGGATTATAGAATCACGGGATCGTAAAATTATGGAACACGGATCTGTAGGATTATGGAATCATAGAACTGTGGGTTTATAAAATCATGGAATTGTAGGATTATGGGATCATGGAATTGTAGGTAAATAGAATCATAGAACTGCAGGATTACGGAACCATGGCATTGCAGGGTTATGGAATCACAGAATTGTAGGATTGTGGAAAAACACAATTGTAGGATCAGGGAATCATGGAATTGTAGGATTATGGAATCACAGAAATATAGGATTATAGAATCATGGAATTGTGGGTTTATAGAATCATGGAGCTATAAGATTATAGAATAATGGAATTGTAGGGTTATGGAATAATGGATTTGCAGGGTTATAGAATAATGGAACTGTAGGATTATGGAATCACAGAAATATAGGATTATAGAATAATGGAATTGTGGGTTTATAGAATCACACAATTATAGGATTATGGAATCATGGAATTATAGGATTATAAAATCACAGAAATATAGGATTATAGAATCACAGAAATATAGGATTAGGGAATAATGGAATTGCAGGGTGCTAGAATCACAGAATTGTAGGAATCATGGAATTGTAGGATTATGGAATCATGGAATTGTGGAATTATAGAATCACAAAAATATAGGGTTAGGGAATAATGGAAGTGTGAGTTTATAGAATCAGAACTACAGGATTATAAAATAATGGAATTGTAGGATTGTGGAATCATGGAATTCAGGACTATAGAATCACAGAACTATTGGATTATAGAATCATGGAATTGTGGGTTTATAGAACCATAGAACTATAGGATTATAGACTCACGGAATTGTAGGATCAGGGATTCATGGAATTGTGGGTTTATGGAATCATAAAACTGTAGGATTATAGAATCACGGGATTGTAGGATTACCGAATCATGGAATTGTAGGTTTATGGAATCATGGAATAGTGAGTTTAGAATAGAATAGAATAGAATAATGGAATTGTAGGATTATGGAACCATGGCATTACAGGGTTATGGAATCATGGAATTGTAGGATTATAAACCATGGAATCATGGAATATGCTGGGCTGGAAGGGATCCCTTCCCACCCCCATTCCCATCCCCATGGTTGGAATCCCAGCCCCTGGGAAAAGCCTTTTCCCTCTGGCTCAGGCACCCGAGGGGAATTAATCCCAAAGTTTTGTGGGGATCAGGGACAGCCTTTGGGAATGCCTGGAGCCCTTTTTGGGGTCACAATTCCTCAGGGGTGGAGGAGGAGCAAAAACCCATTTTGGGTGGTTTTTAGCTGGTTTATGTAGATATTTTCATAGGGATTTTATTCAGGGATTTTATTTAGGTATTATTTTAGGTATTTTTAGGGGTCTTTTTGGGTACTTATTTAGGTATTTTATTTAGGCTTTTATTTAGGTATTAAGTATTTTATTTAAGTATCATTTTACATTGGTTTTTTTGGGGGGTTTTTCCAGTACTTATTTAAGTATTATTTTAGGTATGTTATTTAAGTATTTAATTTATGTATTTAATTTAAGTATTATTTCAGATATTTTATTTAGGTATTTTATTCACATATTACCTAAGGTAATTTTTCCAGGTATAATGTTAGGTATGTTACTTAGGTATTTGATCCAGATGTGTTATTTAGGTATTTTATTTATGTATTTCATTTGGGTATTATTTTAGGTATTTTATTTTGGAATTTTATTTACATATTACTTTAGGTAATTTATTCAGATACTATTTTAGGTGTGTTACTTAGGTATGTTATTTAGGTATTTTATTTATGTATTTTATTTAGGTATTATTTTAGGGGATTTTTAAGGGTTTTTTCAGTACTTATTTAAGTCTTATTTTAGATACGTTGTTTAGTTATTTTATTTATGGATTTTATTTAGGTATTAACGTAGATGTGTTATTGGGTATTTTATCTAGGTATGTTATTTAGATATTTCATTTGGGTATTATTGTGGGTATTATTTCAGGTATTTTCTCGATATTATTGTAAGTAAATATTTTGGGTCAATAACCCCTAACCCAGCCACTCCCACCTCCCAAACCTCTCGCTCTGAGAGGAGCCACATTCCCAGCAAATCCCACCGGGAATGTGCCCGCCCTGGCAGGATCCTGTTCCCAGTCCCTGATCCTGGGGATGTTTATGGCAGCCCAGCGCCATTCCCAGCTCCTGCCATGTCCAGCTCCTGCCATGTCCAGCTCCCCGTTCCTGATCCCACTGATCCCACAGCCCAGGGCCATTCCCAGCTCCCACCCCATGTCCCCCATTCCTGATCCCAGGGATGTTTCCTTCCCCCATACCCCCTGTTCCTGTTCCCAGTGATGTTTTCCTGCCCCATGTCCCCCATGGCTGATCCCAGGGATGTTTCCCTGCCCCATATCCAGGTCCCTATTCCTGATCCCAGGGATATTTTCCTGCCCCATATCCAGGTCCTGTCCCATATTCCCTGTGGCTAATCCCAGGAATGTTTTCCTGCCCCATATCCCCTGTTCCTGATCCCAGGGATATTTTCCTGACCCATATCCAGGTCCCTGACCCCAGGGAATGTTTCCCTGCCCCACATCCAGGTTGCTGTTCCCAGAGATGTTTGCCTGCCCTATATCCCCCGTTCCTGATTGCAGGGAATGTTTTCCTGCCCCATATCCAGGTCCCTGACCCCAGGGAATGTTTCCCTGCCCCACATCCAGGTTGCTGTTCCCAGAGATGTTTGCCTGCCCTATATCCCCCGTTCCTGATTGCAGGGAATGTTTTCCTGCCCCATATCCAGGTCCTTATTCCTGATCCCAGGGATCCATATCCCCCATAACTGATCCCAGGGATGTTTTCCTGCCCCATATCCAGCTCCTGCCCCATATTCCCATGGCTGATCCCAAGGATTCTGCTCCCCCCAGCCGGAGCTCTCGGTGTTTCCCGAGCGGTTCCAGCTCCGGAGCTGATTAAACTGGGCTGTGGCCCTGCATAAAATCAGGGAGTTCCGAGCGGGGCCAGGGACACGGGAGGGAATTAAATCCCTCAGGGAGGATTTCCACGCCAGGCCCGCTCCTTTCTCTTTTCGGGATTAATTGTAATTAAGATCCCGGCCCGGCCTCGCGCTCACCTGGCGCAGAGCAGCCCGGAATTTTAACAATGTTAACGTGGGAGTTCAGCTCATCCTGCATTCCCAGAGCATTCCCTTCCCTCATCCCTGTGCCAGCATTCCCGTTTTCTGCTCCAGGCTGGGAAAATTCCTTTTGGGGAGAGTTTTCCTGGGAAAGGGGTGCTAGGGGAGGGAAAGGGAGCAGAGTGAGGTGCAGCATTCCCAAATCCACGTTCTCAGGAGAAAGCAGCCTAGGGAGCAGGATTTCCCGCCTGGAGGCTCCCAGGTGCCCCTCAGGGGTGCAGCAGGCCCAGCTCGGGGTGTCTGTGCTTCCCTCCATCCCAATTTCCCCTGGGAATTCCACAGGAGCAGGACAGGACCCGGGAGGGGAGAAGATCCCGCTGTTCCCGGCGCTGGGGAGTCCTGGACACCGCAATTCCCGCTTGAAATTCCCTGGGAGTGGAGCAGGACTCAGGAGGGGAGGAAATCCCATTTTCCTGGGGCTGAGGGATCCCTGACACCCCAATTCCCTCCTCAGGCTCTGCTTTCCCTCAGCACCGCCTGGGCATCCCCAAATCCACCAGGGAACAGCTCAGATCCAGAGGAGCACGGGGCAGCTCCAGATAGAAAATATTGGGAATATTCTCCTACAGTCAGGAACGGAAAGCAAAGCTCCCTCCTCCCTCATAAAATCCCCAAAATCCCAAAATTTGACTGCCATCCCTCCCTCAGCTCCTTTGGGATGGAGTTTCCTGTGCCGGATCTGCCTCACGGACCCTCTCCCCTCATCCCCACGTTTCTCTCCTTTCTCCTTTCCCTCCTCTCATCCCTTTTTTTTTTTTTTTTTTTTTTTTTTTTTTTTTTTTTTTTTTTTTTTTTTTTTTTTTCCCTGACTGGGAAATAAATAAATAAAGATAAATAAATAAATAAAGTATCCAGGAATCCTGGCTGATTCCTGCACGTCCCTCACCCCGAATTCCACCCAGGACTGCCTTTTGTACAGAGCCAGGCTAATTATTATTAATGGCAGATTTGGGTTTATTTCAACCAGGAGACCAAAAAAAAAAAAAAAAAAGTTAAAAAAAAAATCCGAGGGGGAAGAGGGGGGAGGACGAGGATGGGAGGGGAGAGGGGGGAAAAAAGGAAAAAAGGGAGAGAAGAAACCCAGAAGAAACTGTTCACATTTCCCGAGACATGGACAAAGCTTTTATGAATATAACTGGATTTGTAACAAGCATTGCAGCTGCATATAAGGCATTCAGACATGGAGACAATTTTACTAGATAATAGACTATCACGCAGGATACAATTTAAATTAAAAAATGCAATTTTCACCTTGAAATGAACAAATGATTACAATTTCTATACAAATTAAGGCATTCAGGCTCTCTTTCAGTAGTGGCATCAGCCCATGAAATATGACATAATTACCATGAAATACATTTTCAAATATTTTGATTTTTGTCCGCTGCTTTTAAAAAACATAGCCCGGGCTCACGCGCGCTCGTGTGTGTGTGCGAGTGTGCGTGGGGGGAGAGCGGCTCCCGTCATCCCACCTTCTGGGGAAAAACACATTAAAAAGAAAAGCAAAACTCCCCAAAGATTAAACCTCCCCCCCCCTCCTCCTCCCCGCTCCCCCTCCTCTTGACTCGCGAGATAAAATTGAAAAAAAAAAATCAGACAGAAAGAAAAGGGACGCAAGCGAAAGGCTCTAAAGCCTCGAGATTTATCTAAATTACTACGCTTATCTGCAAAAATCACATCTGCCCGTTATCTGGCGGCTCCGCGCATCGCCCGCGCCCCTCCCCGCGCCCCGCTCCCATTCCGCTCCTTTTATTTTTTAATTATTTTTCCATTATGCTCCCCTGGCCGGGTGCGGCTACAAGGGGGATCAGAGGGGCGCTGACCCCGCGCAGGGAGGGAGGGGAAGGACGGGAATTACGGGATTGGGAAACGCGGGAAGAGCTGGAATTTGGGGGGCACAGCAGGGCGGGGAGGGGGGGGCTTTGCCCCCCCATCGCTATCCGGGAAAATCCACCGGGAGCAGCAGGATGAGTGCTGGAAATCCGGCTTGGAAAGGAGGGAGACGGGGAGTTTTGGGGGTAAAAATGCAGAAATGACAGGGGGAATTTCAGGGTAAAATACAGGAATAAAAGGGGACTTTTGGGGAATATCCAGAAATAATAGGGGGAATTTTGGGGAATACACAGAAATTATAGGGGGAATTTTGGAGGTAAAATACAGAAATTATAGAGGGAATTTTCAGGGGAAAATACGGAATTAATAAGGGGAATTTTGGGGGAAAATACGGAAATAACAAGGGGAATTTTTGGGGAAATATGGAAATTGATAGGGAAATTTGGGGGTAAAATATGGGAAAAATAAGGTGACCTTTGGGGTTAAAATACATTAATTATAGAGGCAATTTTGGAGGTAAAATACAGAAATGGCAGGGGGAATTTTGGGGGAAAATACAGAAATGACGGGGAAATTTGGGGGTAAAATACAGAAATAATTTGGACCATTTTCAGAGTAAAATAAAGAAATAATAAGGGGAATTCTGGGGGTAAATCATCATTTTTGACAGCCTTCCAGTGAGTTTTTCCCAGCCCATCCTGGTTGCCCATCCCAGGATGGCTCTGTCCCTTTGTCTCCCCTATTTTTTTAGGGAATCCTAAAAACAAACCCGGGTGGGGAGGCCGGGCAGGGCCGGGGGTGCAGCCGTGCCAGACTTGGCCTTTTCCAGCCCCTCCATGGAACATCAGCAGCAGAGGGGTTTGGGTGGGATTTTGGGAAGGAATTCCTGGCTGGGCTGGAATTCCCAGAGAATGGGAATCCTCTGGAATTCCCAGAGAAGCCCCAGGATCCCTGGGAGCGCCCAAGGGACGTTGGTTGGGTTGGGACAGGCTGGTGGCCCTGGCCAGCGGTGGCACTGGATGGGATTCCAGGCCCTTCCAAGCCAAGCCATTCCAGGATTTTTCCAGGATTTCCTGTGTTTTTCTGGGATTCCAGACTGGGAGGACGGGGCTGGGAAGTTCCCTCTTCCCCTTGGGGTGAGCCTGAGTTTAAAAGCTGCCTCCGTTCTCCTGGCGTGGGGCAGGATAATCCTGGATTTTGGGCCCAGCTCCGACATTCCCACGTTTTGTGCAGGATTTTGGGAAAGCTCGGGCGGGGTTTAGCCCTTTCCTCCCTGCTGGGTCCCGTCCTCCTCCAGGAATCCAGGGATGGACAGGCAGGTTTCTCCTGAGCAGCAGCTCTCAGTCCTTGGTTTTCATTATAAAATCCCTTTTCCCAGGATTTCCATCCCTCCTCCCCAAAGCTGTCCCTGCCTGCAGTGTCCCCACAGGAACTGGGATGGCTCCAGCCTCGGTTCCCTCAAGGTTTATTGACCTCCATCCCCATTCCTCAGCTTCTACTCCCAAAATGTGGAGCTTTCACTCCAAATTCATGCTCTGGGATCGGTGTCCTGCTCAGGAGCACACCAAGCAGGGATGGGGAAGGATTCATTCCATTTCAGTTTGGGAATTCAGAGAAGTTTTGTGAAAAAAATTAGATTTTTGGTGGTGAGCAGTTCCTGTGGCTGCTGGGCTGGTGTAGCTCCCAGATTTTTCACCAAAATCTGGAATTCTTGTGAGCTGTCCACAAAGAAATCCTGGTGTTCAGTGCTTGGATGCTCTCAGGGAATGATTTCCTGTGGATTCTTGCAGCCCTGGGTCAGGAGAGGCAGAGCAGCCTTGGAATCAGCTCCCACTATAAATAATTTCATTTTTTATTAACATATTCTTTTAACTTTTGCCACCTTCATCTCGAAAACCTGGCAGCTCCTGCTATCCAGTAACAGATATTGATTTTGGGCTGGAGAGCTGCACCAGGGCAGAGAAGTGCTGAGCAGCGCTTTTCAGGCGGTCGATAATTTCAGCTGAGAAATTATTCAGAATTTGGGAAGAAAAAAAGCTTTTCAGTGGGAGCTGGAGCTGCTTGGTCTGCACTCAGTAAATTAAATAAAAACAAAATCGTGGGGTTTTTCTCAAAAAGGAGGAGAGGAGGAGTCAGGCAGGGGAAGGAGGACAGGGCAGGGCAGTGGGATGGGATGGGATGGGGATGGGGATGGGGATGGGGGGACCCCTCCTTATCCATGCTGGGAACTGGGGAATGAGTTCCAGGAGAGGCTGGAGCACACCAAGAGCATTCCCAGGATAGCTCTGGCCCCAGGGCAGCCCTCCATGGGGCCATGGCTGGGGCTCAGCTTTGGGGTTTTTATTGGGTTTTGGTGTTTTATTGGTGTTTGGGGTTTGTTTCCCCAGAGTTCATTTCTTTAACCCAAACTGCAGACAAAGGGTCCACACACTCCTGGCCTCACCAGGAACATTCCCCATTCCCACTCCCATTCCCATCCCCACAGGATTTTAACCCAAACTAACCCAGATGTGTCTCCATTGAGCCGCTCCTGGAGCCAGACTCCCTTTGGGATGGGACACAGGAAAAGCAGATCTGAGTTCACTCTGGGTGTTGGGACAGAGCCACTCCTCCCTGCTGGCCCCAGAGCTGGCCCCAGCCGGGCTGTCCCTGTCCCCAGCCCCAGAGCTGTCCCCATTCCAGAGCCCTCCGGAATTGGGAACCACCCCCGGCTCTGCTCAGGACCCTCTGAACGCTTCCCAAGGGATTCCCAGTGCTGGGAGGATCCACCCTGACCCTGCTGAGCCCACGGGGTCTGGGAACGCCGGGAATGCTGGGTGTCAGCCCATGTTCCAGGTGGGCAGTGGTCCCTGGAGCTCACTCCTGCCCAGGCTGGGAAGAGCTGGGGCTTCCCAGAACCAGCTCCTCCCAGAACCTCCCACTTCCCAACCCCCCCATTTCCCAAACCTCCCCTTTCCCGAACCTTCCATTTCCCAAATCCCCCATTTCCTGACCCTCCCATTTCTGGGGTGTCTGCAACTCTCTGGTCCCCACCCCACCTGGGAATCTCCAAACCCTTCCCAGCCTCTCCTTTCCAGCTGGGAATGCTCCAGGCTGCCCCGGGGTGGGAATGGCTTTGCAGGGAAGCTCTGGGGCCCCAGGGAAGGGCTGGAGGGAGCTCAGGAGGGTCCCTGGGCCGAGCCGGGCTGGGCCGTGCCGGGGCTCGAGGCTGGCTTTCACCTCCAGCCACACGCCACAGGTGCCCGGGATTGTCCGGAACGCTCGGACAGCGCCTGCTGTGCCCCGAGGGGACGTGGAGAGCCAAAAGCACCGGGGGCTGGGGTGGCATCATCATCATCATCATCACCATCATCATCATCACCACCATCATCATCATCATAATCGTCATTGTCATCACGACCACCATCATCACCATCACCACCACCCTCACCATCACCATCATCACCACCATGACCATCACTGCCTTTGTATTATTTATTAATTTTATTCTTACATTAATTATTACTTCCTATCAATTTCCCCATCTCCAAAAGCATCAGAGGTTGGGGTACTATCATCATCATCATCACCATCATCAATCATCACGACCATCATCATCCTCACCATCGCTACCTTTGTATTATTTATTAATTTTATTTTTATTTCTTTAAATTTTAATTATTTTGTTATTTTTACCTTTTTGTTGATTTTTGTTTTTAATTATTCCTTCCCATCAATTTTCCATCATTAGGGAATCCAAAGCCTCCAAAGGGAAGCAGAACCCTTCCCTGCAGACCCAGGGGATCCGTGCAGCTGGAATTCCTGCCGGGAAGCCCAGGAAGGCCCCGGGCATCACCTCCTCCCTGCTCGGAAGGGTTTTCCCGCTGGCACCGGCACCGGCCGCACTCCAGGTGCCCAAAGTCCCACCCCGAGCCCATTTTGGCCACCCCGGGGCTTGGCCAGGCTCCTCCCTGGGGAGGCCGCTGGGAACCGGGAGGACCTGGGATGGTTCCGTGCTCCGGGCCGGGATTTCTGGGAGGTTTTCCGAACTCCCCGTGGTGCCTCAGGATTTTAACTTTTATATTTTCCATGTATTTGTAACCCTGCAGTTCTCTAGTGTAGAACTCCGAACTCCACACGCAGTGGCAGCTGCTGTTCTCCCGTTTTGGGCAGACACAGCAATTCCTCTCCAGGCCTGGCAATCAAGGACACTCACTGCCTCAGGCCCCGAGAGATTAAACAAAAGGGAGCTGGGGGGAGAAACTTGGGGTACATGACTTCATTACCTGAAGCTGTAATGGAGGATTAACCCCCAGTATGCAAATGGACCAAAGTTATAAAAGTGTGAAAACCTGTGAGCCATGCTCCATTTTTGGGTGCAGCCCCTGAGGGAGGGTTTTGTCTCAGGGAATGTACCTGAAGGCCTCCAAAAAACACAAATGATTTTATTCCCTTAATTTAGCCTGGCCTCTGTTTTTAGGGAGCCCTGATAAGGCACGAAGGGACGGGAGGTGCTGGGAATGCCAGGATCCAGGAGGATCCTGAGGGAGCTGGGAATGCTGGGATCCAGGAGGATCCAGGAGGATCCTGAGGGAGCAGGAATGCCAGGATTCAGGAGGATCCAAGAGGATCCAGGAGGATCCTGAGGGAGCAGGAATGCCAGTCTCTGGGAGTACCTGACTCTGCAGAAGGCCTGCCGCCGCTCCAGCCACACGTAGCGCATTCCCTGGAACAGGTAATACCTCAGGAGGTTCTTCTGCTGGACAGGGACGGGAAAACGAGGCGTAAGTGGGGTGTCCAGGGACAGGGAGAGGGCTTGGGGGTGGGGAAGGTCCCGGTGCCACCTCGTCCTTGTCGTGCAGCCGCACGGTGTCACGGCTCTCCTCCTCGTCCGGCACCGCCACGGCCACGCTGCTCCTGCGCTCCGCCTGGGCCCCGGGGTGCTGCTCCAGGCTGCTGGGGGAACGGGGCTCAGCCATGGCCTGCCACCCTCCCTCAGGGACATCGGCGATCAGCCATGGCCTGCCACCCTCCCTCAGGGACATCGGCGATCAGCCATGGCCTGCCACCCTCCCTCAGGGACATCGGCATCAATTTTCCATCATTAGGGAATCCAAAGCCTCCAAAGGGAAGCAGAACCCTTCCCTGCAGACCCAGGGGATCCGTGCAGCTGGAATTCCTGCCGGGAAGCCCAGGAAGGCCCCGGGCATCACCTCCTCCCTGCTCGGAAGGGTTTTCCCGCTGGCACCGGCACCGGCCGCACTCCAGGTGCCCAAAGTCCCACCCCGAGCCCATTTTGGCCACCCCGGGGCTTGG
This sequence comes from Pyrgilauda ruficollis, assembly GCF_017590135.1. Taxonomy (NCBI): domain Eukaryota; kingdom Metazoa; phylum Chordata; class Aves; order Passeriformes; family Passeridae; genus Pyrgilauda; species Pyrgilauda ruficollis. Next base: position 1,407,204 of record NW_024515320.1, read on the forward strand.
CCAGGCTCCTCCCTGGGGAGGCCGCTGGGAACCGGGAGGACCTGGGATGGTTCCGTGCTCCGGGCCGGGATTTCTGGGAGGTTTTCCGAACTCCCCGTGGTGCCTCAGGATTTTAACTTTTATATTTTCCATGTATTTGTAACCCTGCAGTTCTTTAGTGTAGAACTCCGAACTCCACACGCAGTGGCAGCTGCTGTTCTCCCGTTTTGGGCAGACACAGCAATTCCTCTCCAGGCCTGGCAATCAAGGACACTCACTGCCTCAGGCCTGAGACATTAAACAAAAGGGAGCTGGGGGAGCAAACTTGGGGTAAATGACTTCATTACCTGAAGCTGGAATTGGAGGATTAGCCCCCAGTATGCAAATGGACCAAAGTTATAAAAGTGTGAAAACCCGTGAGCCGTGCTCCATTTTTGGTGCAGCCCCTGCCCGAGGTGTACCCGAGGCCCATCGATAACTACCCCTGCTTTCGATCCCGTCCCTTCCCCGGGCTCTGCCCTCCGGCCCCGGCGCCTTTAAGGCGGCCCCAGCTGCGCTCACGCCCGGCTGGAGAGGACGCGGAATTGAGTTCCGAGAGGCTCCCGCAGCTGAGGCAGATGCGGCTCCGAGCGGCTCTTTATGTATTCATGAGCTGTGTGGAAGGGAAATAAAAGGATTCATTACCACGCAAAGTGTTACTAATGACATGTACCTGGTGCCGGGCACCTCTGGAAATCTAATGCGGCGCGGGCGGCAGAAAATGCATTCCCTTCTCCGGATGGAAAATTTCCCCTCCTTGGCCCTGCCTCATTCCGCATTCACTAAAAGCAACATTTACAATTCTTCTGCCATTATGTCCTACCAGGGCCTCTGCGCCTCTTGGCACGACCTTGAGATGAGCTGAAAATTGGAAATTCGCTGCCGCAGCCGGGCTGGGGAGGGCGGGGAAGGGATCGCCCCAGCTCCGGCTTTCCGGACTGGGAGAGAGGGAAGGGAGCGAGAGAAATGCAGAGAGAAAGAGAGGAAAAAGGGGAGAAACGAGGTGTGGAGAGAGAGCAAGAGAAGGGAGAGAAAAAGGGAGAAAGGTAGAGAGAAAGAGACAAAAAGGGGGAAAGGGGGAGAGAAAGAGAAATATAAGAGAGGAAAAAAGGAGGAAGAGAGAGAGAGAATAAAATGAGAGAAAAAAGAGAGAAAGGGATGGAGGGAGAAAGAAATTAAAAGAGAAGAAAAGAGAAAGAAAAAGACAGAAAGAAAGAGAGAAGGAAGGAGAAAGAGAGGAAAAGAAAAGAAAAGAAAAGAAAAGAAAAGAAAAGAAAAGAAAAGAAAAGAAAAGAAAAGAAAAGAAAAGAAAGAAAAGAAAAGAAGTCCTTAACTCTCTCGAAGGTCCCCGCAGGAGAAGGTGGGGGTGTGTGCGGGATGCGGGCGGGGCACAGGGATCAGGGGATAAATGGATTAATGGGAGCGGCTCTGCTCCATCTCACAGCTCTCACTCCCGGTGCTCCTCGAGGTGTGTGCAGAGAAACTCCTTTATCTCATCCCGGATCCCACCCCAGCCCCGGGCAGGTTTCGGGACGCCCCTTCGTGCCCTGGGGCTGGGAGCAGTTTGCAGTGCTGCAGGATCCCTCCCACGGCCGCATTTCCTATGGAAACGCTCATCCCTCCCGCTCCCCATCAGTGGGACGGGCTCGCCCCAGGCGCACCCCAGACCCTTCACTTCTTCTCCCCAGTCCCTTCCTCACTCCCAGCCACACTCGAGGTGAGCAGCTTCCTCACCTCGAGCCACTGTTGGAGGTTTTCTCCCAGATTCCCTCACTTTTGGAGCATACTCGCTCGGATCAGGTTCGGGCTGGGCTCTGGGGGGGGCCCAGGCTTTCAGAAATTATCGATTGTATCTGGGTGGGAGGGGGGAGAGCTCCCGGAACGGGAGGAGAAGGGGCTGGGTGGGTTCTGCTCCCACAGCCTCCACGCTGACCCACCTCCAGCACCCTCAGTCAGGTCATTCCTGACTGATCCCAGAATTCTCATCCCAGTGAGATAAATGAGACGTTGGGAAGGGGCTGCCCACGAGGGACAGGCAGGGTGTGAGGAGGGAGCCTGGCACTGCCAGGGGAGCAGAACCAGCCTGGTGCCAAACCCCAGCTCCTCAAAGTCCATCGATATCTCAGACAGGTCAGGGCTCAGCCACAGCCATTGCCAGGGCTGGGTTTGGCCCCTCTGGAGCTCAGCCAGGCTGGAGCTGGTCCTGGAGCTGGTCCTGGAGCTGTGCCTGGAGTTGGTCCTGGAGCTGTGCCTAGATCAATTCTGGAGCTGTGTTTGGAGCTGTGCCTGGATCTGCGTCAGGAGCTGTGCCTGGATCAGTTCTGGAGCTGTGCCTGGATCAGTTCTGGAGCTGTGCCTGGATCTGTGTCGGGAGCTGCTCCTGGAGCTGTGCCTGGAGTTGGTCCTGGAGCTGGTCCTGGAGCTGTGCCTAGATCAATTCTGGAGCTGTGTTTGGAGCTGTGCCTGGATCTGCATCAGGAGCTGTGCCTGGAGCAGTTCTGGAGCTGTGCCTGGATCTGTGTCGGGAGCTGTTCCTGGAGCTGTGCCTGGAGTTGTTCTGGAGCTGTTCCTGGATCAGTTCTGGAGCTGTGCCTGGAGCTGTTCCCAGATCAGTTCTGGAGCTGTTTCTGAAGATGTGTCTGGAGCCGTGGCTGGAGCTGTGTCTGGAGCTGTTCCTGGATCATTTCTGGAGCCGTGTCTGGAGCTGTGTCTGGAGTTGTTCTGGAGCTGTTCCTGGATCACTTCTGGAGCTCCAAACCCCCCGGGATGGGGATGGAGATGGAGACACCAAGGTGCACCCAAACCCCTGAGATGGGGACACCAGGCTGAACCCAAACCCCTGGGATGGGGATGGGGGCACCAGGCTGAACCCAGACCCTCGGGATGGGGATGGAGATGGAGATGGGGGCACCAGGATGAACCCAATGCCCTGGGATGGGGATGGGGGCATCAAGGTGCACCCAAACCCCACTGAGATGGGGATGGAGTTGGGGATGGGGGCACCAGGCTGAACCCAAACCCCCTGAGATGGGGACACCAAGCTGCACCCAAATCCCTGAGACATCCACTGAAAATCCAGTGGCTCTGGCTGTGCCCCAGCTCCCTGCTGGGGAAAATTGGTGGCTCTTGTAGGAATTGCTGCTGGGGAGCTCCTCCTGGTCAAACAGGGATAAACTTCACAAAACAGGAGTCCTGGGGATCTGTGGGAATTCTGTCTGTGTCCACTCTGCTGGGCTGGAATCTGCAGAACCCCTTTGGATTTGGATCTGAATTCCTCCTCTGTCAAGCAGGGATGGGAATCCAGGGTGGGAGTCTGGGGAACCCCTTTGGATCTGAATTCCTCCTGTATCAAACAGGGATGGGAATCTCTGGAATCCCTTTGGATCTGAATTCCTCCTGTCAAACAGGGATGGCAATCTGGGCTGGGAATTTGCAGAACACCTTTGGATTTGGATCTAAATTCCTCCTCTATCAAACAGGGATGGGAATCCAGGGTGGGAATCTGGGGAACTCCTTTGGATCTATATTGCTCCTCCAAACAGGAATGGAAATCTGGGCTGGGAATCTGCAGAACGCCTCTGGGTCTGAATTCCTGATCTATCAAACAGGGATGGGAATCTCTGGAATCCCTTTGGATCTGAATTCCTCCTCCATCAAACAGGGATCTGCAGCATTCCCAGCTGCAGGGTGAGGGGCACGGGTGGATCTCTTCGTTCACTGGGAGTTTCCTCCTGAGGGTTCTGTGTCTGGGAGCTGGAAAAGCACAGGAAAATATTCCATCACCAAACACAGGAAGCTGGAAAATGAGGGTGTAGCTTCAGGGAGTATCTTGGAATGGTTGGAATTACTGTGGGGGAATTACTGTGTGGAATCACCCGGTGGGGAGGGAACAGGTTCATTTCCTTAGGGAGGGGAGGTGTGGGATCAATGGGGACGGCACGGCATGGTATGGCATGGCATGGGTGGGCTGCTGTCCCCAGGAGCAGCATTGTCCCCAGGGGACAAGCTCTGGATTTTCCACGAGGGCCGTGAGGTTGGGTGAGAAAAGGGAGATGGAAAAGGAGCAGGAGAAGGGTGGAGGGGGGAACCGGAGCTGCGGCCGCTTGGATTTCAGGCCTCTCGGGGAAAACCGGAGCCCTGAATATTTTCCCAGGCTGCGAGCCGGAGCCGCAGCTGGCTCCCCCCAGCCGGGACTGAAGCGGTGCCAAAGCCGCGGCGTTCCCGGTGAAATCGGGAGCCGGGGAAGGTTCCAGGCGGGCTCTCCCTGGCTGGAGCAGAAAGATGAGACCCTCCCCGGCAGCAGCTGCTCCCCACACTGCCCAGCCCGGGGAAGCAGCGGCGGGAGCCCCTGGCGAGCTGTCAGCGCCCTCAGAGGAGCTGGCAGGGGGGAGGCGCGGGCTCTAAGTGCAGGTGTTAGCGGGGAATTATCGCCTTCCCCGCAGCCCGGGCGGCTCCACATCACCCCTCCTCATCCTCGGGGGACAGGGAGGGGCGCTGGAGCCGGCTGGGACAGGGTTCGATCGGGAATGGGAGAGGGAGCAGATCCCGTGGGGCTGGGTGGGCGCCCCGTGTCCTCCAAGGGGCTCGAACTTCCCCAGAGTGGAAAGACCCCGGGCAGTTCCCGTTTTAGGGACAGAACCTGCAGGAAAATGAGGATTTCACCTTCGTCCTTCCGTGCTCAGTCCCTGCCCCTCAGCAGGGAGCAGAATCCCGGCTCCAAGCGGGATTTCCTGCTGGAAGCTGCTCCCTCCTGTGCCAGGCGAGGAGCAGGGCAGCGCCAAGGGGTGGGACAGGGCAGGGACAGCTCTGCTATTCCTGGACTAAATGGACTAAACCGCTCCGTTCCGGGCTCCTCCGAGGCGGGAATGGCTCAGGGCCGGGATTTTGGCAGGTTGCCCCATCACCACTTCAGCCCAAAGCCGTGGCTCTGCACGTCCCTGCTGGGTTTGGCACGGGATGCTCCGTGCTGGGTCAGGAGCTGGAGCTCAGCCTGGTTTAACCGGCTGCTCCCGGTTGGGACAGCGAGGAACCGCTCAGCTCCCTCCAGAGCTGATTTATCCATTTCTGTGGGAAAATGGACCTGAGGGGGGCTGGAGCTGTGCCAGGAGTTTGGGAGGGGGTCAGGGACCTGAGCAGGGGCCGCTGGGCACTGCCCGGGCTCCTCGGGGCATGGAGACAGCCCCGAGGCTGCCGGAGCTCCGGGAGCGCTTGGACAGCCCCAGGGTGGGATTGGTGGGGTGTGCGGGGCCAGGGGGAATCAGCGATCCCAGTGACCTTTCCAGGGGTCAGAGCAGCGATCCCAGTGACCTTTCCAGGGGTCAGAGCAGCGATCCCAGTGATCCCTCCAGGGATGGATCAGTGATCCCAGTGGGTCCCTTCCAGCTCAGGACATTCCCTGAGGCTCTGATTTATGATCTCTGGGATGCAGAGCCTCCGTGGCACATCCCAAAAGGTGCCATTCCAGATCCTCCCCCCTCAGCCACCTCCTGCCCTTGTTCTCCCTTATTCCCGGTGGGAGCTAAAGCGGGAATGTCCCGGGGGCAGCGCTGGGAGCGCCGCTCCCCCCGGGGTGCGGCCGCAGCCGCCCCGCTGATGGGAATTTCCCTTTTCCAGCCCAGATTTCCTCGTGTTTGACAGGAATTTCCCTGTGGGAAGGAGCTTCTCTGTGTGTCACCTGTGCAGAGCTTCACCAGCACAGGGAGGGAGAGAGGAAATCCCAGGATTTCCCTGGGCTGCAGGGACCCTCACAAGGTGTTAAAGCCCTGGAATGGGGGTGCTAAGGCCATTCCAAGGACCCCCACAAGAGGTTAAAGCCCCGCCCAGGCTCCCCTTGCCCCACCCGGGAGCGGAGCTTGGGTTTCACGAGCAGCTCTGGCTGTAAAACCCGATGATCGTGGCTCTGCCCTGACTGATGGTCCAGGGGAAACACCAGCCCCAGGGGGGAGCACGTTCCCAAGGGCTGACACCCAACCCCATCCATCCCATCCCATCCCATCCCATCCCATCCCATCCCATCCCATCCCATCCCATCCCTCCCGAGATGATCCTCCCCCGCCAGCCCAGCAGCAAAGCTGGGCCCAGTTAAGCCCGGCCCAGTTGGGCCCAGCCCAGTTGGGCCTGGCCCAGTCGTTTCCAGCCAGCGGTGGAGGGGAAAGGGAGCCCAGGGGAGCAGCACTTTGGGGGCTCAGGCGTCACTCCCGGGTGGGTGATTCCAGGGAAGCAGCAACCCAGGGGGAGGTTTGGGGTTGTGGAGCAGCTGTGGCTGCCCCTGGATCCCTGGCAGTGCCCAAGGCCAGGCTGGACAGGGCTGGGGGCACCTGGGACAGTGGAAGGTGTCCCTGCCATGGCAGGGGAGGGGGCACTGGATGGGATCTGAGGTCCCTCCAACCCAAACCATTCCATGGTTCTGTGATTTGTGAATCCTTCTCATGCCTCAGGTTTAGATTTTCTATTCCTCAGGTTCTGTGCTGATATCTCAGGTTTAGCTTTTCTGTTTTTCACATTCTGTGCTGCTCTAGTGTGTGGGTCTGGGCTTCACATCAGGGGATGGTGAACTCTCTGCACAGAGCAGGGAGACAAAACAATTCCTGCTCTAGCTGGGACCAAGGACAAATGATCCAAATCTCAGGCCCAGGAGCACAAACAACGTGGGCTGAAGAGAGAAAAACAGGATGGGAAAGAGAGAAAAAGAGGATGGGACTTCATGGGCTAAAGTTGGAACTGGACAATTAATTCCAATATGCAAATGGAGCAGAACTGATAAAAGTGAGAGACCCCGTGACCGGTCATGCATTTTGGGACCATCTTGGGTTCATCTTGTGACCATTTTGGGTTGTGTTGCCCAAGGTGGATCTATTTAAACCCCTTAATAAATACCTTCATCACTTCTCACCAAACGTGGCAGCATTTGGGGTGCCTCAGCTGCCCTCCCACCTCACCCCAGTGCCCACACAGGCAGCGGCTCCTCGGTGTGGAGTCTGGCAGAGCCCTTCTGAGCCAATCGAGCTGCAGAGCTGCAGATGTGCAGCCCCCGGGCAGGCACCGGCAGCAGGGATGGAGCCGTGGGGGCTGGCACAGCTCCTGGGCACTGCCATCCCCTCCCGAGCACAGCCAAACCAGCCCGGGGCTGGGTTTGCCCCTCACTGATGTGTGACCCCCCGAGCCGAGGGCAGAGCTGCGGAGGAAGAGGAGCCCAGGGCAGCCCCGAGCCTCCCTGCGGGTCTCTCCCTCTGCCTGCATCCAGCTGGAGCTGCTTGCCTGCCTTCCTGCCTTCATTCCTGCCTTCCTGCCTGCCTTCCTTCCTGCATCCCTCCCTCCCTCCCAGCGTTCCCTGGATGAAGGCACCAGCAGAGAGCCGCGGCTGAGAGAGCAGAGCCTGCAGCTGGATTTTGGGCATCTGGAGGGGGCAACGCCGCGGGTATTCCGTGACCCAGCCCGGCTCTCTGTGCTCTGTGCCCGGTGCCGGGGTCACGCCTCGGTCCCTGCGCCGGGATTGGGGTGCGGGCATCGCCCCGTTCCCCGCCTCGGGAGCCAGCGCTGCCCGGAGCCGCGGCAGGCGGAGGGTTAAGGGCAGCCGGGGCTCCTTCCCCCTCTTTTCCCCGGAGAAGGAGCCCCGGGGTGATGTCACCGGGCACAGCTGTCCCCGCACGTCGCCCGCCAGCCGGGCTGGGGCCAGCCGGGGGCCGCATTCCTGCCCGCGGCCGTCGCCGCCGTTCCCCGCGGAGCCAGGCTGGGCTTGAGCCCCGCTCCGGCACCTCCGCTCCCGCAGCTGCTCCGGAGCCCGAGGCTCTGTGCGGGGCAGAGCCAGGCGGGGACTGAGGTGCCATCAGCACGCGGAGATGTCACCGCCGGCTTCCCAGAGCTCCCATCCCACCGCTTCCCCGGGGAATGGGATTCCCAGTGGTTTCCTTGCTGACTGCAGAGCCTTCAGCCCCTTCCCAGGCTCGCTCCCGGTGCTGTGCCTCAGCCTCCCCATCCCCGCAGGGATCGGCACCGCCCTGCCCCAGGAGGGATTGGGATCCCCCTGGGAACACCTCTGGGTGCATCCCCCGCCCCCACCCTGAGCCCCCAGCCCCGGGGACTGGGCTGCACATCTGCAGCTCAGGGGATGTGGGACCCAGCGAGTCTCTGGGAGCCCAAAATCCCACTATCCCTGTTCCCTACAGGCCCCCGGGTTCCACCGGGTGCTTTCCCCAGGGGAAAGGAATCCCCTTTCCCTGCATTGTCGCCCCTCTCTGGGCTGCTGGTGTGGCACTGGAGGAGCAGACTGGTCCCAGTTTGCAGTCCCAGCACTGGCTAGTTTGGCCCTGCAGAGGGCATGGCTTTCCCTGCTCCGGGCTGCTCCCTTTTCCTTTTCCTTTTCCTTTTCCTTTTCCTTCCCCTTTTCCTTTTCCTTTTCCTTTTCCTTTTCCTTTTCCTTTTCCTTTTCCTTTTCCTTTTCCCTTTCCTTTTCCTTCCCCTTCCCCTCCCCTCCTCTCCCTTCCCCTCCCGGCTGCTCCTGCCCGGCCCCAGGAGCGTTCCCGGTTTTTGGGGTGCCCGGTTCCCCCCGGGGCGGGCAGGAGCTGCGGGCAGGGCCGATCTCCCGTGGGTTTGGCTGTTTCTCCGGCCCCGGAGCGCGGAGAATCGATTCCCCCGCTGCTCTGCCCGCCCGGCGCTGCGGCGCGGCCCAAATGTCAGCTCTGCGATCGCAGCTCCGCCGGCCCCGCTCGGGGCGGGGGCACGGAGCCGAGGGGCGGCTCGGGGGGGCAAAAATCCCCCCGAAAACAACGAGGGCAGAGCGGGGCTGCCGCTGGGAGGATGCGGATAATCGGCCCGGGGGGAATAGCGGCGGGAAGGAGCGCAGCGTTCCCGGGCGCTGCGAACACGCAGATCCCTTATCGGCCGGGGATGGAAAGCAGCAGCTGAGATGGAACCGCTGATACATTTTAAACACCGAGCAGGGCTGGGGAGGGGCTGCGGAGCGGGGAAGGGGAGGGGAGGTCTCTGCGCTGCCGCTGAGCCGGGGGGGCTGGGTTGTAGGGACGGGAGCAGATTTAGGGATAACCCCAGGAGAGGAACTGCGGGGGCAGAGGGCCCCCGGTGTGATGGAAGGGTGCTGCCAGGGAAAGGCATCCTTGGGGATGAGGTTTGTGCTGGGTGAGGATGAGGAGGGTGAGGAGGATGAGGAGGACGAGGAGGATGAAGAGGATGGGGAGGATGAGGATGCGGCATTTGGGGGCATTGCTGTTTGCAGGATGGTGCCAGCCCTGGGGACAAAGGGCTGGAGCTCCCCCTGACCACCCTGGCCCAGGATCCATCCCTTTGGATAGACCAGGATCCATCCCTTTGGGTGAACTGGGATCCAGTCTTTGGATGGAGCAGGATCCAACCCTTTGGGTGAACTGGGATCCAGTCTTTGGATGGAGCAGGATCCATCCCTTTGGAATTAGCAGGTTCCATCCCTTTGGATGTGTCAGGATCCATCCCTGTGGATGGCTCTGCATGGCTGGATCAGCTCTGACCCTCCAAGGTCCCATCCCTTGGGACGCCGAGTGGTTCCGTGTCGCCCTCCAGCTCCAGCTCCAGCTCCAGCTCCAGCCCCTCCCAGTCCCGATCCGGCCGTGGGTGGGGCCGGGGCCGCAGCTGGGAGGGGAAAATTCCCTCCTGATCCCAAAATTCCCTCCTGATCCCAAAGTTCCCTCCTAACTTCCTTCCTAATCCCTAATCCCAAAATTCCCTCCTAATCCAAACAATTCTCTCCTAATCCCAAAGTTCCCTCCTGATCCCAAACTTCCTTCCTAATCCCAAAGCCCTCTCCTAATCTCAAAATTGTCTCCTAATTCCAAAATTCCCTTCTAATCCCAAAATCCTCGCCTAAGTTCCCTCCTGATCCCAAACTTCCTTCCTAATCCCAAAGCCCTCTCCTAATCCAAAATTGTCTCCTAATCCCAAAATTCCTTCCTAATCCCAAAATGCCCTCTTAATCCCAGTCCTCTCCTAATTCCAAAATTCCCTTCTAATCCCAAAATCCTCGCCTAATCCCAAAGTTCTCTCCCAATCCCAAAATTCTCTCCCAGTCCCAAAGCTCCCCTGGGCCAGCTCAGCTCCGCTGCCAGGACCTGCAGCTCCTCCTGCCGAGCCGAGCGGGGCCGGGCAGCCCGCGGGGGGCGATTGGGGATAATTCGGGGTGATTCGTGTCCGGGGGGCTCCCGCAGGGCCGGGACCCCTGCCCTGCTCCTCCCGGGCTCCCGGGCCGCCCTCGGGGACAGCGGAGCCGCCGTCCCGGTCCCTGCTCGCCCCGGCCGAGCACCCCCGGCTCCGGGCCCGGCAGGAAGGGACCCGGGGTCCATCCCGGGGGAGGAGGGCGCTCTCTCCCCCGAGCTTCCCAGGGCTTGGTTGGTACAAGACTCGGGGGATGCTTGAGGGGCTCCCAGCCCCTCATTTTTCAGGGTTTTCCCCTGCCCGAGGTGGGGTCGCGTCTCCTCGCCGCTCTGTCGTGTCAGCGTGGGGGTTGTGAATCCCCTCTTTATTTGTTTTAGCTGGAAGCTCACATCCTGCTGCATTCTCATGACTCCAGGACCTGCGGCTTTAACAAAAATGTTAAATATTAGCAGCCTCTCGGTGATTTTGCAGCATTTTCGGAGGGGAAGGGGAATGCAGGCACTTGCTCTTAAACCCCCGGTTTGTTTGTGGAGCGGGCACGACGCCCCCAAAGCCTCTCCCCTTTCTCGCTGTCGCAGTTTCTATCCCTGCTTCCTCCCACCCTCCCTATGGGAAAATCCGGCTCCAGAGCTGAACCCTGCGGCTCTTCCCTCCCTTGAACCCCCCGGGCCCCACGGCACCTCCTCCGGCCCTGGTGCCACCAGCTCCGGGCTGAACCCCGGAGGAGCCATCCCGGCCTCGCAGCCCGGCGGGAGACGCTGCTTTTCCCACTTTTCCCGTTTTTTCCCCCCCGGTTTTCTCTCTTTTCCCGGTTTTTTCCCCCTTTTCCCCCCGGGTTTTTCCCCCCGGTTTTTTTTCCCCGTTTTTTCTGGTTTTCCCCGGTTTTTTCCCAGTTTTTTCCCCGGTGTTCCTGCGGAGAGCGGGATAACGATCTCCATCTGCCGCTGGCTCCCCGAACTGCAAACTCCTCCTGTCCGCAGCCCCGGGGGTGCTCCGCTCCCCCAAAGCGCCCCAGGGGCCGGGGAGGAGAAGTCCCGGGCAGAAATGGAGAAAGGAGAAAGAAAACGAGGCAGAAACAGAGGAAAACCACCCCGGGGTAGGGGAGTGGGGGCTCTTTTTCCCTGGAAAACCCCGGGATGACGCTCAGGGTTCCTGGCTCTGCCCGCGCCGCGTTTTTCCCTCTGCTGAGCCCGCCCCTCCCTCCCGTGGCTCTTTCCTCCTCTTCATCCTTTTATTCGGGGATGGAAAAACGGGAAGACACGGGAAGGATTTTTGGGTTGCTCCCAGCAATCCCTGCCAGCACTGGGAAGGGAGGAAGGGATGGATGGGGGGGATGTTTTTTGGGGGATCTCACTCGGTGCCCCTCGGCCATGCCCCGCTGCACGCTCCCGGCAGCGGGAGCTGCATCCTGTGGGATATTCCCTTTTTCCCGATTCCTGTGGGATGTTCCTCATCCCGAATCCTCTGGAATATTCCCTTTTCCCCTCAGCCCGGCCCTTCCCGCATCCCAAACCTCCTCCCCACCTGTGCCGGGACATTTTCCAGCCTCTGCTTGGGAAATGAGGGGAAACTGCGGCTCCCAGCGCCGGGAATTGTCCCCCTGGGGGGAGTGTGACCCCGCCACGGCACCAGCACCGGGCACAGCCAGCCGTGGGGGGAGGGAACACCGGGAATCCACCCCAGGCCGCCGGATTTGGGATTTTTAGGAGGAAATCAGGCAGGCTGGGAGAAGAGGGAGCCCTGGAGGTCCCCCCAAAGCAGTTTGTAGAAAGGGGGGGTCACCAGGCTGCAGGAGGGGCTGCCGGCCCCAGAGGAGCTCTGCAGGGACCCCGCCCTGCCCCGGAACACGGGAAGCAAAAATTTCCCAGAAAAAAACCCCAAATTTGGAGCCAGCTTCCCTCTGGGTGCCTCTGCTGCCAGGGCAGGGATTTAGAGCTCATTTATTGACCCCTCGAGGTCTCCTCTGAGCCCCCCAGAACCAAAAGCCATCAGGGACACCCCCTGCTCCATCGAGGAGATCCCCCTGCCCATTGGGGACCCCCTTGCCCCATTGGGGACCCCCCTGTCCCCCGTGGTTGGGTGTCCATGTCCTGTGCCCAGGGTGGTCCCCACATCCCTGGGGTTTCCAGCCCCATGGCCTGGCCGGAGCTGCAGGATTTCCCTTTAAACATTTCCCTGGAAAAATAGAAAATTTTAAAAAGCCAAACTGGTGAACACTGTCTGAACAGCAGTAGGGCAGAAATTGCAGTGGTTGTTGTTTTCTCTTTTGGGGCAATCCGGGCAATTTGAATTTAAAATGTAAAAATAAAAATTAAATTTAAATGTAATTTTTAAAGGGCTTGGAGAGGGGAAGTTTGGTTGTGGGATTTTTTTGTTTGAGTTGTTTTTGGTTTTGTTTTGTGGAATTTTTTGTGTGCTTTTCTTGTTTGTTTTTTTGTGGGTTTTTTGTTGGTTTTGTTTTGCTTTGTGTTTTGTTGTGGTTTGGTTTTTTGGTGGTTTTTGTTTATCTTTTGGTGGTGGTGGTGGTTTTGGGATTTTTTGTGTTTTCTTTTGTTTTGTTTTGCTTTTTATGTTTTTTTAAGTTTTTTTTTCTAGGGTTTTTTTTTTGTTTTGTTTTGTTTGTTTGTTTGTGTTTTTTTTTTTTTTTTAATTTTTTCTCATCCCAGGAAGAAGAATCGTCCATGCTCAGTGAAGAGCAGCAGGGGCTGATCCTGTGCTTCTCTCCCGGGCAGAGCCTCCTCCTCCTCCTCTCCCAGCTCATCCCACACAGATTCCCAGCTCATCCCCCATGGATTCCCAGCTCACCCCACATGGATTCCCAGTTCATGCCACAAGGATTCCCAGTTCATCCCCCAAGGATTCCCAGCCCCCCTCCTCGTTCCCCCGTCCTCCCCCAGGCTCTGGCTCTCCCCGCCGTTGGTGCCTCGCTCCCCGCGCTGCTCCGGGGTTCCGTTATCCCGGGATGGCCGGGAAGGGTTTGGGATCCGCCCCTGGCCCGGCCCGGCCGCTCCCGAGGCGGGGCTGGATCGGCCAATGATCCCCTGGCGGGAGCCCGGCTTGTCCCGGGAAAACCTGCCCTTTATCCCGGGAAAACCTGCCACTCATCCCGGGAAAACCTCCCTTACGCACCCAGGGAAAACCTGCCCTTTATCCCGGGAAAACCTGCCACCTTCCCAGAGAAAACCTGCCCCTCATCCAGGGAAAATCTGCCATTTATCCAGGGAAAACCTGCTGCTTACGCAGGGAAAATCTGCCACTTTTCCAGGGAAAATCTGCCACCTTTCCTGGGAAAATTTGCCCGTTTTCTGGGGGAAAGCTGCCCTTTATCCAGGGAACACCTGCCCCTTCCCAGCCGGAGCCTGGCTCATCCTCCCGCCCGGCTCCGGGGTGTGCCCGGGAATGCCGAGAGCCAGCGAACGGGACCGGAGCTCTGCCGGGCACTCCAGAGCTGTTGCTGCTCATTTTTGGGGTCACGCAGAGCCCCCCGAGCCCCCCAGGCCACTTTTCCCCAGCCAGGGGGGCAGGAGGCTCCCCCCTCTCCCCACACCTTCCCGGGTGTTTATCAGCTTGGGAAAGCCAAGGTTTAAATGGCATTAGGGGCCCGACTTGGAGCCACAAAAGCCATGAAATTCGGAGTTAAGGCTCAAAAATCCACTTGACACTCGGCCCTGAGGCGTGACAGGCGCTGGAGGCCGGGGGGGGGCCGGGGGGGCGTTTGGGGCGGCTCTGGAGGGGCTTGTCCCAAACTGGGCGACAGGAGGTGACAGGGCTGGAGGGGACAGCGCTGTGTCCCCACCTGGGTGATGGTTTGGGGACAATCCCGGCAGTCAGGGCAGGGCTCTGTCCTCCCTGCTGGGGTTTGGGGTTCTCCCTGCCTCCCTGCCAGGGTTTGGGGGGGTTCTCTCTCCTCCCTGCCGGGTTTGGGGCTCTCTCTCCACCCTGCTGTGCTTTGGGGCAGGTTTGGGGTTCTCTCCTGCCTGCTGAGGATTTGGGGTGTTCTTCTCCCCCTCGGGGTTTGTGGTTCTTTCCTGCCTGACAGGGGTTTGGGGTTCTCTCCTCCCTCCCAGGGCTCGGGGTTCTCCCTCCTGGGGTTTGGGGTGGATTTGGGACACTCTCTCCACCCTGCTGTGGTTTGGGGTTCTCTCTTCCTGCCTGCTGAGGATTTGGGGTTCTCCCCTCCCTGCCAGGGTTTGGGGCAGGGCTGGGCTCCCTCGTGCCCCCCTTCTTTCTGCCTGCTGAGAATTTGGGGTGTCCTCCCTGCTGGGGCTTGGGGTGGGTCTGGGGTTCTCCCCTCCCTGCTGGGGTTTGGGGTTCTCCCCTCCCTGCCAGGGTTTGGGGCAGGGCTGGGCTCCCTCGTGCCCCCTCAGCAGGCTGTACCCAGATTTGGAGTAGCAGCCATGAGGACGAGGGGGATGGTTAAAGCTGAAAGGGAGCAGGGTGGGATGGGATTTTGGGCAGGAATTGTTCCCTGGGAGGGTGGGCAGCCCTGGCACAGGTGCCCAGAGCAGCTGTGGCTGCCCCTGGATCCCTGGCAGTGCCCAAGGCCAGGCTGGACAGGGTTTGGAGCAGCCTGGGACAGGGGAAGGTGTCCCTACCCATGGCAGGGGTGGCACTGGATGGGATCTGAGGTCCCTTCCCACCCAAACCATCCCGGGATTCTGAACGAGGCCCCTCCTTTGCCTGCCTCTCTCCCCAAGCAGGGGAACCCCATTTCAGCAGAAAATGTAAAGTTGGGTTGGTTTTATTGAAAGGTCCCCAGTGCCGAGCCACCCTCACTCTTTATCTGACAGCAACCCGGAGAAATCACTCATAAATCAACGCAAAGAGGCTTGAAAATTAATTTATTGCACGTTTTTCCAGCTGAGCCAGGATGCAGAGGAGCTCCAGCCACTCCTGCATGCCCTGCACAGGGGCAGTGCCACCACTGCCCCCAACAGCCAGGGCTCACCTGCCAGGGCTGCAGCCCTGCAAACGCTGTTAATTGAGCAGCTAATTGAGCAGCAATTAATCCTAGGGGTTAGAAACAAACCCATCTGTGATTAGAGCTGAGCTGGAAGAGCAGGGCCGTGTGCTCCAGATCCCTTCTCCCACTCACACTGCAGCTCCCACCCCGAGCCCTGGCTGGGGGAGAGCCCAGAGTCAGGCCTGGTTTAACAACTCCTCATTTAAGGCCTGGTTTATCTCCTGGTTTAAGGCCTGGTTTAATCTTAAGTCCCGATTTTACTCCTGATTTAATTTTAACTCCTGGCTTAACACCTGGTTTATCTCCTAGTTTAAGGCCTCTTTAATTTTAACTCCTGGTTTAAGGCCTGATTTATTTCCTGGTTTAAGGCCTGGTTTAATTTTAACTCCTGGTTTAAGGCCTGGTCTTGGCAGCTGGCGGAGCCCTGGGGCTGGGCTCGGGTGGGACAGTGGCTCCCACGGTGGGAGGGCTGCAGCCCCTGCAGCTCCCACAGCCCCTGCCCCTCTCGGGGGGTGCAGGGAGGGTCCCCCCCAGGCAGCTGGAGCAGGACATTCCCTGATCCCCCAGATCCCAGCAGCTCCCCCAGTCCTGCCAGGGCACACACAGGGATGGGAGCAGCAGGGCCAGCCTGGCCTCGGCCCCAGAGGCAAAGCCAGGGCACAAAGGGGGGGCTGCTGCTGCCCTGGCCCAGCCTGAGCCCAGGGTCTGAGGGATGGGATGGGGCTGGGATGGGGTTGGGAATGAGGATGGGATAAGGCACTGGGGCTCATTCCAGGCAGCACCAGAGCTTCCCTCTCCTGGCCCCAGGCTCCTGCCCAGCCTGGTGAGGGGGCTCAGGCTGGGGACAAAGCCCAGCTCAGGGGACAGAACCAGCCTGGCTGCCCTGCACATCCAGGGATTTGGGCTGCTGGGGACAGGGAGGGACATGGCTTGGTACAGGTGGCAGGGACAGATCTCAGCCCCAGGGAGAGGGAACCGCCCTGGGCATGGGAGAACCGGGAGGAAAAGGGAGCCGGGTCCAGCTGTGCCTCTGCAGCCATCCCTTAATTAATAACTGACCTAATTAAGCATGCGCACACAGAATCACTGAGGTTGGAAAAGACCTTTAAAGCCATCAAATCCAACCACTGCCACACCATCATGTCCCCAAGTGCCACACGAGCGAGGACACCACGAGGAGCTCTGAGCTTTACCATTGAACAATGCTTTTTTTTTTTTTTTTTTTTTTTTTTTTTTTTTTTTTAATTACCCCCCGGGGGGGGGGGGTGGGACAAGAGGGGGAGGGACACAGGGCACAGGAGGGACATGGAGGGATGGGAGGGACACCGAAGGACAGGAGGTACAGGAGGGACAAGGAAGGATGGGAGGGACACAGGGGACAAGGAGGGACATGGAAGGACAAGGAGGACAGGAGGGACATGGAAGATGAGAGGGACACAGGACACAAGGAATGGGAGAGACATGGAGGGACATGGAGGGATGGGAAGGACACAGAGGACGGGAGGGACACAGGGGACACAGTAGGATGGGAGGGACGCAGAACAAGGGGCACAAAGCACAGGAGGGATACAGAGAAATGGGAGGGACATGGAGAGATGGGAAGGACACAGAGGGACACAGAGGACATGGAGGGATGGGAGGGACACTGACACAGAGGATGGGGATATGGAGGGACATGGAGGATGGGCACAGGAGGGACACAGAAGGATGGGAGGGACACAGGGGACAAGGAGGGACACGGAAGACAAGGAGGACAGAAGGGACACAGAGACAGGAGGGACATGGAAGGACAAGGAGGATGGGAGGGACACAGGGGACAAGGAGGGACATGGAAGGACAAGGAGGACAGGAGGGACATGGAAGATGAGAGGGACACAGGACACAAGGAATGGGAGAGACATGGAGGGACATGGAGGGATGGGAAGGACACAGAGGACGGGAGGGACACAGGGGACACAAGGGATGGGAAGGAGAGGAGGAACATGCAGGGATGGGGACAAGGAGGGACAGGAGGGACACAGGAGGATGAGGACATGGAGGGACAGGAGGGATGCACAGGGACAGAAGGGATACAGAGAAATATGGAGGACGGGAAGGACATGGAGGGATGGGAGGGACACAGGACAGGGACATGGAGCACAGGAGGCACAGGAGGGACATGGAAGGACATGGAGGATGGCAGGGACAGGAGAGACACAGAGGACAGAAGGGACACGGAGAGACACAGAAGGATGGGGACAAGGAAGGACATGGAGGGACACAGAGCACAGGAGGGACACGGAAGGACAAGGAGGATGGGAGGGACAGGAGGGACACAGAGGGGAGCTGGGCAGGGCCTGGCCAGCAGCCCTGCTGTCACCTGAGATGCGGGAGCCCCCGAAGGGCTGCTGGGCCACCACGGCCCCCGTGGATTTGTCGTTGATGTAGAAGTTGCCAGCGGAGTGGCGCAGCAGCCTCAGGGACTCCTCGATGACAGCCCTGGGCAGGGACAGGGACAGCCTGAGCACAGCCCAGGGCTGCAGAGCCACCTGACTGGGCAAAGAGGGGCTTGGGTCCCCTCCAGGGGAGTCTGTGTCCCTTCCAGAGGGGTTTGTGTCCCCTCCAGAGGGGTTTGTGTCCCCTCCAGAGGGGTCTGTGCTCCCTCCAGAGGGGTTTGGGTCCCCTCATGTTCAGTTCCAGGCCTCAGGGGTTTCACACACACACAGCCACTGCATTTTTGCTGCTTTGGGGTTTTTTTTCCAGTTCCTTTCTCTGTTTGCATTTCATGGTGATAAAATGAAGGTCGTTATCACTCATTATCCGTGGAAATGTGGCTGCCCCATCCCTGGCAGTGTCCCAGGCCAGGCTGGACAGGGCTGGGAGCACCCTGGGACAGCGGGAGGTGGCCATGGATCAGCTCTAAGGTCCCTCCAGCCCAAACCAGCCCACAATTCTGTGACAATTTTGGGTCATTCTCTCTGAGGTTACACCACTCTTTGCCCTCCCCCTGCTGAGTGGGCTGGGGGATCACCCCCCACGTGCTCCAAACATTCCTTTGGGATAATTCCTCACTGAAAAAAAGCTTTTTTGAGCTAAGAAACCCAAAAAAACTAACTGAGCTAAACTTCCAAACCATCCCTTTCCTTCCTCAGAGGAGGAGCAGCAGAAGCAGCACCAGCGTGGTGGGAAACGCTCTTGGAAGGAAGGAAGGAAGAAGGAAGATCCGTGGCTCAGTCCCGATGGGAAAAGCACCCCCAGCTGCTTTTTGGGGGAATTTTAGGGAGTTTTGGGACTCACTTATCCTGGGCGAAGATCGCCCCCGTGAGGCCGTAGGGGGTGGTGGTGTCGATGAGCTCCAGCACCTCCCGGTAGCGATGCTCGGGGTACACGAACACCGTCAGGATGGGCCCGAAGATCTCCTGGGCAGGAGCAAACACCACAGACCGTCAGGACTGACCCCAAAAAACTCATACACCCCGTCAGGATGGGCCCCAAAACCCACACACCCTGTCAGGATGGGCCCCAAAATCTCCTGGGCAGGCAGGAAACACCACAAACTGTCAGGACTGGCCCCAAAAGACCCAAACACGTCATCAGGATGGGCCCCAAAATCTCCTGGTCATGCAGAAAGTACCAAAAACTGTCAGGATCCACCCAAAAAACCCATACAAACCATCAGGATTTGCCCCAGAAAACCCTCACACACTGTCAGGATGGGCCCAAAAATCTCCTGGGAATGCAGGAAACACCACAAAACATCAGGATCAGCCTCAAAAACCCACAGACTCCATAAGGATGGGCCCCAAAACCCACACACCCTGTCAGGATGGGCCCCAAAATCTCCTGGGGACGCAGAAAGTACCAAAAATCGTCAGGATCCACCCCATAAAACCCAGCAGGATTGGCCCCAAAAACCCCCACACACTGTCAGGATGGGCCCCAAAATCTCCTGGGAATACAGAAAGTACCAAAAAGCATCAGGATCCACCCCAAAAAAACCCATACAAACTGTCAGGATGAGCCTGCAATCTCCTGGGAATGCAGAAAATTAACTCAAACCATGAGGATCAGCCCCAAAAACCCACACACCCTGTCAGGATGGGCCCTAAAACCCATACACCCCATCAGGATGGGCCCCAAAATCTCCTGGTCATGCAGAAAGTACCAAAAACTGTCAGGATCCGCCCCAAAAAACTCATACAAACCATCAGGATGAGGCTGAAATCGCCTGGGAATGCAGAAAGTACCAAAAACCATCAGGATCCACCCCAAAAAACCCATACAAACTGTCAGGATGAGCCTGCAATCTCCTGGGAATGCAGAAAATTAACTCAAACCATGAGGATCAGCCCCAAAAAACCCCCAGACCCCATCAGGATGGGCCTGAAAATCTCCTGGGGAAGCAGGAAACACCACAAACCACCAGAACTGACCCCAAAGAACCCATACACCCTGTCAGGATGGGTCCCAAAATCTCCTGGAGCCCAAAGCATGACACAAGCCATCAGGATCGACCCCAAAAAGCAACACACGCTGTCAGGATGGGCCCAAAAAATCTCATGGGGATGCAGGAAGCACCACAAACCATCAGGACAGGCCCCAAAAATCCACACACTCCATAAGGATCAGCCCAAAAATTTCTTAGGAGTTCAAAAAATCCCACAGACTGTCAGGATCAGCCCCAAAAACCATCACACACCATCAGGACTGGCTCCAAAAATCTCCTGGAGCCCAAAGAATGACAGAAACTGTCAGGATCGACCCCAAAAAAACCCATACAAACCATCAGGATTGGCCTGAACATCTCCTGGGCAGGCAGAAACACCACAAACTATCAGGAGCAGCCCCAAAAAACCATACAGACCATCAGGATGGGCCCCAAAACCTCCTGGGGATGCAGAAAGTACCACAAACTGTCAGGATCTGCCCAAAAACCCATAAAAACCATCAGGATCGGCCCCAAAATCTACATACCTTGTCAGAATCTGGCCAAAAATCTCCTGGAGTCTAGAAATTACCACAAACTATCAGGATCAGCCCCAAAAAAACCACACAAACCATGAGGATTGGCCCCAAAAACTCACACACCCCAGCAGGATCAACCCCAAAACCCCACACACCCCATCAGGATCGGCCCCAAAAAACCCATCAGGATTGGCCCCAAAATCTGCTGGAGCTCAGAA
Organism: Pyrgilauda ruficollis; assembly: GCF_017590135.1. NCBI lineage: Eukaryota > Metazoa > Chordata > Aves > Passeriformes > Passeridae > Pyrgilauda > Pyrgilauda ruficollis. The sequence goes on from NW_024515320.1 coordinate 1,427,487, forward strand.
AGTACCAAAAACCATCAGGATCAGCCCCAAAATCTCCTGGGAGCCCAAAGAATGACACAAACTGTCAGGATTGACCCCAAAAAACCCATACAAACCATGAGGATTGGCCCCAAAATCTACTGGGAATGCAGAAAATACCACAAAACATCAGGACCAGCCCCAAAAACCCATAAAAACCTTGAGGATCAGCCCAGAAAAACCCACATCCCCCATCAGGATCAGCCCCAAAGAACGACACACACACCATGAGAACCAGCCCCAAAACCTCCTGCACAGCCCAAAGACCAACACACACTGTGAGGATTGGCCCAAAAATCACCTGTGAGCCCAAAGAACAACACAAACCATCAGGATCAGCCCCAAAAAATAACAAACCCTGTGAGGATCGGCCCAAAATTCTCCTGTGCAGCTCAAAAACCATCACACACCGTGAGGACCAGCCCTAAAAACCCCACACACCCCATCAGGATCAGCCCCAAAATCTCCTGGGAGCCCAAAGAACGACACAAACTGTCAGGATCGACCCCAAAAAACCCACACACACCATGAAGATCAACCCCAAAAAGCCGACACAAACTGTCAGGACTGACCCCAAAAAAACCCACACCCCCCATTAGGATCAGCCCCAAAATCCCCTGGGAGCCCAGAAAGTACCACAAACCCAAAATCTCCATCAGGATTGACCCCAAAAAAACAATACAAACCATCAGGATGGGCCCAAAAACCACAAAAACTGTCAGGATTGGCCCCAAAACCAGAATCTGGCCAAAAATCTACTGGAGCCTAGAAAGTACCACAAACCATCAGGATCAGCCCCAAAAAACCCACACAATCCATCAGGATCGGCCCCAAAATCTCCTGAAAGCCCAGAAAGTACCACAAATTGTCAGGATCAACCCAAAAAACCCCACACACGCCACCAGGATCGGCCCAAAAAATCCACACAATCCATCAGGATCGGCCCCAGAATCGCCTGGAGCCCAAAGAATGACACAAATGAGGAGGATCAGCCGACACAAACTGTCAGGATCGACCCCAAAAAACCCACACACACCATGAAGATCAACCCCAAAAAGCCAACACAAACTGTCAGGACTGACCCCAAAAAAACCCACACCCCCCATTAGGATCAGCCCCAAAATCCCCTGGGAGCCCAGAAAGTACCACAAACCCAAAATCTCCATCAGGATTGCCCCCAAAAAACCAATACAAACCATCAGGATGGGCCCAAAAACCATAAAAACTGTCAGGATTGGCCCCAAAACCAGAATCTGGCCAAAAATCTACTGGAGCCTAGAAAGTACCACAAACCATCAGGATCAGCCCCAAAAAACCCACACAATCCATCAGGATCGGCCCCAGAATCTCCTGGAGCCCAAAGAATGACACAAATGAGGAGGATCAGCCCCAAAAACCATCACACACAGTCAGGATCACCCCAAAAAACAGCACACCCCAACATTTCCCTTACAGCCCAAAAATCTCCTGTGCAGCCCAAAGAACAACGCATCCCACGAGGATCAGCCCCAAAATCAACACACCCCGTCAGCACTGCCCCAAAAACTGCCTGTGAACCCAAGGAATGACACAAACCATGAGGATCAGCCTCAAAAAATAACAAAACCTGTGAGGATTGGCTCCAAAATCCCCTTGGAGCCCAAAAATACAATGAAGAGCAGGCCCAAAATCTCCTGTGCAGTGTAAATAACACATCCCATGGGGCAAATCCCATGAGGATCGGCCCCAAAAACCAACACACCCCGTCAGGATTGGCCCCAAAATCTTCTGTGAGCCCAAAAAGCAACACACAGAGTGAGGACGGTCCCAAAAAATTCCAGTGAGCCCAAAGAACCCCACACACCATGAGGATCGCCCCAAAAATATCAAAATTCATCACAATCACCCCAGAAATCTCCTGTGAGCCCAAAAACCAGCACAGACCACGAGGATCAGCCCAAAAATCTTCTGTGAGCCCAAAAACTACACACCCTGTGAGGATCAAGCCCAAACTCTCCCAGAGTGGCCCCAAAATCTTCCAAAATCTCAGCCCAAAGCCCAGGATCAGCCCAGGAACCAGCCTGATCCCAGTGCAGGAACCCATTCCTGTGGAACCCTCCCCAGAGCTGGGATTTGGGGTGGGAACCCACCCCTCCCTCATGATGGGGTCCCACAGGGATTTGGGATGGGGTCCCCCACCTCCCTCATGATGGGGTCCGCGCCAGAATTTGGGGTGGGGATCACCCCACACCTCTTTCATGATGGGGTCCCACAGGGATCTGGGATGGGATCCCCCACCAGCCTCATAATGGGATCCCACAGAGATTTGGGATGGGGTCCCACAGGGATTTGGGATTGGTTCCCAGGTTGCCCCATAGGGATGGGGTCCCCCCACACCTCCCTCATGATGGGGTCCCAGGGTGTCCCACAGGGATTTGGGATGGGGTCCCACAGGGATCCCTGCAGGGGTTTGGGGTGGGGTCCCAGGGGTCCCTTAGGGATTTGGGGTGGGGTCCCCACCCACCTCTCTCATGATGGGATCCTGGAGGTCCCTGCAGGGGTTTGGGATGGGGTCCCACAGGGATTTGGGGTGGGGTCCCGGGGGTCCCTGCAGGACAGGGATCCCTGCAGGGGTTTGGGGTGGGGTCCCAGGGGTCCCTTAGGGATTTGGGGTGGGGTCCCGGGGGTCCCTGCAGGGGTTGAGGTCCCCACCCACCTCTCTCATGATGGGGTCCCGGGGGTCCCTGCTCTCCACGATGCAGGGCTCCACGAAGTAGCCCACGCTGTCGTCGCAGCCGCCGCCCGCCAGCACCGTCAGGTTTGGGGAGCTGTGGGCGTGCTGCAGCCACCCCTTGATCCTGGCAAAGGACTGGGGACACAGGGGGACAGGAAATCAGTCTGGGGTTTGGGGGCTGGGGGCTCAAAAGGGGGGTTTGGGGTCTGGAAGAAGGTTTGGGTTAGGAGTGACAGGAAATGAGAGGGTCTGGCAGTCTGGGGGTCTGGAAGGGGGGTTTAGGGTTTTAAAAGGAGGGGTTCGGGTCAGGGATGACAAGAAAAGAGGGGGTTTGGGGGGTCTGCAAGGAGGTTTGGGGGTTTAAAAGAGCATTTGAGGGTGTGGAAGGGGGTTTGGGGGTCTGCAAGGAGGTTTGGGGGTTTAAAAGGGCATTTGGGGGTGTGGAAGGTGGTTTGGAGGTGTGGAAGGGGGTTTGGGGGTCTGAAAAGGGGGTCTGGGATGACAGGGAATGAGTGGGTTGGGGGGGTCTGGAAGGAAGTTTGGGGGTTTAAAAGGAGGTTTAAGGGTCTGAAAGGAGCTTTGGGGGTCTGGGTCACTCCTCTCAGGACATGCTGGTCTCAGTCCCGGCTCAGGAGGAGGAGGGGGAGCAGGGGATGCACACAAAACTCTCACTGCCAGGACAAGCTTCTGAGAGAAATTCCTGAATTTTCACAAGCAGGGCACACAACGCTCAGCTGCCAGGCAGCTCCAGCTGATCCCTGTCCCCACCCGAGCAGCAAACCCAGCCCGGGGCTGCTCTGCGCTCACCTTGTCATCGATCACGGCCGAGAAGAACGTCCCAAAGTCCTGGGTGGGCTGCGGGAGGCAGAAAGGAGGGGATGAGAGCATGCCCTGCACCCCAGAGATCCCTCAGGACCAGGGGCAGCTGCAAGTCCCCCAAAACCCCTTCCCCGTGTCCCGGGAGCTCCGGTTCTCCGGGAAGAGCCGGCCCAGCCCTGCCCGCAGAGCGGCTACAAGTTAATTTCTAATCAGGGCCAGGAGCGGGGGGCGGTGGGGGGGGAATTAGCAGCCAGTTCCCGCAGCCCCTAATCCCATCAGCCTCCCGCTGAGCCGCAAAGCCCTTCAGCAGCCCGGCAGCTCGGCTCACATCTCCCACTTTGATCTTCCCGTGCTCCTCCAGCAGCTTCTCTTTGATGTGGGGCCAGAGCGCGGCCGGCGCGTAGAGCCGGGAGCAGGCGGAGCATTTCTGCCCGCCGAACTCGAAGGCCGAGCGCAGGGTCCCGTTCACGGCGCTGCCCACGTCCGCAGAGCTGTGCACCACGTGGAAGTTCTTCCCTCCGCACTCTGGGAAACGGGAAAGGCCACGGGAGGAGCTGCCAAGGTGGGGCAGGTCCTGGAATGTGCCTGGGGCTCTCCCCGCCCGGGTGGGGTTACAGGGGAACTGATGTTTAATATATATGTTTATAAATAATGATATATATAAATATATATACACACACATATTTTATATACCCAAAATGATGTTAATATATAATGTAATAAAATATATTATCTATAAAATATATTATCTATAAAATATATTTTGTATTTTCCATGTATTTGTAACCCTACAGTTCTTTAGTGTAGAACTCCGAACTCCACACGCAGTGGCAGCTGCTGTTCTCCCGTTTTGGGCAGACACAGCAATTCCTCTCCAGGCCTGGCAATCAAGGACACTCACTGCCTCAGGCCTCGAAAGACTGAACAATAGTGAGCAGGGGGAGCAAACTTGGGGTAAATGACTTCATTACCTGAAGCTGGAATTGGAGGATTAACCCCCCATATATGCAAAAGGACCAAAGTTATAAAAGTGTGAAAGCCTGTGACCCGTGGTTCATTTTTGGGTGCAGCCCCTGGGGGGCTTTGTCTGCCTGAGATGTACCTGAAGGCCCTTCAGTAAATACACCCACGTTTTATTCCCTTAATTTGGTCTGGCCTATGTTTTAGGGTAGCCCCATAAGGCATCGGTGCCCCAAGAATTCTGAGTGTAATTTTGTCTGGCTCTGGTTTTAGGCAGCCCCAAAAGGCATCAGGACAGGGAGAGCCGTGACCCCAGGGGCACAACCCTGGAGCAGGTGGATAAATCCATGCAAAAGGGACCAACCTCAATTCCCAACCTTTGGGACCCCAAACTTTGGAGTCCAACCAGTCCACCCTAAAATCGCACCCCCACAGCTCTGAATATCCAGGGATCTCCTGCACCCTCTGCCCTCAGGGATGGGAATGCTGCCCCTCTCCTCCCCAGGCACAGGAGGAGCTGCCCCCCTGGCCCCTGAATCCCCAGAAAGGGCCGGGGGGGCCGGTACCTCCGGCCAGGCGCGGGAAGTTGCGGTAGCGCTCCAGGTTCTCCGAGACCTGCTTCCAGAGCCGCCTGAAGGTCCTGGAAGGGGAGGGAGGAGCTGCTCAGGGCTCTGCACACAGGGAAAGGCACAGGGGGTGATGGGAAACCCCCTAAAAAAAGATGGGAACCCCCCCCAAAAAGAGGGATGCCCTGATGGGAAATCTCTGAAAAGAAAGGGATGCTCCGATGGGAAAGCCTCCAAAAAAAGGGATGGGAAATCCCCCAAAAAGAGGGAGGGGAAATCTCCCACAAAGAGGGATGCCCTGATGGGAAACCCTTCAAAAAAGGGATGCCCTGATGGGAAATGCCATAAAAAAGAAGGATGGGAACCGCCCCCACCCCAAAAAAAGGGATGCCTCGATGGGAAATCCCCCAAAAATGGGATGGCCTGCACAGGGAAGTGGGACTGGGAGCACAGGTATTAAAGAAAGGCCCCACAACAGCTCCATGGCTTTAGAGATAAACTGTTGCAGGGAAAGGCACGGAGTGAGCATCCAGAAGTTTCTGCTCCTCCCCTTTTCCCCCTTCCCTTCAGGCCTGGCTGTGAAAACAATAAAAATGGAAATGGCCTCGCAGCAGGAGGCTCAGCCACCAACACGAGCTGTGAACTCCCCACCTGAACTCCCCTGCTCACTCGAGCGTGGCCTGGCCTGGGGAGGGGTCCCAGGGTCTGACAGCCCCTGCAGGGACCCCCCAGCACCTCTGACACCCCAGGGGACACAGCCAGAGCCCAGGGGACAAACCAAACCCTCCCAGGGTGCAAACCCACCCAAAGCACCCCTGGGAGTGTCACTGCTACTCCGGCTGTTCCTGTGCCCGGAGCTCAGCCCCAGAGCTAAAACCACTCTCCCCCAGCACCCAAACCCGGCTCAGCCCGTTTGTCACCGCTTTTAACCCCCAATTTCGATGTCACCGTGCAACCACATCCTGCCAGCTGCAGCAGCCCTTCCCAGCGCCCAGGAGCCCCCAGCCCCTCCCTGACCTCCCCCTGTCCCCAGCCCCTCCCTGCCCTCCCCCTGTCCCCAGCCCCTCCCTGTCCTC
>NW_024515320.1:1433658-1599494 GCF_017590135.1 Pyrgilauda ruficollis
CCCTGCCTTCCCCCCGTCCCCAATGCACAGCCCCTCCCTGCCCTCCCGCTGTCCCCTGTCCCCAGCCCCTCCCTGCCCTCCCCCTGTCCCCTGTCCCCAGCCCCTCCCTGCCCTCCCGCTGTCCCCAGCCTACGGCACGCTGCCGGTGAAGTTGAGGCCACAGAAGTGCTCGGAGCTGGTGACAGTGTCCCCAAACTCGGGGCCGTCCGAGGGCACGAACTGCACCACGTTGGGGGGCAGCCCCGCCTCCAGCAGGATCTTGTAGACGGCGTAGCTGGAGAGCAGGGCCGTGTCGCTGGGCTTCCACAGCACCACGTTCCCCTGGGGGCAGAGAACACCTCAGCAGCCATGTCTGAATTCCTGGAACATTGTCCCAGAGCGGTGGCAGCTCGCAGGGACACGCAGCCTTTATTTCTTTTCTGTGTTCCCTGTTATTCCATATATTCTCCACACACGTATGTGCAGCTCTGTTGTATTAGTGACTACACTTCCCAGCACTTTGCCATGGCCTTTCCTGAGCAAGAAAGAAAAAAATTCCAGCGCTCCAAGCCCCAGGGGGTAAAGGCCCCAGTGCTGTCTTGGATCTTCCTGGGAACCAAAGGTGAGAACAACTCTTTGGGATATTTCATGGACAGAGCACAGCCAGTGCTGAGGGGGGACTCCAGACCAGGGGGGACTGCATCACCACTTGTCCTCCCAATTGGTGCTTTTTAATAATTATGCCGATTTCCTAAAACCTATAAAAATGTCCTCATCCGTGTGGGGGTGGGCTTTTGTGGACATCCTTCCATAACTGCCCCTGAAGGCCTTCAAACAAAGATCTGCTCTTGTATTGCCTCCTTACTAAAATTATCCCGAGTTTCATTTCCAGGTTGGGAAAAAGGCAGCAGCACCTTCACCCAGGTGAAGGCAGGACTGGGTGTGCCCTGCTCAGCTGAGGGCACAAATCCCCCCCTTTTCTCTCACCAGGTGGCTGTGCCAGCCTTCCCCACCTTCCCTTCCAGGGCTGAGCTCTGCCTTCCCCCAGAGGAGCTGGAAGCACGGCCCTGGTTCCTGCCCCAGGACACAGGAATGTGCTCCCGATGTCACCAGCACTGCCACCAGCCCTGGGCAGGGCCAGCAGGGCAGTGAAACCAAACCTCCAGCTGGATTAACCAGGCACAAACAGCACGAGGGACTGGAGAACTGCACTGGTGACACCCCCTTGGCCCTGTGCCACCCCACCCCTGGGCCCCACGGCTCCCTGTGACCGCCCCGTGTCCCTGTCACACGGCTCGGCCTCCCCTGCACGGGGTCACAGCCCTGGCATGGAGTTTTGGACTCCTGTCTCCTGCTTTCCAGGGATTTGTTGTGCAGGAAAAGCTCCCCCTGGGCACAGCTCCTCCCTGGGCCCCTCCAATCCCTGCACTCCAAACGCTGACAGAACCCTGCAGAAGCTGCAGGCAGCTGGGAAATCCAGGCCAGGCTGGACACAGCGATCCCAGCAGCCTGGCCTGCTCTGATCCCGAGGAAATCCCATTCCCAGGACTGACTGCATGCACCTCTGCAGGGTCTAACCCCCGTGGTGACAGAAACTCTGGGGCTCTAATTAACATTCCCCTATTGAGCAGCGTTTTCACTGGGGCTCTAATTAAGTTTCCCCTATTAAGCAGTGTTTTCTCCTAACTTTAATTCCAGGTGCCCCCTGCTGCTGAGCTTTCCAAGGCACCTGCTGATGTCCTGCTGCCTTCTGCTCCCAGTCCAGGGCAGGGATCCCATCCCCCTGCAGCATCCCGGGGGGAATTCACAGCCACACCGAGCAGGGATGTCCCCAGCTGTCACTCAGAGCTGCCAGCAGGGGTTTGTCCCGTCCCAGCAGGGCTCACCTGCTCTGGGATGAGCTCACCCACATCCCCCAAAGCCAAGGGTGTCCCTCAGATCCGGGGGACCTCTCTCCTCACAAATCTTCCCAGCTCCATGGTGGCTTCACCCTCTCCTTGTCTCCCCCCATTCCTGCCCTAGTGACAGGTTCAAATGCTTCACTCAAATATGGCCTTAAATGTGACATTCCCAAATTAAAAGCTCCCCAGCCTCTTTGGGGCCAGCAGGAAAATTGGAGCCTAATTAGCAAAGAGCTGAAGACAATTTCTTGGTTTTTCTCCTTTCCCAGTACAACAATCAATTAATTATTCCTGGCCCAAATTCACCAGGTTATTACAGTCTCTCCCCAAAATCCACCCTGCAGAGGCAGGAGCTCCTGTGCTCCATGGGCTGGGACACAAATGAGAATGTGCAGAAATGTTTTTTACCAATACCTTTTTCAAATTTTATTTTTTCAGACCTTCTGGGCTCTCTTGTCTGCCAGTTTGGTGCTAAATGGCAGAGCCACGGCCTGCCCTTGCCTTCCTAACACACCCACTGCACCCAGAAAGTGTCATCCCAGAGGAATTTGAGCAGCTACAAACTGGTTACACTTTCATGTCCCGACAGCACCCTGAGCCCAGGTAGGAAATCAAACCCCTGCTGTGTTAATTCCCAGATCCCAAACCCAGCCTGGGAAGGAAAAGACACCTTGCTTCAGAACAAAAACCCCAGAAGGGCAGGTCTGGGCAGTTTGTGCTTTTCCAGCACTTCCCCCATCACACTGGAAATCCAGACACTGGGGTGTTTTAATTAAAGCCTAAATGCTGATTGGGTCAAGGGGTCCAACAGGCCCCAGGTGTGTCTGTGGAACAGCCCCAGGGGGGCTCAGCTCCCTCCTTGCCCACCCCAACCCAGCTGAACCTGAGGGCTGGGATCCCTCTACCAACCTTTCCTTGGACTGTCCTGTCCCCATGTCCCTATGCCCTGTCCCCCTGTCCCATCCCCCTGCCCCCATCCTGTCTCTGTGCCCTGCCCCCATGTCCTCATGTCCTGTCCCCCTGTCCTGTCCCCCTGCCCCCCTGTCCTGCCCCTTGCTCTGTCCCCCTGTCCCATCCCCTGTCCTGTCCCTGTCCCCCTGCCCTGTCCTGTCTTCCTCTCCTGTGACCCTGCCCCTGTCCTACCACCCTGTCCTGTCCTCCTGTCCTGTGACCCTGCCCTGTGCCCTTGTCCCCTGCCCTCCCCTGTCCCCCAGGACTCACCATCAGCGCCGGAGCCCCCGCCAGGTTGCCGCCGATGGCCGTGAAGTTGAAGGGGGACACGGCGGCCACGAAGCCCTGCGGAGGCACAGGGACAAGGGAGCATGGGAGCCTCCTGTCCCCCAGCGTGACCCACGTGGGGCACGGGGCCCAGCTCACCTCCAGCCCCCGGTAGACCATGGAGTTGGTGCTGATGTCCACGCTCAGGGGCTGGCTCTGCTCCAGCTCCAGCGCGTACTTGGCGTTGAAGCGGAAGAAGTCGATGAGCTCGGCAGCGGCGTCGATCTCCGCCTGGATCACGGTCTTGCCCTGCAGGGAGAGGGAAGGGGGGATGCGGCAGTGGTGCATGGGGGGGGATGCAGCCGTGATGCATGGGGGAATGAGGCAGTGGTGCATGGGGGCATGCAGCAGTGGTGCATGGGGGGATGAGGCAGTGGTGCATGGAGGAATGTGGCAGTGGTGCATGGGGGTGCAGCAGTGGTGCATGGGGGATGCAGCAGTGGTGCATGGGGGGGTGCAGCAGTGGTGCAGTGCTGGCTGTGGGTGCCCCTCCCGAGCTCGGTTCCCAAGGATGGGGCCTCCTTCACAGCCTCACGCTGATCCTGTTCCCAGGAGCAGCAAGGAGTGAGGATCAGCCTGGATCCCCTCACAGAGCACCTCCAGCCATTCCCACGGCCAAAAACCACCCTGGCAGCCCCTCCTGCCCTGCTCCTCCTGCTCAGCCCAGCTTCTCCAGCACCCCTGTCTTAGGCTGGAAATGGGGGTGTGTATTCTATTCCAATCTGTTAGGGGTGAGGCAAAACCCCACAGATAACTGCCCAGTTAACAGCAGAGAACTGCTCCACAGATAGGAACAGAATACACACCTCCATTTCCAACCCAAGACACAGGGATGAGCTGGGAGCATTCCCAGCTCCCTCTCCCATCCACAGGAGGTCTGAGGGATGTTCAGGATATTCTGTTCATTGGTCAGTTTTCTTTATCTCTTCCACAACCAATCCTCCCTCCAGGATCCCTGCTCCACCGGTACCACACCTGGCACTGCAGGAGGGCTGAGCCACCATGGGATGGGACTGCTGCCACCACCTGACCCACAGGGGGTCAGGGCCTATTCTGAATCTGTCAATAGTTTTTTTGGTTTTATTGTTTTGGGGTTTTTTTGTACTAGTACATTTGGTTTTTGGGTTTTTTTCAGTTTTTCTAGTAAAGAACTGTTATTCCTGCTCCCACATCTTTGCCTGAGAGCCTTGTAATTTCAAAATTATAACAATTCAGAGGGAGGATTTACATTTTCCATTTCAGGGGAGGCTCCTGCCTTCCTCAGCACACACCTGGCTGTTCAAAGACCCCTACCTGCCCGACCATGGTCTTGGCCAGCACTTCTGCTCGCCGCGGGCCACTCAGCATGTCAGCCGCCTTCAGGAAGATCTGGGCCCGGTCCTGCACAGGCTTCAGGTCCCATTCCTTCCTCGCTGCCAGGGCAGCGTTAATGGCTTTGTTAATGAGCTCCTGTGGAGGCAAAGGGGAAAAGGCAGCAAGGAGGAGCCTCTCCAGGTTCCTCTCCACCACCAGGTCACCAGGAAAAGTGAGGGGTCACCCACCCCAGGCACAGACCACTGGTGCCATCACAACCCCGAGTCTGCAGCTCCTGGTGGGTTTGTTCCAGGATCCCTGGGGCTTGGAAAGGCTCCTGGAGCCTCCCTGCTCACAAAATTCATTTCACTTGCTAAGCCAAGGCCAAGTGCTGCTGTTTCCCCAAAAAAAAACAGCCAGGAAGAGGGGGGACAGAGAGGTGCACTCACCTTGTTGGCATAGCAGTACTTGGCCACCTTGTGTGCATGGTTAAAGGGCTGGGAAGAGAAGAAGAGGCTCTGTAGGAACCAGTCCCAGGATCCTCCTGCAGGGATCCCCCTGCTCCATTCTCCCCCATTTAATGAGACCCCCCTGACTCACCGAGAGCTGGTACCTCACCGTGGGGGTCCACACCTCCTCCCCCCCGATGACACACGGGATCTCCTCGGTCTTGCCCTTCAGGTCAGCGAGGGCCTGGCAGAGAGGAGAACGCGGTGGGAGCAGCTCCCACCCGCTCCAGCTGCCCTCCATCCCCCTTCCCACGGGCTGAGGGAACTGGGAACAGGCTCCGGGCATGGGCTGCCCACAGGGAAGGAGCAGGAGCTGGGCAGGATGGGGTTGTCACACCAGGGAGAGCCTGGGGCTGCCCTGCAGCACCTGCAGCACAGCCCGAGCCCCTCCCAGCCCCAGAATCCCCAAATCCTGGCACTGGTACCTTCTGGAGTGCCGCTCGCTCGGGGCTCCCCGGCTTGAACTCCAGGATGGGCTCGTTGGTCACCTGGATGGCCGGGCGGTGCTGCCATCTCCGCCTGCGGCAGGGCAGGACAGGAACGCTGGAATTCTGCCGTGCCCTCCTTCCCCAGCATCGGGGGACAGCTCAGCCCCGGGGACACCTCGATCCCGGGAACACCTCAATCTCTGGGGACACCTCGGTCCCAAGGACACTTCTATCCCTGGGGACACCTCAGTGGCAGGGACACCTCGATCCCTGGGGACACCTCGCTCCCGGACTGCCCCCCCTAACCAGCCCCTGCTCCATCCCTCCCGCTGGATGGGGATGCCAGAGAAGGGAGCCGAGCCCGGCGCTTGCCCCCAGCCCACCACCCCTTCTCTCGCTCAGCAAAAAGCGCTGGGACAGGCATTTTTAAGGAAGGAGCCACAGGATAGATTTTTAAGGAAGGAGGCACAGGATGGATTTTTAAGGAACGAGGCACAGGATCGATTTTTAGGAACGATCGAGCCGGGCTGCCCCAACACCGCAGCGCTCCGCCGGCGCCTGGCAAAGTCCAGGGGCAGAAGCCGGACGGGCACCGAACTGCCCGGGGTCAGCCGGACCTTGGCAGTGCCCAGCCCCACGTGCAGCTCAGCGATAATGCCCGAAAAACGGGGGAATGGGAGAAAAAGGAGGAGAAACGAGAAGGAAAGGGGGGGAACGAGAAGAAAGGGGGGGAAACGAAGGGAAAAGGGGAAAACGAAGGGAAAATGGGAGAAAAATGAAGGGGAAAAGGGAAAAAGGAAGAGGAAAGGGGGAGAAAAAAAGAAAACAGGGAGAAAAGGAGACGACAAGGGAAAAAAGGGGGAAAGCAAAGGGATAAAGGAGGAAAACCAAGAGGAAGCAGCAGAGAAGAGGTAAAAACAAGGGTAAAAGGGAAAACAAGGGGTAAACTGTGGAAAACGGGTAAAAACAGGTGGGAAAGGAGAAAACAAAGGGAAAAACGAGGGAAACAAGGGCAGAAAAAGGAGGAAAGAGGGGAGAACAAGGGGAACTGAGGGCTGGCAGTGCCTGCGGCTGGCAGCGGGACGGTTCCCGGGGATGGCAGGAGCGGGATCGAGCGGAGCCCGAGTCCGCCCCACACGTGGGGACGGTGCGGGAAAGAGGGAAGGGGAAGGGGAAGGGACGGAGCCCGCACTCACCCGCAGTCCCTCAGCGCCCGCAGCCGCCGCCACATCCCGGCCCCGCCGCGCTCCCGGCCCGCGGCCGCCACCACCCGCCGCGCGGGGGGAGGGGGGGCGGGGAGGAGACGCAACCATCAATTAATTAATAAATTAATAAATCACCGGGAGCAGCGATCTGGAGAAGCGGCCCCACGCCTGTCGCTCGCTGTGTGTGAGGGTGAGGGCCGTGTCCCCCCCCCGCCCGCGGGGTGCCCGTGGGGTGTCCCCAGCGGCGCGTCCCCCCCCGCGCGGTGATGGTTGCGGCCGGAGCGGGGGGCGGTGGCGCGCGCGGCACGTGGGAGGGGGCGGGGCGCGGGAAGGAGCCAAAAATCATTTAAAAAAGGGAAATTCGGGAAAAACAACAACAAAACCGACCCGAGCAGAGGGAGCGGCTGGCACTGCGCCCGGAGCCCGGCGGGTCCGAGCCGCCAGAGAGGACCGAGGCGGGGAAAAAGAGAAAAGCGGCTGAGAATCCCTTTGGGAACTGTGAATTACCAAAGAAGGGGTGATTTTAACCCAAAGGTGGGGCCAGGCTGGGGCACAGGGCCAGGAGGAGGCTGAGGTGTGCAGGGGGTACTTTAATTTCCAAGGAGAGTCACGTTTCAAGAGCAGCAGCTGAAGGACCCTAATTTTGAGGGGATTTCGGGCTCTTTTAGGACCCCAAATCACCCGGGCTGAGCGGATTTTCAGAAACGGGGGTGGTCCCTCCCTCCCCAGACCCAAATCCTTCTGCTTTAGAGGCGTTTTCCACCCCAAGAATTAACACGCAGAGCCGTTTAACCAGGAGTTTGGTATTTATTTTATAGTTTTTTGTGGTTTTCATCGTCACCAGAGACCGACTGGCACCTGTTTGATGGGGCACCGCGGGCTGAGCCCCGGCCCGGGCAGGACGGACGGGCTGGACACGGGCTGCACACCGCAGCAGCACACGGAGAGCTGCCAGCACACCTGCGAGGGGACGGTGGGGTCGGTTTTGGCACTAAAAAAAGGAAAATGGAGCAAATCCGCCGAGCTCAGAGGAGGGCGGGTGGTTCTGGCTCTGGCTGAGGGAGTTCTCAGGGCTCCTCCTCGTGGATTGGATTCTCGAAGCATTTCGTGGTCCCAAATCCACTGGGGGTGTCCCATTCCAGCTGCTGCGGGTTCCCAGCACAGAATTCCAGCCCCCCACCTGGGGTCATCCAACAGCATCATCAGTCCAGTCTTTTCCATTAAAATTAGCTAATATACAGAATATAAAGCACAGTATTTACACGGGGACGGTAACCAGGGGCGTTCCCACACCAGCAGCAGTTTGTTGTCGTGGGGATAAAAGAAACTCTTAAGTGACCTAAAGAGGAACCGACAAGAAGTGACACAGCAGGAGGGAAGAGGCATCAATACCCCCCACTCGAACACGATAAATAATAAATTATCTTTTTTGGCAGAAGGTTGCTACATTTACTTTAACCACAGGAAGGTGTTTTAGGGACTGGATTGTGAGTTATTTGGTGAAACCAGGTTACACAAAGGAGTGTGTTTTAGTGACTGAGGTTGGACCACCCTCAAACCCTCTCCAATCAAACAGAAATTTGGGGTTTCAGGGCTGGCAGTCTGGGCAGCTCCACTGGGTTTGTGGCACCATGGTCTGGGCTGTTCTGCCACAGAGATGACACTGGTTTGAAGCCACCCCAAGGGTTGTTTTAAGCTTTAACATCCTAATTTCCAAAAAAAGGGAGCTGGCCAGACCAACAAGAACCCCCTTCCCAAGGGCTTCACTGTTGGAGTGCCTCAGATTAGGGGGAATGGTGATTTCTGCAATCAAATACCCACATTTAAACACAACTTGTTGCTCCTTCAAAAGAGAAGCTTTGAGAGGCTCCTGCAAAGGCAGAAGGGTCTGAGGACACCGAACTCACATGAAAACAGACAGAAGGGAAGGCTCAAGTGTTTCCTCCCTGCTCTGCCAAGGGCCTGGCCAAGCCCTGAGTGTTCCCCCTGCAGGGAGAGGGGCTGGGATCCCATTCCCACGGAGAATTTGGCAGGCAGTGCTCCCAGCTCACCTCGGCTGTTATTCCCACCAGGACCCGCCTGCTGCCTCATTGGTAATTTTGTTTCTCGGTTAAAACTCACAGGGACACAAATTACATCCCACTAAAAAGCTTAAAATCCAGTGTTTGGGTGGCAACCCCGAAGGCAAAGAGCTTTACGAGCTGTGTGCTCCCCTGCAGCCGAGCAGAAGGACAAAAATCCCAAAAGTCCTGAAGGCAAGGGTGGAAAACCCTCACTGGGGTGTCCCTGCCTCGTGCAAGCACTGGGATGTCTTAATTTAGCAGGGAGAAATCACTCCTTAAACACTCAGCTCTAAAATGAAGCACTCGAACGTGAAACCTCCCAGCTCTGCAGCTCTTCCAAGACAAACATCCTCCCCGTGTTCCCAGAGCCAAGGGAAACACCAGGAACAGCTCTGGGAGCACCCACGGCCCTTCCACAGCCAGCTCGTGTTTTTGCTGGCAGGAATGATCATGGAAAGGAAAATTAATATAATCTCACTTTAGAAGCAGCTCTGGATGCATATTCAGGCACGATTCCCATCTGCTGTTTTGTTTTGTTGAGTTAATCCCAATTTCTACAGGTACAAATATAATTTGTATTTAATTTTTTGTTATCCAGGCAGAGTTTAACCCCTGTCCTGCCACGCTCCTGGGATCCGGGAGGTCCTGACCCCTTCCAGGAGCATCCTCCCAGTCAGGGGAAGGGAATAAAATCACAGGGAAGGGAATAAAATCACAGCACCCACTCTGCAGAGGGAGAAGAGATGCTGAAGCTGCAGCCTCCCATGGAGGCTGTGAGTGCTCCACAGCCAAACCTGTCCCGGTTATTTCCACGTTGACTCTTGGAACCATCAGAGAATTTGGGGGTCCCATCAGAGCAGAAGAGAATTTACAAGGGAATGATTGCATCTGCCAACAGAAATCTGTTTGCACTTTAAAAACCTCTGATAAAAATAGAATATATACTGTGATTTTATAAATAGATTACACATTTAGCTTAGATGAGTTTCATTACATTCCCCCCTAAACTTTTTTTTTTTCTTTTTAAAGAATTTTGCTTTTTCCCTTGTGTGAACTAAGATGATCATCACTAAGTCTGAAAAAAACGTTTGTACCACATTATTCTTTAAAACATTTGTACCACATTATTCTTTGGACATTTTTGAACAACATGCATCCACAAACTGCCACTTGTTTACTGAAAACATTTTTGTACAAACCCAGTTTAGGAATTTCATCTATTATTACACTGCTAGCGAGCAAAAAAATTTGCTTCCTTGAAATCCCCTTTTAAAAAATGAGAAACGATGAGGAGGATTTTCTGACTGTAAATCTAAAAAAGTGTCAATATGACACCGCATTAAGAATAGAAAACAAAAATAAAGTATTTACAGCTTTACAAAGGAAAAAAGAAAGAGGTCATCAAAATCATTTCCAGCATTTTTACAAGTAAATTCCTTTTTTTCTCTTTTTTCTCTGGCAAGCTTTGATCTGTTTCTGGAGTGGTGCCACACACACGGAGCAGGAGCAGCAGCACGGCTGGACTTGGAACCAACGACCTCCAGGAAAACCCCCAAGGACCAACCCCAGCTGCCCCCAAAAGGCTGGCCCAGCCTAAATGAAAATAAACCCCGACCCCGAGTATGAAAACATCTTTTCTTCTTTAAAAATGGATTACATGTGGTTACAAGAAAGACACCGACACCCATGGGAACCTCTACTGTCCTACACATCACCACCGTGCACGTGAGTTCTACACCCTCTACTACACCCACATCCCTCTCACCCACCCCACTGCAGGGGCTCTGCCCACCCCACACCCAATTCCTGCTGTGGGAATTCCCTCAGCACCCACTGTGGGTGCTCCTACCCACCCCACACCCAATTCCAGCTGTGGGAACTCCCTGCCCTCAGCACAACAGCTCCTGGGTTTGGGAACACTCAGCCTTTTTCCTACCGGGACACTCAGTTTCAATAAAAAATTACAAACCCAGAGTGGAAGGACAGCACAACCCCGACAGCTGCTGGGGCCGTGGTGTCAGGAGCATTTCGGGGTGAGGAGAGCCGGGGGCAGGCTCCGGGATGGGACAGCCAGGGGCAGGCTCCGGGAGTGCTCCGGGGTGAGGAGAGCCAGGGCAGGAGCCGGGAGTGCTCCGGGGTGAGGGGAGAGCCAGGGCAGGAGCCGGGAGCGTTCCTGGGTGAGAGAGCCAGGGGCAGGCTCCGGGATGGGACAGCCAGGGGCAGGCTCCGGGAGCGTTCCCGGTGGGCAGAGCCAGGGGCAGGATCCGGGAGCGTTCCTGGGTGAGGAGAGCCAGGGGCAGGATCCGGGATGGGACAGCCAGGGGCAGGATCCGGGAGCGTTCCCGGGTGGGCAGAGCCAGGGGCAGGATCCGGGAGCGTTCCCGGGTGGGCAGAGCCAGGGGCAGGATCCGGGAGCGTTCCCGGGTGGGCAGAGCCAGGGGCAGGATCCGGGAGCGTTCCCGGGTGGGCAGAGCCAGGGGCAGGATCCAGGAGCGTTCCCGGGTGGGCAGAGCCAGGGGCAGGATCCGGGAGCGTTCCCGGGTGGGCAGAGCCAGGGGCAGGATCGATCCGGGAGCGTTTCCGGCAGGAAGGGAGCCAGGAAGGGAGCCGGGGCAGGCTCCAGGAGCTGATTCACTGTGCTGAGCAATGCCTGCCCCAGCCACTGAAGCATCACAGACATCCAGACTTGGCAGACGCTTCCTCAGCCTCAGGAGAGGCTCCTTGGGAGCAGCTGAAGTTCAAAACCCTTCAAAACCCTTCAAATTGCAGATTTCAAACATGCAGTCCCAGCCCAAAAAATACCCCAAATCCCCACCCACCCACCCCCTAGCTTGCAGCCCTAGTGAACATCACATTTACCACTTTGGCCACCTAAGAAATAACAGGAATGAGCACTTTGGAATGAGGTTTCTCTTCCAGAGAAAAGTTATTTACAGGACAGACCAGGCTTTGGAAAGCCCCTCACCCCAGCACCCAAGGAGTTGTCACCTACTCTGCACTGAGTATTGCCATCAGTAAGGACACCACAGGAACATCCTTGGATCCAGGGGCTTGGACAGAAGCCATCAGCTGTGGCTGGTGCCCTGCAGGCTGTGGATGCTGATGGATCAGCCTGCTCCCTCCTCCCCAGCGTGAGAAAGGCAGGGAGCTCCTGTGACCCACGTGGCCTCAAAGCTGCTGTGTCCAGGCAGGAGATGGAGCTGACAGCCAGGCAGCAGCACAGGAGGGGAAACATTCCTGTGCCCACAGTTCCACCAGGAGCCCCCCGAGGCCCTGCCCCTCTCCGTGGCCATGCCAGACTGAGGAGCTCCCAGCCAGGAATGAGCCATTTTCCAAGAGACTGTGCTCTCTAGGGAACGGAGCAGCAGGATCTGCACTGGCTGCTTGCTTGCAGTGCAACTCCAGAGATCCAGAGGCTTGGGAACACCACTCAGGAAGCTCACAGGATTGGCCACTTTGCCTTTCCATAACACCAAGAGGGTACAGAAATCAGGATTTTCCCTGTCCAGCCCTAGCACTGCTCCTGCACAGCACTTCCTGGCAGGCAAAACCAACACATTTGGTATTTACTCTGAGTTCCAACCACTGCTTAACCCCACAGCTGGCTTTGGGCAGTATCAACTACGCTCTCAATCTTGGTTTAAAAACAAACAAAAAGTTATTGGCTGAGGTTTATACCCTGTTTTTACCTGCCTGAGGTGCTACAATTCCCATTCTAACCACGAAGAGCTCGGTGGGGCTGGAGTTTCCTCAGCCACCACCGTATGATCCGACTTTGATGCTGCTTCTCCTGGGTAAAAATACAGAAAGATGGGCAAAGCCAAGGTCTTGCCACTTTCTCACAGAGAAAGCACATGGCTGTTCCTCCCCAGTTCCAGGGCAGCAGCACTTTGGGATTCAGTTTACTATGCCCTAAAAAGGATTACAGCATTTC
The DNA here is from genome assembly GCF_017590135.1 of Pyrgilauda ruficollis. Lineage (NCBI taxonomy): Eukaryota > Metazoa > Chordata > Aves > Passeriformes > Passeridae > Pyrgilauda > Pyrgilauda ruficollis. The sequence goes on from NW_024515320.1 coordinate 1,446,249, forward strand.
CCAGTGCTCGGTTTTCCCCAAGAAGAGTGGTCTGGAGCTCTCCCAAAGTCCTGTCTCCAGCCTACACCTAGGTCAGTTTATCCTGATGCTTCACCTACCCCACTCTACACATCATGGAGGCAGCATAAAATGGAATTCTCTCTCTGTCTGCAAAGAAAAATCTGCAAACACTAAAAAAAAAAAAAAAAAGCCCTGAAAAAAGACACAAACCAGGGCTGACTCCCCTCCTAACCCAACCACTGGAAACAAAGGCATTGTGATACAACATTCCACCTCAAAAAAAGCTCTACAGACATCTAAGTGTGCAAATGTGGGTTTAGCTTTCCTTTTCCCAAGGGATAACTGTAGCCCAGCAGGGACCAAACATTCCATATAAATAAGGCGAGCTTTTTTTTTGTTTTTGCATAGTAGTTACTCAGTGATAGTCCCCCCCCAGTGACCCCTCCTGTGCCCCCCTGCTTTGCCACCGAGCTGAGTCCTGCTCCTCCAGGTCCTGGAGTCCAGAAGAAACCTTCCCAAAGGCTCCCTCACCCCAAAAGGTGGGATGAAGAAAACCCTCTGAATTTTGTAGAACTGCTTCACCCTGCGAGCTGTCTCCAAACCCACTGTTGTTTTTAAACATTTGCCGTTCAATTTGGAGGCAATTCTTTTTTTTCTTGTGCCACACATTGGTAATTGCACCACAATTGTCTTGGTTTTGCTGCTCTTTTTGCCAATGTTGCTTTTGCCAATCAGTGCAGCAGCTCAGTAAAACCAGCAGCTTATTGAAGTACCCAGAGCCTCTGCAGCACCATCCTCTGCTGCCACCAGCTTTGGTTGTTTTTTATTTTTTTAAATAATATATTTTATAAAAACACCTGCTATTAATATTCCACTGGAGCTCAAAGTGGCTCAGCTTGGGGCAAAGGCACAATTAAAACACCGTGTTTTCCTACAGGACTCTGCATTTATGGTTTGTAGAACAATAGAAATGTACAGCACCAATCCTTGGCTGGGAGGGGATGCGTGTAGGAGTGAGTCCTCAGAGTCCCTCTGCAGGGGCTCTCAAGTCTTTCACCTTTCCCCCAGCAATTGGTTTGGAATCTTCTCTCTCCATCTTGCCCTTGACTGGAATGCTCCCACTTGCTATCAGCTGACCATGGGCTCCACGTCCGTCTCTCTGTCCAAATCATCCTGAATTTCATCTGTGTTTCCTGAGTCACTGCTGGCTACGGAGCTGGGGGATGGAGAATTCCTGCAGGGAAACACAGGGAAAGGTGCAGCCCAAAAGTTAAATATCCATGACTGAAGGAAGCAAAAAAAAGTCTTACAAGAAAACAGTCACTTTCCCTTCCCAGTACTACTTAAAAACCTCTTTATTAACATTAAACATTGGCATTCCCCCAAGCTATTAAAAAACCCCTTTAATAACATTAAACTTTTGGTTAAACAGTAAATATCAGTAGAAAAATCAAGGTGCCACCCCAGCCATCCCCTGCTCAAACACAGAGGCTGTCCCAGGTTTACTGATGGGGAAATGGAGAGCAAAGACTCTCAGCATCCCTAATACCCAGAGCCCTGAAAATTGAAAGTTTATCATCTTGTTCTACTGGGGTTGAGCAAGAGATAAGAGAAATCCCTCATAGTGTAAGGTTCTTAACACATGAGAAGATTAAAAAACAAGTTGTTCATGTAAGTCCAGAGTTGAGATTAATTTGGGGTTTTAAGAGTTCTAAATCTGAGATGTTAAAGACTGGAAGTCCAGCTGAGCTGGAGCTCCCTGTGTTTAGGAGCAGCTCCTGAACCCTTGGGGCTGTTCCAAGGTACAGGACCCCACTCTCTGCTGCAGACCCCCTTTCAGGGCTGATCTGGGACACAAGATTCTCCAAAGGACAAGGCCATCAAGTGACAGTGTTGCCTTTAGCCCAAGCTGACAGGAACTGATGCCTTAAGTTTTAGCTTTCATATTTCTCAGATTCTGTGCTGCATTGGTGTGTAACTCTGAACTTCATACAGAGCGTTAGCAAGTTCTCCTCCCAGTTTAGTCAGACAAAACAATCCTTTTCCAGCCCCAGAACCAAGGGAAACTATTGCAGCTTCAGGCCCAAAACGTGTAAACAAAAGCAAACTGGGGAGAAGCAAACTGAGAGAATGTGACTTCATTACCTGAAGCTGTAATTGGACAATTAACCCACAATATACAAAGGGGCTAAATTTACAAAAGTGTGAAAACTGATTCCCCATGGTCCATCTTGGGTGTAGCCTCGGCCAGGCTCTTGCACTGCCCAAGGTGTATCTTTGAAGGCCTTTTAATAAATCCCTACTTTGTTCCTGTAACAGTGTCTAGCCTGTGTTCCAGGTGCCCTGTGCAGCACCAGACCCAGGAGGCAATGTGCTGCTTTTCAGCTTCTTTTTCTGCCTCTGTTGAGGTCAGGATGGAAGGCACTCGAGCTGATAGTTTGGGTCAGACTCAGGTGTTTATTGTTTCTTATCAGTGTTACAGTCTCACATCAGTGAGTTCTGCACTTCTTCATTAACAAGGCACTAAATGGCCAACAATCTTTTGCTACAAGGTCTTTTAAGGCTATCCAATTAAGAAACGACACCTAAATTAATTTCACTTTTAACCCAATAACAAATCACTCGAAGTCCGCAATGTGGACTTTTCTGTCCAGTTACAAAATATCACCCAAACCCATGGAGAAGAAGGAAAAAGAAGGTGAAAAAGAAGGTGAAGAAGGTAAAGAAGAAGGAGCAGCCTCTGCCCTAAAACCTCCATCTTGCTCCATATTTATTACTATATTCTAAAACCCCAAACTCTAAGTTTTCCACTCTGTGATATTACACATTTCTAATCAACTCCACACCCATAATCCCAGTGCTATAAATCAATTTTGGAAGCCTTCTCCACAGCCTCAGGTCAATGCAGTGCTCTCCTGGGGGTCAGTGCCTGGCAGCACAGAAAGTCTGAAATTCCCAGCATGCAGAACTGCAGCAGGAAGGAGCTGCAGGGGCAGCAGAGGAGCCCTTACCTGTCAGCTGAGCCCTTGATGAGCCTCCTGCAGGTTTCCATCTGCACGTCCAGGCCCCGTTTCATGCTGCACATCTCCATGTACTCGTGCAGGTGCCGGTTCATGTCGCTCTTGGCTGTGGCCAGTTCCAGCTGAAGGACAAAGAATCAGCTTCAGGGGAGGAGCAATGCCACTTTTCCTGCACCTTCACACTGCCTCAGCTGCCCAGAGCCCACCCAAACACCCCACAGTGCACATTTCAGCTCACTGCTCCTGACTGCCAATGCATCCACGAGCCCAGGAAGGGCAATCAGAGCTTCACACTGGTTCTGAACAGCCCTGGAGGGCTTTTCCTGCTCTTGGCACCTTGTTTGTCAACAGGCAGTCATTAATGAAAGCAGCTCCAGGCAGGACAGAGATTTTGAGAAGCTCCAGCTGCTGTTTCTGGCAGCCTGTGAGGCCGTGTCCTGGGAAGCATTTCCCAGGGTGAGGGTGGACATGCAGAACAAAGGGGGGAAAAGACAAATAGTGTGTTTTATTCCCTTTGTTCAGCAGGTTCTCTCTTCACCAGCCTCAGATTTATGCTCAGTGCTGAAGTATGGAGCAATAATAGCCCAGAGAATGGCATTTAGAAAAATCCCCAGGGCACGCCAGAGGGAAATGCCTTTGCATTGTTGGATATATGGACATTCCTGCTTCCCTCTGGGACACCCCAGAGCACAGCGCTGTGCTGTGTCCATCCACCAGGAACAACTCCCCTTCCTCACCTCTATCTGCCCTATTGTCTCCTGGTATTCCTTGTCTCTCGTTTTGAAGAAAGACTCTGTCTCGTGGATCAAGTTTCCCAGGTTTTCTTCCTGCAGGGGAGAGGAGGACACAAAAAATCAGCAAGGAAATAAAGGAATTCAGGAGAGAACTGAAGATTTTATTTAACCTCCCTGGAAATGCAGGTTATTGTGTTCCTTCATGCACTGATTTTTTGAAGACATTTTTTCACGGGCCAGGACTATTCTTCCTCAATCTGGAATACCAGGAAAACACATTTCTGTGCCACGACCACAGCTCTGGACACACAAAGGCGAGGTCTGATCAAGGCTCCAGCAATTAAACCCATGCACCTGCTGCATTCCAAAGCACCAACCTCCTGGATTGTCCTGAGCCTTTCACAGCCTGAACACACTTGGACAGACTGAAATTGCTCTCCAGCCATGAAACTTTTCATTTTCCTTGCACTGACCATGCTGCTACTCCCAGCTTTGCACTGGAATTCTCATTTTCCAGTTACAGATCATCACTCTCCAGTGCACACACGGATTCCCACTGGAATTCCTGCACTGCTGGATAAAGCAGGAACAAATGCTGTCCCACAGAAAAGCTCCCCCTTTGGACTGACAGCACAGTCTGGGCTCCCAAACACACAGAGCTGCTTGGTGCAGCCCACAGAGCTGCTTGGTGCTGTCACTGTTCTCTCTTTCAAGCCTTCAGCCACCTCTGTTTTCCATTAAAAAATTATCCTCAATTTAACACAGCTGCACCAATAGTGTTAATGGGGTTTCCATGCTCTGGCCACATCTGTGGCAGATTTACAGGGCTCATTCCTGGTACCCACACCAGGCTACCCAGCCTGGAGTTACAAGAATCATCCCGCTGATCCTTTTATATGCAGAAGAGCTTTAAGGAGGAAGGTCATGAAAGAAGGTGGCGAGGGCAGCGTGTAAGAACTTGAAAGGAATAAAACCCACGGAAGGAAGATTCAGGCATGTAAAGCACATGTTAAAGAGCAGGCACAGCCGGAGCAGTCTTTATTCTGAACCTCCATCTACAAGCCAAATCTACCCTTTCCTTGTATAATTTTCATTTAGAAGGATTTAAGCTTCTTAAAATCTTTAGAGTTTCCCCGCGCGGGGCCTGGGCTCGGCGCTATTGCTGTGCTTAGCCAGGCACGCCCGGCGTATGCAAATCAGCTGTCATTAATTCCTGCACGAGGCTCCTCGTTATCACCCTGCCACTCTCCCTCTCCTGTTATCGCTGCCACTCTCCTGCTCCTGTTATCCCTGTGCCACTCTGTGCCCCTGTTATCCCTGTGCCACTCTCTGTCCCCGTTATCCCCCTGCTGCTCTGTGCTCCAGCTCCCCGCGGTTTCTGCAGCCCCAGCAGTTCCCAGTAATCCCCAGAGGCTCCCTGAGCTCCGGATGGATGATCCAGGAATGGAGAGGTGGAACAGGAACACGCCCTGGCAGCCAGACATCCCCCAGGCTGCTGCCTCAGCATCTTCCCTGGCTGGGAGGCAGCGGGATCATCTCCCACCTCCCAGCCTGTGCTGCTCAGGATGCAGTAACACGGCCATTCCCAGCCATTCCATCATTCCCAGGCTGTTCCCTGCCATTCCCAGGCTATTCCCAGAAATTCCATCATTCCCAGCCCACTCCCAGCCAGTCCCAGCCCCATTGCCTGCCACTCCCAGCCCATTTCCATCCATTCCCAGATATTCCCAGAATGTTCCCTGCCACTCCCAGCCATTGCCTGGCATTCCTAGCCCATTCCCAGCCCTCTCCAGGCTGGTTTACAAGGCTCTGGAGTGGCTGGATTAGCTGCCTTTCCCTGGGATTTTAGGATTAAAAGGAAGCTGTTCATTATCCACCACTGCCAGCAGATCCCCACTGACTGGGCAGAGGGAAGCCCAAGATTCACGGGTCCAGAGGATCCCTGGGGCTTTTTGTGGTCCTGCAGCCACAGGTTCTTTGTCTGGAATGGGATTTACACCCTTCAACACCTCCCCAGCACACCAAGGTTGCTCAGCTCCCCACAGGAACAACTGTGCAACCCCTGCCCTGCACTCCACATGTTATCATAACAAAGTGTGAATGATGACTCACAGAGAAAGTGAGGTGCTGTGGAAGATCACAGAATCCCAGACTGGTTTGGGCTGCAAGAACCAGTCTGGAATTAAAGTTCACCTAATTCTACCCCCTGCCATGGGCAGGGACACCTTCCACTGTCTCAGGCTGCTCCCAAGCCCATCCAGCCTGGCCTTGGACACTTCCAGGGATGGAGCAGCCACAGCTGCTCTGTGTCGGGGCCTCCCCACCCTCACAGGGAAGGATTTTTTCCTAAAATCAATTCTAAACCTCCCTCCTCTCAGCTCAGAGCTTTAGAGAAAGCTCTGAAGGGTGAGAAATTCCCTGATGCTCCTGGAACAGACACCTTGGATCCTTCACCTCTCACTCAGTATTTTAAATACTCAGTCTGAAGGAGCCAAGGAAGTAAAGTTTGGCCAATAAAGTGATTGCACAGACTGCAAATCAACCACAGAGGGAAAGCACTAAGAGGATTTTAAAATCAAAGTCAGTCTGTGTGGCAAACTAGATCACCAGTCCAACACCCACAGGGTCAAATGGCTGTAAAGGAGCAGCTGAGGGAGAGTTTCTGCAGAGAAGAGTTGGAGAAAATAACAGGAATGAACTCACCTCTCCTTGGAGGTCAATGGAGGGGTTGCAGTTGGTGAAGTCCTCCCACAGCAGCAGCGTTTCCTCGTTCTCCTCCCACGTTAAACTGTCACAGTCGTCATCGAAATCAAACGTCTCACGGCTGAGAGAGCAAACAGGCATTAGCCAAAGCACTCCAGCCCCACTCCCTCAGCCCTTTAATTAATTGTCTAGAAAAATGGGCTATGAGAGCTGAATGGGGGACAACGTAGCGGCTGGAAATCCTCACAGCTTTTAGCAACAGCCTGTGCCCAGGCCAGGCCCCTCTCTGCTGGGCTCCCTGCCACCCCACGGCAGAATAAAAGATCCTTGTTGGAGCTGCTGCTGGAGCACAAGGCCTGGCTCTGCCCTCCAGATGGAGCTGCACAGTAGCTTCCCCTGTTTACAAAACCACAGAAATGTTTGGAGCTGTTCTTTCCTCCAAAGGAAAGGAGCTCAAACACAGCTCGGGGGATGGCACAGGGCTCAGAACCCACGCGGGTTTCACAGGGGAGCTCAGCCAAGGGCTCCCCTGCAGCCTTGGAACACACCAGGGCTGGGAGGAACAGGGGCTGCAAGGAACAGGGGCTGCAAGGAACAAGGATGAAAAGGCTGAGCCCCTGAGATGTGCAGAGCAGCACAGACACTGCTGCAGCCAGTGAGGGCAGAGCACAGGGCAGGAGTGGCCTTTGACACAGTTATCTGCTCTAACCTTGTGCAATAAAGGAAAGTTGCAGAGCACAGAGCACAGAGCAGTAGCTGCTCCTCATCGTGGTTAAGGAGCCCTGACAAAGAACTGGAATTTCTCCCTGAGCAGCCTGGATTCCAGGCTGATGCATTTTTAAGGCTTTAGCTCACTTCCTCTGAGCTGATAACATCCCAGGAAGGAGCCCCATGCTGCCCCGGGAGGCTGCAGAGCTTGGCAAGGGACAGGAAGTTTGTCTGGATCAGCAGCTCTGTAAAAATATCATTTTAAACACTTGGACACTCATGACTGTGCCTTTTGCAAATCCACTTCTTCAAACTGTTTTCTTTTTCCAAGATCTGTCCTGGTCAGAAAGCACAAAGGCTCCTGAGCTGACCTCACACAAAATCCACTGCAGCTCTGATTTTGTGCTACTTAATTCTTAAAATTTAAGTTCATTACAGCTAAAAAGCAAGTCGTTTTGTTCTGTTAATGATATCAGCTCCTCAATCTATTTCTAAGCTATTATTTCCTGCTTCACAAAGACCCCAGGCCCATGCCCAATGAGCCACCAGCACTTTCACCCCAGCTTGGTAGAACAAGGTTCCTGTAGCACTTTGTGCCATGGGTAATAGGACCAGGAGATAAGAATTTCATTGGCAGGATCAAAACCAACTGGGTATCACAGGGCAGGTGTGGGAACAAAATTAAAACCTAGATGCATGACCAACCTAGCAGGTACATTTAACTTTTTGCTTTTTTAAAAATTCCACACACACTGCCTGCTGTCACACTGAGTTTAGCAGTGGAGAAGTCAAAAATCTCTATTTATTACACTGATTATTATGGAGGGCCTAAAGACATCTGAAAGGAGCCCTAACAAGGGGAATCATCACAGCTTTGGCAAAAACCATCCCTCCCACACAGGGGATTCAGGCAGAAAGGAGAAAATGCTGCCCTGAAACAGAACTCCTGGCAGTGTCTGACAGCAGAGGAGGAGCTGGTGGTGCTCAGACCACCCGTCGTGTGCTCCCCCCACAAACCCTGTCCTGCCCTGGGTGGGAAGCCCTGGGAGTTCTGCTCTGCTGTCACTGCAGAGCTGGCAGGGGACACCCCCCATCCCCCTGGGGACACACCCACGGGGCTGCTCAGGGCTCTTCTCTGCCAAAAGAGAACAGCAGAGAGCCCAAAAAGCCTCACCAGGCTGTGGCCACCCCCATCCTGGCCCTGATGGGAGAAGGGGACACAAGGCACACCTCCAGCCACCTCCCTGAATTGCTCAGAGCAGCACCACGTGCTGAGAGTCCCTCCTGGGCTGCTACAAACTTCCTTTGTGGGAGGAATGTGGTTTGGGGTAAAGTTTTGGTTTGGGGTGAAGCTTTAGGCAAAATGATTTAGTTTAGGGGTAAAGCTTTAGGCAAAATAAACTCCAGTTATTCAAATGTGGGAGACTGAACTTTGCAGCAACAGCTGACAACACCAACGTTCCTGACATCTAGAAATTATTGTCCACCGATCTTCAGAGAGATCCACCCCTCCCATTTGCCTGCAGCCCAACTGAAAAACATCCCAAAAAACTTGAGAGGTTTCTATCCACCCCAAGCTGAGTTTTCAGTTCAAATTCTATCCAGCCAAGCAGCAGCAAACTCCAGAAATCAAATATTAAGCCCAAGATGCAGAACAGACTCCTGGTTTTGACTCTTTTTTTGTTGCATTTTTCCTCTTTTGCAGCAACCCAGAATAGCAAAATCAGTTTGTATTTTTTATATCCTATGTATTCCTCCCACTTGAGGGAGGAGCAGAAATCTGATAATTTTATTTGAACTTCCCCAAAGCCTCCTGGCCTGTGCCACGCTGCTGGCTCAGAGCTTCCAGGCTCAGGCTGCCTGTCAGGAGCAGTTTTCCTGGGGTACTCACAGCTGGTTGAACATCCTCTTCATCTCATCCGTGATGTTGAGGGAGCAGCTGACCTCGTCATCCGAGAACCTCCCGTTGTCGGCGTCCTGCTCCGACAGCTCCTCGTCCGACGGCAGCTTCCGCTCCTTCTTCTTGGAAGCCACCTGGGGTGGAGAGAGCAGCAGTGACTGCAGGGCTCAGGGAGGGGAATGGGGGTGCAAGGAGAGGAGAGGAGCTAGGGCTGAGTGGGGGTGGCAGCTCCCGGGATGCAGGGATTCCAGCGGGCACGGGGCACAGGAAGCAGCTGGGGAGAGCAAAGCGAGCTGCAGGCTGCCAGCGCTCTGGGGATGTTCGTGTGCTCACTGAGCCCGGCCTGGCACCTGCCAGAGGCCATGCAGAGGCTGGGATGAGCCAGGGAAAGGCTGGGATGAGCCAGGGCAAAGCAGAAGGGGCAGCAGTGCCCGAGCAGAGAGCAGTGACAGAACTCTGCCTCTCCTGCCACCACCACAGGTGTGGCCTCCAGCACAGAACCCCAGCAAGGAACAGACAGGAAACCTTTCCAGAGAGCCTTTATTCCAGGGAGGAATTTCCAGAGAGCCTTTATTCCAGGGAGGAACTTCCAGAGAGCCTTTATTCCAGGGAATAAATTTCCCACCCCCAGGAGCAGATTGAGGATCCTCAGCACACAAGAAGGGTTGGCTGAGCCACGGAAAAGCCTGGACAGCCCCCAAGAAATGAAGTTCAGAGAACTCAAGGGACAGCCCTGCAAGGGGCACAGAGGGAACACACAGGATGCTCCCAGAGCATCCCAGAGGGCTGGGAACACACAGAATTATCCCAGAGGATCCCAGAGGGCTGGGAACACACAGAATTATCCCAGAGGATCCCACAGAGATGGGAACACACAGAATTATCCCAGAGGATCCCACAGAGATGGGAACACACAGAATTATCCCAGAGGATCCCAGAGGGCTGGGAACACACAGGATGCTCCCAGATCCTAGAGGATCCCAGAGGGTTGGGAACACAGGATGCTCCCAGCTGGTGCCAGAACCACAAACACACAATCCACTCCCAAGCTACAGCAGTTTTCCCTCTTCTTGGCACACAAACCATCCCTTGCTGGCCTTGTTCTCCAAGGTGTCGTTCTCCTGGTCATTTTAACCCCTGCACGCCTGACCAGGAGTGTGCTCTGCAGTCACCTCTGAGCAGAAAGACTCAGCAATTCTCCTCAGAGACAAGGAGGAGGCCCTGGCACCATACAGTGGCTCAACCTGCCAGAGAAATAGTTCTCCTTTGAGGAGATTTGAGTCTTTTGGGGAACACAGGGGGAAAAAACCATCAAACATTTCAGCACCTTCACAAAAGAGCCCACAAGGATCTTTTACAGTGTATCTGGACAGCACTTAGCACACAGTGTGCTATCACTACACATAGAAAAGCATCAGATTTACTGAAAGCCTGAGTAAGACACATTGAGATGGAAGCAGAAGGAAGGTGGGTTAATCAGAGCTGAAACTGCAGCTGTGACACTGGGAGTGACAGCCTTGATCCAGGCAGAGCTGTCACTGCTCGCTTTTGGAGCAAATTAAAGGACTTTCCTTCGAGCTCCAAGGAGCTCCAAGGAGCTCCAAGGAAAGCAACTGGAGCAGCCAGAGCTCACCATCACAGAAATGTTATTTCTGGCCACAGAGCTCGAGCTAGAAATAAGAACATTCAGATGACAGTTCCACAAGCTTAAAACCTGTCACTTGTGAAGGGAACAAATGGGAGGGAGGAATTACACAAACCTAGACTCTGTAACACTGCTTTTTTTCCCTGCATTAAGTACAGACTAACATCAGACTCACAGCATAGCTTAAAGATCATCCTGGGACTCCTTTTTTGTTAAACTCTCTGCACTTTGTGCTCCTGGTGCTGCAGCAGCTCCTGCAGCAGAGCCACCCTGACAGACAGCGGGGGAAATATGGCTATGGAGAGGGAGTTCAAGAAAAGGCAAATGACCTGGGCCACACTGCTCAGCCCTGCTCCCTCTGCCCTGCCCTATGGAAAATTCAGGGCCTAATCACCTGGAAAATCTTGGAAACGTCTTCCGAGTTGCGCTGCTGCGCGACATCGCACAGCTTGGCCGTGATATCGATTCGGCGGCAGATGTCCATGTCCACCTTCATGGCCTTTTCTTGGATCTTTGTGTCCAGGTCTGTCATGGGCTGCAGGAAGGACAGCAGGGATTATCTTCTATTATTAGACAGTTCAGGCAAGAAGAGATACCCCACAGTATCTCTGGAACCCCAGGCCACACCAGTGCTAAACATCACACCCTGTTCTCGGGCAGCAGAGCACGGGCAGTCTCAGGACTCCACAGCTCACCCCTGATTCTAACCAAGTTCCAACTCAGAGGGACTTGCCATGGAAAAAAAACCTGCACCCACCCCAGAACAACTGCTCAGTGTGGCAAGGGGAGCCTTGGTGGGTCAGGAACAGGGCGAGACAATGCAATGCCCAGAGAAGTTGAGGCTGCCCCAGCCCTGGAAGTGCTCAAGCTGGGCTTGGAGCACCCTGGGACAGTGGAAGGAGACCCTGCTCATGCCAGGGGGTGGGGCCGGATTGTCCTGAAGGTCCCCTCCATCCCAAACCATTGTGGGATTCCATAAATAACACTTCAAAAATGGAGAGCAACCCCTGTGCAGCGTGTGCAGGGCAGAGTGAAATGTCAATCCTGGTGAGGATGCAACACTTCCCCTCTTTCAGACACAAAAGTTGTGCCTGCACAGAGAAGCTGCTGATAAACCAGAATCCAGGCTCCACAGCAACTGCACACAGAGCATGGGACCAGCAAATCCTGACTGGATCCAAGGAGGTCCATGAAAACCTTGGCACAGAGAACACTCCTCACTGGCACTAACCTGGCTTCCAGCCCAGCCGAAGTTCTGCATGAAAATTTCTGTGTGAAAAATACTGCCTTGTAGTAGCTCTAATTGCTGAGATACTCCCACTCAGACAGAACATCTGGCTCCTTATGAAGGAAGAAACATTAAAAAAACCTCCAAAGCATATCTTCCATCCTAGTTGAGACTTGCTCTCCTGGACAGTTCCACTCCTAAGCTATGCTTCCATCTGGGACACAAAAGTGGAAAAACCTTTTGCAGACCATTCTTAAACAACAAATCCCATTTCTAAGAGAAAACTTTGGGCTTTTTGTTGGTTTGATTTTCCCACCATTTTTAGTTTTAAATTTTTACACAGTCTTCTCCAGGCCCTGTGAACCACCTTTAGAGTCTGAGCTTTTTGTTTTAAATTTTTACACAGAGTCTTCTCCAGCCCCTGTGAACCACCTCTGGAGCTTTGTGTTTTCCAGACACTCTGAGGAAAATAAATCTCTCAACACTGACACACTCGACACAATCTCACCCACTGAGCTGCTGATCCTTATCTGCAGGAAGGAAAGAGCCACGTGCCAACATTTTGCACTTCTCTATTCTAAATATTTGCCTAGTGAGGCTCAAAGCAAGCACTCCCAGTGCTTTCCTCGGATTCCCTCATCCCTTGGAGCCTGCCCAGAGCACTTTCCCTGAGCCCAGAGGATGTTTGCCTGCAGCACCACCTCCCTCTGCACACACAGCAGTTCCTGGGTGAATGAAGTCAGGCCCCAGCCCCAGCAGCCTCTCCCCTCCAGGCTTCAACCCAGCACGGCCACCCTTGATTAACCACCAGAAGGACACACAGCTAATTGCCAAATTTCCCATGAGCAGATCTAGTGGCCCTGAGAGAATGGATTTGACACCTGGGAGCGGGTTCTGCAGGTTTCTGTGAAGTCAGGAGAAGGCTGTTGTTTGCAAAAATTACAGAATAAATCAGCGTCACAGGGTTTATTCCTCAGACAAGTGGCTTCACCACTACCTCAGACTTACTGAGAAAGGCACCTTAGTGTTCTCCTGGCTTATCTTTCCAGATATCTGCATGATCTCACTTCTAAATAAAAGAATTTTATCCACTCAGGGCCTAAAAGATCCTCTGGCTTTGAAGAGAGCTCAGTATCTAATGAGACATGAGGAAACTCCTGAGAAAACAAGACTTTTTTTTTTTTTTTAAGCCATGAGGTTGAACCAGCCCTGGAAGCAAAGCCAATACCTGAACCAGAATTCATCTTTTCAGAGCTCATTAAGGGAGATGGGAAAGACTTATTCCTCCCTGGGAGGGTGGGCAGGCCCTGGCACAGGGTGCCCAGAGCAGCTGTGGCTGCCCCTGGATCCCTGGCAGTGCCCAGGGCCAGGCTGGCCAGGGCCTGGAGCAGCCTGGGACAGGGGAAGGTGTCCCTGCCATGGCAGGGGGTGGAACAGGATGATCTTTAAGCTCCTTCCAACCCAAAGCAGTCCATGATTCCATACAATGTGTTCCTCTAGGAACAGGATTTTTTTGCACGACTCCGGGCGAAGTCCCCGTGCCAGCAGCTCCTGGAGCTGCACAGGGCTGAGCCTGCTCCCCAGGCTGGGACTTCTCCAGCCCTTTTCTCCCAGATCCGAGGCTGCCCAGCAGCTGTGGGGAAGGGAGGGGAGGGCAGAGTCCTGGTTATGGGTAAGCAGCAGTTAATGCATCTCCACACAGACCAGACAGGAAGCAAGGGAGGGGGATCTGTCTGATGCATTAGATCCCAGCAGCCATCACTAATTACACAGCAGCACTCGCTAATTACACAGCAGCACTCGCTAATCACCTGGCTGTGGATGAAGCCATGTGCAGGACACACACCCACAGAGGGCCCTCTGTACTTACATCACTCATCAGACCCTTAAAGACCACCAGCTCTGCCTTCAGCCTCTCAATCTTCTCATTCAGCTCCTCCTGGAGAGCTTCTGCTTCCTGGGCCTCCTGCAAGGGAAAACACCCGGGAGGTGAGAGGGGAGAGCCCAGCACAGCTTCCCACTCAGCCTGAGCAGGCTGGTTAAAAAGGGGGTTAGAATGGAACTCCATTCTTCAGTGAAATTTAATTGTTATCCTCCGTTGTAAATTCCACTCCCTCCTCCCACTTTGTCATAACTTCGTCACAAACTTCATCATTTCCTGCTCCAGCTTCCCAACATTAGCACTGACCTCTGCAGCAGCACAGCTGCCTAGCCAGAAGGCCAATTTTTAACGAAAAGACAAATAAAATGCTGAGCAGCATGAGGAGAGGTGCAGAAACCCCTGCACCTTTCACCCCAAACTGCCCAAACCTCACCTCTCTCAGGGTTTCCACCATGGATTCCAGGCTCATCCTTCTGGTCAGCTCCTCTTCCCATCTGAAAGACAAGAGGTGCGAAGTGTTAATGACAGAGAAAAGTGGTTCTTCCCCTCAGAATCACAAGTGTTCTGATGGCTGTGGGAGGATGACAGTTACTGGAAATGCAGAGCAGATGGTTCCCCTCAAACAGAACAGGGAGTCTGTGAGGGAAGGAAAGCTGTCTCCACTTTTATTGGGACCAGCATTCCTCCTGCTCTCCCACACAGCAGAATCAGGGAATCACAGAGCTTTGGGCTGGGAAGGAGCTCAAAGATCCCATTCCAGGGATCCATCCCCTCAAAGATCACCTCTGCACCTCTGGGCAGCCTGTGCCAGGCCCCACCCTCACAGGAACAATTCCTTCTTCATTTCTAACCTAAATTTCCCCTCTTTCAGTTCATTTGATATTTGGCTGCAAATGAGGTGGGAAGTTTTCAGTCCAGAAAGAATCCAGGAACTTATGTCAATCAAAAATGTTCCAGTTTCCCAGCTCAGTCCAAGCAGTCCATGTGTTTCTGTGCCTCCTGTATCCAAATCCTCACTCATCTCATGCCTCAGCCACTTCCCAGCCCTCCAGCTGCCAGGAGAACACTGCAACAATCCCCGAGTGCTGGGTGCCCACCCTCAGTGCTGGGGGTGGCAGGGAAGGAGACAGAGCTGAAGTTTAATTAAAGCTCACACAGTGTCTGAGGTCATTAGTGGGGCTCTGAGCAGCCTGGCCTGTGGAAGGGAGTGAAACAAGATGACTTTAAGGCTGTTTCCAACCCAAATCGTTCTGGGGTCCTACAATTATTTTTTTAAGCATTAAAAGAAAAAATCTGTTTTTAAGCACTGAAACCCTTTACAGCAAACCCATCATCTGCCAATATTAACTGGAAAGATGATGATACACATCCATAGACAGGGGAAGGTTTGAGTTTGGCAGGAGAGGGAAAGCCAAGTGGGTGCCCCTCTTGGAACAGGCACCAGTGCCACCCCATACCTGCCTGTCTGCTGGGACAACAGGAATTACCCTCCTGGAAAAGAAACTTTGGATACCACAAATCAAAAAGAATCCTGTGAACAGACTCTCCACGTGCCATCACAACCATTTCTGTTGCTACCTCAACACTTCTCAGAGTTCAGCTGGAACTGTGAGGCCAGAAATCCACGGAATCAAAGAAATCACAGGGTTAAATCCACCAAAATACACGGATTCAGCCCATTTTCCAAGGCCCAGAGCACATGGGGATGGCTGGCTGCATGCAGGATGACCCCATGGAGGCTGATCTTATGCCCACAGCAGCACTGTGCCCCTGGGCACAGCCCTGCCCTCAGAGGGCAGAGTTCATCCCACCTGGAAGGATGGAGGGGATGTTTGGGCAGGGAAGGAAGGACACGGTGCAGCTCCGAGGACATTCCCACCCCAGCCACTCTTCCTGCTGCTGGGGGGCAGGAACATCCAGCACAGCAGCCTGTGAGAGCTGCATTTGTGCAGGAGGACTTGTTGTGCATCTTTTTACCAGCATCGATTCACTGCCAAGCCGGGGAAAATATTTAGGCTGGAATTTGCATTTGTCACCAAACGTTGCAGCTCGGATTGCCATGCCCTGGGTGGGTTTTGTACTAATTACATGTGCATTGCTATAAAAATAGCAACTTTGCCTTTCACGTTCTAACATCAGAGGCAAGAAGGTGAAATTAATTAAAGCAGGCAATTACATTGGCAATCTGTGAGCTGCCTCTCCTGTTACCGGGCAATCATCCCTCCTGTCTCTGCTGCCACTGGTGGATGGCAGTCGAGCAGACACTGCAAAAATTGATCCGCTGCTTCTCAAGGTTTGAACTCCTGGGAGGAGAGATCCTGGCTGCATCCAGCCCTCCTGCTGAATTATTGCCTCCTCACCCTGCCTTCTGCAGAGGCAGGGAGGGATTTTGGGAGAACGTCATCTGTGTGTTTTCCCTGACTCTGCCAAAAGGCAGGAGAAAGGATTCGAGCTCCTCCCAGCAGGTCAGCCACGGCAGCTGCCAGAATTACACTTCCCTGCTCAGACCAGCCTCCCTCGTCCTGCAGGCATCCCAGCAGCTCCATTTCTTTGCTTGGTGCCTTTTGCAGAGATGTACAGCCCTAATTCCTGCCCAGCAAACCCAAACCAGTGTCTCTTTCAGGAGAGGGGGAAAGGTGCCACCTTCCAGACACCCTCCCACCCACAGTCCCTGTTTCTCTTAATTACAGCAACAGTAAAACCATGAGGTGATTTTTAATCTGTTCTAACCAGTTATTCACCAGATTTTTTTAAAGTTCCTGCCTGACTGAAGAGAATTTTCACAGGTCTGGCAAGGAGGGTCCTACTAACCATTAATATCAAATTCTTAACCCCAGAGCACGTTCCTCCCACCCACCACCAAGCTGATTAACCTCATTTACCAGCTCAAAATGCCAATCTTACTTTCCCCTCACACTTAAACCTCGGGAGAATATTCACAGTGAAGAGAGGACAGAGCCAGGCAGGAAGGCAGGGGATGACAATGGAGAGGAGGATTAATTGTGTATCTCAACTTCCAGGGAGGTGAGACAATAAGAAGATTGCTCATTCTGTGATCATCCTGTGTTTGCTGCAGCACACCCGACTTTAAAGGGACCTTGGCAGCCGTGCTGCTGCACATTCCCAAAATCCAGGAGTCAGGGCACTGAGAGGATGCCAATTATGGCTCTGCTGCCTTTATTATTCACCACACTCCATTATTCTCCTGGTCATTTGTATTAATCAGTATTTCTCTCCTCAGTTACCATCTGAGGTCAAACTGTAACCCCAGCAGGCCGTGGATGCCCCTCTGCTCCCTGGCACACAGAACCAGGGGATGCAGCCCAAAATGCCCTTCTCCAGGAGCTGCCTCCATCCCAAGGGAGAGGGAAGCACAGCAGGACGGGAGCAGGAGCTCCCTGATCCCTCTGCGTCCCTTCCAGCCCAGGAGACTCCACAATTCTACAATTCTGCAATAACCAAACTGCTGGAAAACCAGCAGCCTTCCCATTGCAGCAGGATACGAACTGCTGCTGCTCCCCAAACACGTTTTATTTCCTTGGCTCACATGCAGCAATTGCAATGGTTTCCAGCTGCATCCAAAAATCCTTTTTCTGACTCAGAAACATTGCCATCCAAAGCTCCCAGACTCTGGGGCTTTTCATTACATTTTGAGTTGTTTCTTCTAAAAAAAGATCAGCGACATGAATTTGTTCATGCCTAAGCCAGGCTTTTTTTTTTTTCCCTTCTTTCCCACCTTCCAAGGACGTGTCAGTCCCATCCACCCGCAAATAAAGGGCAAGCCTGACTTTTCTGAAGCCCTTTTTTCCCAGATGTGACACATCACATTCTCACATTCCAGGGCCATTCCGTCACTCCTCGGCCGGCTCAGCCCTGCCTCACGTCTGAGAGGAGAACAAAGGAAGCCCGGCTCTCTGGGAAGGACACTGGGCAAACAAACCCCCGGAGCAGTCAGGATCAGCATGGCTTAACACTGCCTCAAAAGCCCTCTCAAGGAACAGGATCCTCTTCCCTTCTCCCGTGCCAGCACCATGTCCAGTTCAGGAACACACACAGGGAAGGGCAGCAGATTCCCAAAAACCCCTTTGGAATAGCAAGCCAGTTCCAGACAAGTTTGCCTTGCCGAGAGCTGTTCAATAACTGCCTTTTGGAGGGAGTTGAGATGTCTGGTTTGATTTAAGCAATGAACAACGTGCTCACAGAAGGCACCAGGTACAAACATGCGGGGTTCAGAATGTTTTTGCTCAAGGCAGAAAGGCACAAACAGAGCAGCTGATCATTAATGACGCCTGATGGTATCAACTGGATTATTCTTTCATTAAAAATATCCCTCCCTCAAGGAACGAAACACTCATCAAGTCATACTTAATGACAAAGTATTTATTCCATAAGCAAAACTCTTCAGGAAGACCTTTTTTGTAGGGTTGTGGAGGAAGAAAATCCCGGAAGGGAAGGGAAGGGAAGGGAAGGGAAGGGAAGGGAAGGGAAGGGAAGGGAAGGGGAAGGGGGGGGAAGGGAAGGGAAGGGAAGGGAAGGGAAGGGGAAGGGGGCTCCTGAGGTATCAGGTTTAAGTCCACAAGGGGAAACTGAAGCATTGATTTGAGCAGTACCCATAAAATGCCCACGGAGACAGGAACTAACAATTCCCAAACACACCAACACTCAGAACAGCCAGCAGGCCTGGCAACAGAACCATTGCATCTCCCTGCAGCACCCCAGTGTGGCACCAGCTGCTCCCAGCCCCGCTCTCCTGGGGGACAGGAGCACCTCCCCTGGCACAGCCCAGCTGCCAGGGATGCCCCCAGCACTGAAGCCCCCAAGGCCGTGCCCTGCTCCCAGTACCGCCTTGTGCTCCCACCCTCCTTCCAGCAGGGCTGGGCTGCTCCAGTGCCCAGGTGGCACCCACAGGAGCCTGAGCACGAGGCTGTGCCCACAATGGCACCATGTGGCACCCACAGGAGCCTGAACACGAGGCTGTGCCCATGTGAGGCCATGCCCATGCTGGCACTGTATGACCCCACACCATGCTGGCACCGTGTGACCCTCGCTGGCACTGTGTGACCCCACATTGCATTGGCACTGTGTGACCCAAGCCGCGCTGGCACTGTGTGACCTGTGCTGGCACCGTGTGACCCCACACTGCGCTGGCACTGTGTGACCCCACACTGGCACCATGTGACCCCACACTGCGCTGGCACTGTGTGACCTGTGCTGGCACCGTGTGACCCCACACCGGCACTGTGTGACCCCACATTGCATTGGCACCATGTGACCCCACGCTGGCACCGTGTGACCCCACACTGCGCTGGCACTGTGTGACCCACGCTGGCACCGTGTGACACCACACTGTGCTGGCACTGTGTGACCCCACACTGGCACTGTGTGACCCACGCTGGCACCGTGTGACCCCACGCTGGCACCGTGTGACCCCACACTGCGCTGGCACTGTGTGACCCACGCTGGCACCGTGTGACACCACACTGTGCTGGCACTGTGTGACCCCACACTGGCACTGTGTGACCCACGCTGGCACCGTGTGACCCCACGCTGGCACCGTGTGACCCCACACTGCGCTGGCACTGTGTGACCCACGCTGGCACCGTGTGACACCACACTGTGCTGGCACTGTGTGACCCCACACTGGCACTGTGTGACCCACGCTGGCACCGTGTGACCCCACGCTGGCACCGTGTGACCCCACACCACGCTGGGCGCGTCCCTGGCTCAGCCCCTGGCAGTTGCCCAGGCCTGGCCCAGGGGTGCAGGGCGTGCCCACAAATGCCATCCCACAGGCACAGAGCAGCCAGCAGCAGCTCAGGGGGACACTGATGGCACTGAGCACTGATGGCACTGCCATGGACTTGGCAGCCCCCAGATGAACACACCTGATCCCACAGAAAGGGATCCACACTTTAATCCTGTCATCAGCCAAGGCAGGAGCCTGGGCAGGGGTTTGGCTGTTTGGGATGGGAAAGGAGCGTGTTCCAGACCTTCCAAACAGACCCAGAGAAGCCCTCATGACACCAAAGCTCTGCTGCAGTGCCAGGTCCCTTTAACCATTTGTCAGCCATGGGAAGAGCCACCTCTGCCCCCTCACCAAACCATTCCTGGGGCTGGAAGAGAGTTTGGGATTGTAAACACAAACAGCTGCAGGAGCTCAAAAGGTCTGAACCACACAGGATGGATTTCATTTTAAAAAAGAACTCTAAGAAGCCTTCTTTACTTTCCATGGAATCCCAGAGTGGTTTGGGTTGGAAGGAGCTTAAAGATTATCCCATTCCACCCCCTGCCACAGGCAAAGACACCTTCCACCACCCCAGGCTGCTCCAAGCCCCATCCAGCCTGGCCTTGGACACTTCCAGGTACAGGGCAATCACAAACTCCTGGCTCTTATTAATTAAATAAAACAAAAGAGACCAAAAAAAAAAAAAAAAAAACCAAAAAAAAAAAAAAAAAAAAAAAAAGAAAAAAAAGAAAAAGAAAAACCCCAAAACAAACCAACCAAAACAAATTAACAATTCACCATTCTCTCTGATTTTGGAATCCTTTCCTAAGAGATCATTTTCCTTCCAGTTTTCCTTTTGCACTAAATTAGACATAAAATTGCATCAACCAATTAGATTCTTCACAATTGCTACCTCTGTCTAAATGAGCATTTTTAAGATGCTGTACAACACAGGGATTCCTCCTGATTATCCCAAGCGTTGATCATGTTGATCCCACATGCCCAGCCTCATTGAAGCAAATTAAATGTTACTTGATGGGCTCCATGGAGAAGATATTAATTTAATGGGAAGGGCTGATTCCATTAGAGCCTGGCTGGAACAGAGGATGCAGCACTCAGTGAAGTTGTGTTTCTGCCTGTTGCAACACCCTCTCCACAGAAGCTCTTTTGTCAAAAGCCATTCCAGGATCAAAATTCCCAAACATCAGAGCCACGGGGGAGTTTATTCCTGAGCCTTTGTGGTGAGACATCAAATCTCTGCAGAGCAGAACCTGCCCCCTTTGCACTGCTCCTGTCGGGTGTTTCCCCACAAAGGAGAGGTTTAATATTAAAGCCTTATTCCAGACGTGGGCTCTACTTAAAGCAGCAAGCAGACCTTTGAACAGCAATTCCTTGTGAAGAAAATTGCTAAAAGGAGTTACTCTACAGGAAAACATTGCCTAATTACAGCCCCTGATTACACCCAGCGAGGAAGATGCTCCAGCCTGTTAGTGGAACCACAATAAAAATCATCTGCAGGTTCCTTTGTGTCTCCTCGCTGCCCACACGGGCTGTTCAAACAAAACCCGGGTTTAATGACACCACAGGTCAACAACATCAAGTAAAAGCAGCAGCTGTGCCTGCATTCCTTCAGAGGGAAAATTATG
This sequence comes from Pyrgilauda ruficollis, assembly GCF_017590135.1. Lineage (NCBI taxonomy): Eukaryota > Metazoa > Chordata > Aves > Passeriformes > Passeridae > Pyrgilauda > Pyrgilauda ruficollis. The sequence continues at coordinate 1,467,440 of NW_024515320.1, forward strand.
GGGCTCTCAGCAGAGCAGGAGGAGCCACAGGGGCTGTGACACCCTGCAGGGCTCCGAGTCACCGCTGCTGTGTGACCCATCCCTGCCACCACGCTGCTCTGGGAGGGCACTGCTGCAGCTGCCCTCTGAGCCCTGCACAAGCCCAGGATCCCTCTGGTTGTCCCTGGCCAGCCCCTGCACAGAAATGCATTCCCAAGGACACGAGGAAGTCCCTCAGAACAGCCCCAGCACGGCAGGTGAGGCTGCTCTGAGGGGTCTCAGTGTGCTCCATACAATGGAGGAAGCCCCCACAAGATCCCCTGGCCTTGCACAGACCTGCTGATTTGTTTTTTCAGTCTCACGCCCAGCCAAGTGAAGGAAAATCTGATCACTGTCCTGGTTTCAAAGCCATTCCACAGGAGAGTCCAGAGCTTCTGCAAGTAGGAGAAGTCTGGACAGAAAAGTTTTCGTACATCTCATCATCTTCTTTCTGCTGCCCACTTTTCCCTTGCCTAATCCCATTTCTTATTCTCCTGGAGAGAAAGATCAGCCTGAAGGCAACAGAGCCCAGCCTGATTATCACTGATGTGCCTATTCCACAGCTTTGAATGACTTTTAACATTGTTTACCAGGTTAAACCCATGAGAATTGTCCAAAGCCACAACTCCCACCCACAATGGCCAGGAGTACACGCTCCTGAGGAGAACCTGGCCATGGAAATTAATTCCTTAGTTAATTCCTTCCCAGAGTTTCATGGAAGCTCACAGCACCTGTCCACTGCAGCCTGGCCCTTCTGCTGCTCCTGAGCTCAGGAAATCAGAGCTGCTGCAGAACAGTAACATCCTGAGGAGCAAAACCACAAAAGGCTTCTGCCTGTGCAGTCTTTATAAATAAAGTATCCACACTCAAGGAATTGGAGTGTAATTAAAAGTACATTTTATCACACCTCCCACCGTTGTGCCATGGCAGGAACACAATGTTTCCTGCAGAGAAAGGATTTGGGGTTAGTCATAAACTGCTCTGGCTGATAAGACACCACCAGGTGTGCAGAAAGGCTTAGGCTGTAATTTGTGATGTGATAAGGGAGACAGAACGGAGACAGAATGTGAACTAAACTCTGCTTTCTGTCTCTTCCTCTGCACATTTGTGCCCAACCTGGCCCAGCACTGAGCCACAAGAAATTACAGACCAAGCTGGATTTCACAGGATTGGATTCCCCAGAATCCCAGGATGGTTTGGGCTGGGAGGGACCTTAGGGCTGATCCAGTTCCAATCCCTTTGCCATGGCAGGGACACCTTCCACTATCCCAGGCTGCTCCAAGCTCCCGTTCCACCCAGCTTTGGACACTTCCAGGGATCAGGAATCCTCAGCTTCTCTGGCAACCTGTGCCAGGGCCTCACAGGGAATGACTTTTCCCCTCTGTTTTACCCCTGGCAGGCTGCAGGCAGAGCCAGAGCTGGTTTTATTTTCCCTCTGCACCAGCAACTTAAATTCATTTTTCACTCCTGTCAAAACCTTGCTGACAGTGTTTACAACCCTGAACAAATGCATGGCTCTTAAGCATGAACAAATCATTCTGCAGTGGGGATCTGCTGCAGCCTTTGACAGCTGAAATGCAGGTTTTGGGGAGGCAGAGCTGCCAGGGAAGGGGAGAGGGATTTATCCAGCTCTGCCTTCCATTCCCAGCCACTCCCTGGGACTGCAACAACCCAGAACTGTTCCCAACAACAGAACCTGGTGGGAAACAGCAGCCTGGGAAAGGTCTGCAGGGCCTTTGCTTTGGGGGAGAGGGAAATCCCTGGGAAATCATGGGAAAGCAGCCAAGAGAACAAGCACAAACAAGTCCACAATCAGAAAAACATCACTGGGAACACCAGACAAAAACGTCAGTGGGGAGGGGGAAAATGGGCAGCACAGAGAAGAGGAACCTCTCCAAAGCCAGATACCCCTAGGAAGTTAAAAGAAAACCAAAAATGGGAAATATGGCGATGAACTTTAAACTCCCAATTTCTGAGACTCGCCCTCGTTTGTTTGAGACAGCCTTGGAGCCACCAGAGACACCCAGGGACACGTGAGCTGCCAAAAAAACTGAATTAGCCAATTATTCTTTCCCTTTCTCTATACAGACTTTTGTTAACAGCAAAAGACAAATTTAAACTGGGCACATCCTGGTTTCAGTTTGGAAGGATGGCATCACATTTCCAAGGCTTTCTCCTGTGCTGGCGCTATCTGAGGGGTCTCAGGGTGCTGCTGGGAACTCATGGACTGGCACAACTGGGGAACAAAGAGGGAAAGGAAAACGGTTTGTGTTGGATGGCACGTTAAAGACCCATTTATTCCAACCCCTGCATAGGAGGGAGAGGGGAAGTTCAACTAAAACTAGGAAGAAATCCCATTTTTTCAGAGCTCCAGCAGTCTCTGTACCACACTGGTTTTTAGCTCCACTCTGATCAAACTGTTTTCTCCCCAACAGCAGCTCCACACTGCTCTCTGCACATCACCAAATCCTTATCTGCTGTGCCACTGAGGGATCCAGGGAATGTTCTCCAGGCCAACGCTGGGCACAGCTCAGGGAACAGCCCCACTCCTGTACAAGTGTTGGCACAAGTGCAGATAAAGTCATTACTGAGACTCCTTTGCAAACAGGCAATCTGAAAAGCACAGGATTACACTGCTGGGAGTGCTGCTGGCTGCAGTTAATTATCCAATCCTGAATTCCCACAGAAGGGAACCTCCAGCAAACAGAAGCACTACAAACCCCCTGCATTAAGACAGCCCCTCATGAGCACACATTTATTTACATTTCTTTTACAGCTCTGCCTGCTGACATGCTGCAATTTCATGGGATTTAGTGTGGGGTGCATTCAGGTGTCTTGTCCCAACATTGGCACAGGCAAATATCAAAAACTGCTGGGAAAATTCAGCTGAATAAACTCACTGATGACCACACTCCTTGAAGAAAATACTACCAAAACTCAGCAGCAGATGCTTTAGAGTCATTAAGGCTGCAAAAGATTCTGGACTCCTACAAAACTTCAGCAAAGGGCAAAGGACAGAGATGCTGAGCATGAAGAAAGCACTGATTTAAGTCAGTAATTTTTTAAAACTTCCTGCCGAAGTCCCAAAACCAGTTATTCTCTGTCCTGAGAAAGTGCTCTGTGTTTCTCTCCCCACCTATGGCATGCAGGGGTTAAATTTCACTGTGAGGCTCTGGCAGCCAGGCCCAGGCAGCCCTGAACAAACGAGAGGCAGAAGTTGGACACCTTGAAGGAGTTTTTTTTTTGCCAACCCTGCAAGAGCAGGGCAGGAAGGAGAAGCCCATCCCGTGCTTTTAAATCCCATTTCACTCATGTGATGCCTTGAGATGGCTGCCTAGAACAGAGGCTAGACAAGATTAAGAGAATAAAAATGAATATTTATTAAAGGCCTTCAGTAGGCACACCTTGGGCAGTCAGAAGCCTCCGAGGCTACACCCAAAATGGACAATGGGCACGAGTTTTTCAGACAATTATAAATTTTTAACCCCATTTACATATCAGGGGTTAATGCTCCAATTACAGCTTCAGGTAATGAAGTCATTTACCCCCAGTTTGCTGCCCCCAACTCATTTTGTTTATACTTTTTGGGGCTCGAGGCTGGAGGGTGTCCTTGAGTTTCAGGCCCAGAGGAATTGTTGTGTCTGAATAAAACAGGAGAACAGCAGCTGACAGAGCAGGCTGTGGAGTTTGGAGTTCTGCACTGAAGTAGCACAGGGTCTGAAAAATAGAAAAGCTAAATCCTAAGGCATCAAATGGACTATTCATCATCTCCAATTCTTCTGGTGCAAGTGCTAATGTGAGAAACTTGTAGGCACAGCCCAGCCCAGGCTCCTGCACATTGGAGCTGTGTTGTTTACAAGGGAGCTCCCAACAGAACTGGAGCAGTGGGAAGGGGGGATCGTGCCTGAGTCACGGGATAACGGCTGCAAAATCCACCCATTGTCTGGGGAAACTTGGAAATTGCCTCGTGCTCCTTGGTTATTCAAATGGAATAAACATTATTACAGGAGATGGGCACTGGCATGCTTGGACCAAGTGTAATAGGAAAAAATTGAAATTAAAAAAAAAAAGAGTAAAAATAAGACAAAAATCTTATTCCAGCCTTCAACAGAGCCTTGATAATTTGCTAAGATGCAGGATTTGCCCACATGAGGACTCCATGCCCTGCAACCTGGTGTTAAGCAAATATTTGTAAGAAATAAAAGCTCTTTGCAAGCTGCCACCAAACATGACTTGGAGCTCCCAGCACTGGAAATGTCACTGGCCTCCATGTCCTGAGGTTTCCAAAGCAGGGGGTTTCATCTCCCCCCACTTCAAACTCTTTTTCCTTCACCTCCCCTTCAGAAGCTGAATCTTAGGGTAACATTAAACACCCAGTAATCAATCCCACAGGTCCTGAAGGGCACTACCAGCTCCAGGAGGCTTTGGCAGGACTCACCTCGGAGGCCAAGCACCCCAAGAGCTTCAAAATAAAATCCAGAACACAAGACTTGAGTTGATTTTCAAGGCTCTCCCTCAATTCTTTAAGCAGCATGAGAAGAACCCATATTTTTTCACATATACCTGTATTTCCCATTCTCTCACCTTTCCTTCTTCTTTTACCCTGAATTCTCAGTTCTTTTTTCTGGTTTATTTTTGTTTTTAATCCCCAGAATGCAGGAGACTTCCAGAGCTGATAAAAACACTCGTACAGAGGGATCTCGGGCAGGAGCACAAAGAATGAGAGAAACAAAACCCACAACAAACCAGGTTTGAAATCCTAATCAAGAACATGCTGTAACAAAACAAAATAATTCCCCACAGCTCCAGCCTGGCAGCCACTCTGAGGAGGTGACATAAGAGCGTGCTCTAATACACAGCATCACCCTTTTAAAAATACATTTGTGTTTTTATGGTGCTCAGGACATTTCCTTTGTCATTTCTCACCTCCTACTGCCGCCGAGGCCTCTCAGCACCAGCAGAGACTTGGCCAAAGTTCTGGCAGCTCAGACAAGGAGCTCCAGGAGGGATTTAAGGCCATAATAAGATCTAAGCTGTCGGAAAGTCCAGGCAAACTTCTGTGGCATGTTTTTCCTTTCTCTCCCCTATAAACACCTCGTGAAAGCTGTCCTGGAGGCTGCCAAGGGAACACAGAGCATTGTCTCAGCTGCTGCACATGACTCTGGGCAAGGTTCCTCCACCACAGCTCCCAGGATTGTCCAGCAGGCCTGTGGCTACAGGAAAGCTTGCCCATGTAGGGTGAGGATTATTTTGTTTCACAACTGCCTCGTGACTTTAGGGAGCCTGGTGGAGAGGGAAACGTGGATGTTTGAGTGGGGCCGTGGGTCTCCTGCTCTGCAGACAGAGCTGGGATTCCCTGGCACTGGAATTGCCTCAAGGAGAGCCCCACCAAGGCTCCAGTGAGGAGGATGAGCCAGGACAGGTCCCAGTGTGACCCTGGGAGCAAACCAGAGCTGTCCCCCTGACTCCCAGACCTGGAAACCCATCCCAGTCAGGCTGACAGCCTTCCTGAAGGATTGCTCTTAGGGACACACCACCTGAAAGGAAGGAAAGAAATCCCTGGGCTAGCACAAGCCCACCAGGGACAGCACCACTTCCACCACCTGCAGCCACACAGCAGCACGTGAACCCAGGGATGGTCCCAGCTCATGCAAACCCCCCATTTTTGGGAAAAGCTGATCCACCCTGTCAAGCAGCACTGAACTGTGTAATGAAATGTGCACGGGCTGAGCTCAGCTCTTAGAATGGGACCTGCACAAGGCTCAGAACAGTGAAATCCTCTCTCATAAAAGGCCTTTATTTACTTTCTGATGCCATGAGTAAATGCTGTCTATAAATAGCCCTCCCTGCCCAGCCACGGTGCTGTTATCACCTCAGTCACCGGGAAAGGCCCTGATAAGACCAAGTGATAATAGATCAGGATTACCCTTCTGTGGAAAGGAACCTGCTGGAATTCATTACTGCAAGATTTTCATTCCCCTCTGCAGCTCTTCAGCCTGAAGCAGCAAAAATAATGGAGTGCCCATGCCCTCCTCACCTTGTCTTTAAGTTATCTCCCTCTTCCATCATATTCTTTAAGAACCAAAGAGCCAAATTCAAAACTGAGAGCTCAGCTCACCCTAATCTCTGTCCCAGCCCTAAGTAATCTTACTGAACCTCTAAAGAACAAAGAAAAAAATGAGATAAAGCTTATCTGCTCCCAGGAGTCAGGAATACAGGTGGAATACACACCTAGGGCACAGCAAAGCTTCCCAACACTGCCCTACACATCCATTATCTCTGAGTGAAGAGCTTTATGACCTTCGTAAAAGTAAATATATTAAAGTGCAGCTTTTATGCGCAGTATGGAGGTTCTGACCTCAGAAGAAATAAACTTTTCTTCAAGGGCTCCGCTGCCACTGGAGGGAATGCACAGCACTCCTACAGTGCTCCTATGGATCCATTATCTACATTTCCAGAGTTTTATCGCCTTTGAAAATGTAAATATATTGAAGGGTAGCTTTCATGTGCAGTGTCAGAGCTGTAAGAACATGAGGATTAACCAAGGGAAGAAATAAAAAGCTCTTCAAGGGCTCCGAAGACACTTGAGGAACACACAACACTCCCAAGAGTGCTCCTATGGATCCATTCCCTTATCTGCATTTGAAGAGCTTGATTACCTTTGAAAATGTAAATATATTTTCTGTGCAGTGCCAAGATTGTAACAACACGAATGTTAACAGAGGGTAAGAAATGAACTGCTCTTCAAGGGCTCCGATGGGCCTTGAGGAACACGCAGCACCCCTGCAGAACTCCTACAGATCCATTCCCATACCTGCATTTAAAGAGTTTTACTGCCTTCACAAAGGTAAAGATATTTAATGTGCAGTGCCACATTGGTAACAACACAAATGTTAACAGAAGGTAAGAAACAAAGTGTTCTTCAGGGGCTGCAGTGGCACCTGAACACACCAGCCCTCCCCAGGAACAGAATGTACCCCCTGCTCAGGCTGCTCTCATCACCTCTGGCACAAGGGGCAGGTTGATAAAGCTCGGGGCTTCCAGTTCATCATGGGGATGCAGAATTACCATAAATCCACAGCACTCTCCCATTGAGAGGGAAGCAAATGAATAAAGGTGACAGCAGGGGTATAAAATTCAAGATGAGGCATTTAAAAATATTTATATAAAGGCGGAATGATCTTCACACAAACAAAACGGTTGCTTTTGCTGTCTCAGTTGCACGGATTCCCAAGAACTGGAGTTGTTTAGTACTTGAATTTTTAGCAGTGGGGGATATAAACAGCCAGGGCAGGGGCAGCCCTGAGATATTTATAGAGGGGAGGGATGGGCAGCAGGAGAGTTCCAGTACAGACTTGGTTTTCACGGAAAACCAGACAGGTTTGGGTTGGAAAGAGCTTAAAGCTGATCCAGTGTCAGCCCTGCCATGTCAGGGACACCCTCCCCTGTCCCACGTTGTTCCAGCCTGGCCTCGGGCACTGCCAGGGATCCAGGGGCAGCCACAGCTGCTTTGGGCACCCTGTGAGTTGTTCCAGCCTGGCCTCAGGCACTGCCAGGGATCCAGGGGCAGCCACAGCTGCTTTGGGCACCCTGTGCCAGGGCCTGCCCACCTTCACAGGGAAGGATTCCCTCCCAAAATCCCATCTAAATTTTCTCTGTTTTAGTTTAAAACCATTTCCCCCCCGTCCTGTCCTTCCATCCCTTGTAAATGATCCCTCTCCATACTTCCTGCAGCTCCTTCAGGCACTGAAGGCCACAATTAGGTCACTCCAGAGCTTCTCCAGGATGAACAATCCCAATTGTCCCAGCCTTTCCCCACTGGAACAGGCCAGGGAACAGGGCTGGAGTGACTGAGCAGTGAACTCATTCCCCTGCCTTCCAGGGCCCCACAATTACAGGAGGATGGAGCTGAGTCATGGACCCAACCCCCCAAACCACAGCTCCCCCAGGCAATAAATGCCTGCCCACAGGCTCAGAGCTGAATCTCATTGGGAATTTTATAGGAGAAAGATCAAATTAATGCTGCACTGAAGGCTGGGAAGAGGAAAAGGCTCTGCCTTTGGAAACAGGGGAACACCTCTTTTAGGGCTGAAACAAACCCAGAGCAGCTCAGTGCTGCACCACAGCCCCACACAGGCTCCCACCCTCCCCTCCATTAAATAATGAATGGAAAAACAGTGAATTCCTTCTTCCAGCCACCAAAAGGGAGCAGGGAAGAGCCTGCCTGCATGGCACATCCACGGAGAGAGGGATCCCCTGCCCTCCAGGGAAATCCCAAAGGGAAACCCCCAGGGGAACCCCCAAGGCAGAGTGTTGTTAACTGTAAGATGTTTACAAGGAGGGTGCTGCTCCTAATTAAGCAATAGTGTAAAAAGTAGTGATTAGAGACCAATCAAGTCCACCTTTATCGCAGCTATCTATAAACAACTTGTGGTTTCTAACAAACTCAACATTTTACCTTCTGAGACTTTATATAGCACTTTATTCACCCATCCTCAATGCAGTAACAACAGGAGAGGAGGGGGAGGAAGGAGAAGGGGTTTATTTGCAGGTTCCTCTGTGCTCCCCGAGGGGAGGCAGCCCCTCTGCACTGGGGACAGCATTCCCAGGGTGACTTTGTCCCTGAACAGGGAAAGCTGCTCTCCTGCTGCCAGCCAGCAGCTCTGTGCCAGGGGGAATACAGATTAGCAGGAACGCATTTCCCAGGGCATTACGGGATTTCTAACTGCTCTGTGCTCCCCATTCCTCCCTTTCTTGAAACAAAATAATAAAAAAGAGGGGGAAAAATTAGAAAGGAAGTGTTTTAAAAATTGCAGAAAGAGCCAAAGGTGAGGTGATTCTGGCATAGTCATTTGAGGGAAAAATTTTATAAAAGAGTTGGGAAAATATTCCAGACTGCCCAGTGCTTCAGCATATGATGAATGTCTTATGGAAGAGAGGGAAATAAATATTTCTCTTCTGCCTGTGAGAGGGGGAATTTCTTGTAGCAGTTTTAATGACAGCAACTGTTTGAAATATTAAATATTGATATTAAAATATCCTCATTGTGATTCAATATTAATGCCCCCCCTGCCAATTTATGGAATTCAGTAAATTTACACCAGTGCCTGGTTTTGTCTTTAACCAGATGTGACTCGTCAGGGTCAAATTCTGTGATTGATCTGACATGGGCCTGCTCAATTTAAATTCTGTGCTCTGTGTCAGAGGGAGCTCCACTTATAAAAAATAAATAAAAATGGCATAGTTGTATTTTCTCCCCTCAGAGACAAATTTGACCTGTAAGAATGCATAGGCAGAGACACTTGCAGTGGAATCCCAGATTTGGAATCAGTCCTGAGGCAGGATCCCTTTGATCTCGGGCTCCAGCCTGAGTCACTGCATTGAAGGGAAGGGGGATGCAGCCCTGCTGTAAATCATCACTTCCTTCAGCATTCCCTGGCTGCATGAGCCACTGCAAATTACCAACTTCCCTTGCCCACATGAAGAGGAGCAAGTTAATTCCTCCTTCTTTTAGTCCAGGATCTTGGAGCTGTCAGGTTTCCCAGCATTTTTCCAGATGCTGATGGCTGTGCACACACAGCAAATAAAGCCAGGCACCCCTGAGTGCCCACAAGCACCAAACACAGAGCTCTGGATGAAGCTCACCAGCTCCCAAACCCTGAAGAGTGCAAAATTTTAAGTAGTTTGTCCAGAGAAGCAAAAGATTTGGGAAGTTACATGGAACTGAGGTGCAGGCTGGAACACCAAGCCTTGTTTTTGACTGGATTTCAGTGCAAATTCAGAACAAACCCCCTGAAATGAAGATTAAACCCAGCAGCAGTACAAGGCTCTGATCACACACAGGGCAATTCCATCTCAAAGCAAGGGATGGTGCTGCTTCCAGGCAGAAAAAGCCAAAAAAGGGACACCTGAACCTGTCCCCAGCGAGAAGGAGCAGCCCAGGCACCAAGAGCCAACATGACCTGGTGAGTCCCAAACTCCCCTTGGAAAGGGATCCAAATGACCCAGGTTTTGGGGAAGTGGGACACAGGGAGCCAGAGGAGTCACATGGAGAGGAGAGATGGACACAGGGACAAAGGGCTGCAGGGACTCTCCGCTGTGATTTCGGCAGTGACGGGCGCTGGCCGCTGGCCTGGCTCCCTAACGAGCTGGGCACTTCGTTAGCGGGCACAGAGCTCCATTCTCTGCCAGCCCTCCCCTCCTGCAGGGACCCAGAGCCACAGCTGATGTCATTTCTGCACAGGGAGCAGCAGCACTCGTAGCAGGGGCACAGGAGAGGCTCCCAGGCTGCAAAACCACAGCTGAGAATTTAATTTTTAAAATTTTTAATTTTCGAAACAAAGCATCTTGGTAATCCAGTGGTGGTAAAAACGTGTGTGTCCCCCAGCTGCCACTTCCTGCCACAGCGCTGGAGAAAGGCAGGCAATCTTTCCCAAGTTTCCTGAAGTCACCTCTGGTCAATCACCTGAGCTTTTCCCAGGTTTAATTTGAAGCAGGATGATCTGCTAATGAGCTGACCAGAAGAGTTTCTGGAGGAGGTGACACCAGGGATTAGGAAACATCAGACAAGTTCTTTATTTCTGTGGCATCAAAAACAGATCCCCCCACCTCCTACATGATCCCTTCAGCATCAGCAGGCAGCCAAAACATCCCCAGGTGCCACATCCACAGGTTTCCTGAACATTTCCATGGATGGTGACTCCCCCACTGCCCTCAGCAGCCTCTGCCAGGCCTTTGGGAGCTTTTTCATGAGGAAATTTGCCCTCTACCCAATCCAAACCTCTCCTGGAGCCACACAAGGTCGTTTCCTCTCCTGTCACTGCTCCCTGGGAGAAGAGGCCGACCCAAATTAAGGCATTTTTGACAATATATTTGAAATTCAAGAAGCTCTCAGTGTGCCCAGGCTATTGCCCTACTACAATAATATTTTTGTCCCTTATTCCAAATTTATCACGAAGTAGAGGCAAATTCCTTCCCTTCAGATGTAAGAGTGGGAGGTTCAAGGTTAGAAATGTGAGAAAAACTCAGCTGTGGCTCCTCTGGACCCCTGGCAGTGCCCAGGGCCAGGCTGGACAGGGCTGGGAGCAGCCCAGGACAGTGGGAGGTGTCCCTGCCATGGCAGAGGGGTTGGAATTGATCTTTAAGGGCTCTTCCAACCCAAACCACCCTGTGATTCCATGATTCCCCTCTTTCCCAGGCCATATCAGTCTCATGCCATTGCTTATCATTTATTGCCTTTTATTATCACTTCTCACTAATCCCTCCAGGGTTCTTGCAGCAAGGTAATTTTTAATAGGAAGAGGTCACAAGGCTATGCAGGAGTTTCAGCCACTCTGAACAGTGCCCACACAGACACTCTTAAGCTTTTAAACTTCAAAAAAACTGGAAGAAATCTCTTCCTTTCTCGTACAACGAACCAAACAAAAAGAGCTGGTTTTAAAAGAGCTGGTTTTAAAAGAGCTGGTTTAAACACCAAGATGGATATTTAAAATCAGAATATCCCAAGCTGAAGGGACCCAAAGGGCCCCTGCAGGAGCAAAAAACAACATCCTGTGAGTATTTCTAGCACACAAAAGAAGTAAACTTAGTCAGAGAAATGCAGATGCAGGAAACCAACCCGAGAGCAGCACCACAAACCCTGAGCCACAAAAAAGCAGCTGCTGAGCTGGAGGTGGCTGCAGAGCCTCCTTGGCCCCAAGTCCAGCACTCAGAGGCATCTCTGCTCCAAAGCCCAGGAGAGGAGCTGGAAATCACTGGTTCCCACTGGTTCCTGTGTTTGCTTCCACCTCAGCCCACTCTGCAGCACCTGGGGAGATTCTTTGGGTTTAAGATCTGAGGTATGTGGGGGGTTTGCTCCCAGACCTACTCAGCACTGAGCTGTGCTCTGAAAATCTGGGGGTTTATTGCCTTCAGAAAGCCCAGAGTGAGTCACAGGAGGAATCAAAAGGTAAATTTAACATACACACACACACACACACAGTCTGTGGTTCTCCTACAGCAGGGGAAGCTTCTTGAGAAAAAAGGAGAATTTTTTTCCTTTAAAACTCCAACCACAACATGAGGGGGGGATTTTCCTCTCCACTGAGTTCATCTACAAATTCATTATTTTAATTCTAATTTAAAGATAAATTTCAAAATAACAACAGCTCTTTCAAGTCAGTCACAACACACTCAGCCCTCCCATTACAAACCAGCTGAAGGCACACACAGAGATTTCTTTGTCTATTAGATTTTCCAAGCACAGCCCCAACCCCACCGTGGAGCACTGCTAGAAATCAGGATCAAAGAGAAACACCCTCCCCTCCCCACAAACCTTCCCCTGCATCCCTACGACCCAGAAGTCCCAGTTTCCAGCTGTATCATGAGGAAAAAAATAAATAAACCCGAGACTGGTGAGAGACACCCGTGTGTACCCTAAATGTGTGTCTCTGCAGCAGCATTTTAGAAGGAAAGATGGAATTATTTAAGGAAATATTACTCTTATGGGGCTTCACTTGCACAGCACCAAGCAGTGCCACTTTCCACCCAGCAATTACAACTGGGTATTTGTGCCACACAGCCACGGTTTTTTTCACATCAGGCAATTTTATCCCTTCTCCACAAGGAAAACTGACGTTCTCCCAGGCCAGGGAAAAAGGGGCTTTTCAAGCCTGGGTCTCAGGTTTCACCAGAGCCAGCATTTAATATCAAACTTCACATCTTGTAAGAGGCAGCCAAAAATCTCCCAGACCAGGGATTTTCCACTCCTCTGGAAGCAGTGGAAAATCCGGAATTTCTGTGAAAAGCCACACTGAAAAATAATTATCCCTCTAAAACAGAAAAAGAAAAGCAGGAATAGCAGAATTAAAGAGGTGGCTTTCCACAGAGATTGTTCCTGCCAGCCCTGTGACCAATCAAGGCAGGGACAGGTCTGCCACGCTGGTTACATTCCTCCAGGGGGATGAAAAAATTATTTGTTTTTGATTGGGTCTATGCAGAACATTTGCATCTTGTTACTGCTGATATTTTAGCCTTAAAAGTTCTCAGACATTCCTCCAGGGCTTATCTTAAGCACATTTTTATTAAGTTCCCTTCTCTAAAAAAAACAAGCTCCAGTGAGTTTTGACGCGCGCTGCCTTTGACAATGATAATCTTTGTCCTTCCCAGCTGCAGCAAATTTAAGATAATCTCTTTTCCAAGTGGACTTTATTAATCTTGCCAGTGAAATACCATCCTGAGGTAAAACAATTATTTCCAGTTCAACTCTTAGTACCAGCTAAGCCCGTGCTGGAAAAGACAACCAACATCTGGCAGACTCAATATCTGCAGCAATTAAGAGTAATCGTGGAACCATAAATATACAAATCTGTCCGAGGGCTGGGACGGGGGACAGCCAGGGAGGGAGCGGCTGCAGCCAGCTGGGCTGGCCACACGCAGGGACACTGCCACTGTCACTGGGGCACTGCCACACCCGCACTGCCACTGGCACTGTCACAGGGACACTGTCACAGCAGTACTGTCACTGTCACAGGGGCACTGTCACTGGGGCATTGCCACACCCGCACTGCCACTGGCACTGTCACTGGGACACTGTCACAGCAGTACTGTCACAGGGGCACTGCCACTGTCACTGGGGCACTGCCACTGCCACACCTGCACTGCCACTTGTCACTGTCACAGCAGCACTGCTGCTGTCACAACTGCACCGCCGCTGTCACCATCACAGCAGTACTGTCACTGTCACACCTGCACTGTCACTGGGACACTGTCACAGCAGTACTGTCACAGGGGCACTGCCACTGTCACTGGGGCACTGCCACTGTCACAGCAGCGCTGTCACTGGGGCACTGCCACTGTCACACCTGCACTGCCACACCTGCACTGCCACTTGTCACTGTCACAGCAGCACTGCTGCTGTCACAACTGCACCGCTGCTGTCACCATCACAGCAGTACTGTCACTGTCACACCTGCAGTGTCCCCGTCACAGCAGCACCACCATTGTCACTGCTGCACCACCACTGTCACAGCACACCGCCACTGCCACACCTGCACTGTCACAGCACACCTGCACTGTCACAGTCACAGCTGCACTGTCACAGTCACACCTGCACTGTCACAGTCACACCTGCACCACCGCTGTCCCAGCGCTCGCTCGGGGATGTGCCGGCTCCCCCGGGGATCTCCGGGACGGTGTCCCCTCAGCCCAGGGAGCCAGGGCGGGGACACGTCCCGGCCATCACCGCCACACCTGGCACGTGTCACGGCATGCCCCCCTCGCTCAGTGATTAACAGGATTGAACTAATTGGAGGGAGAAGCCCCCTGGTTCTCCCCACGTTCCTCCCTGTGGTGCCACCGGAGCCGTTGAGGCTCCCGAGTGTCCCAAAATCGGGACAAAGATCCCCGAACGAGCCGGGCCGGGGCTGGGCTCGCCCCCAGCTGCTCCCCCAAAAGCAGATTTTTCTCCTGAATAACCGGAGGGGACCAAGCCCAAACCCAGCCAGGGAGGGCCAAACGCAGGGAGACAGAACCTGGATCCCAGCCCTGCTCCTGGAGGAACCGCTCTGCTCGGTCTCACCTCAGAGCAGCTGAAGCACCACGGCTGAGTATGATTTATTATTACTATTGTTATTATTGGGGGTTTTTTTTGTTGTTGTTTTTTTTCCCAGAAAAAAAAAAAATCGCTTCACCTTAGTGTTTTAAATTTAAAAAATGTGACCCTGCTCCATTTTCAATTAACTCTCCCTGGAAGTATTTTTTACTGAGCTGCTTTGACTGCAGAAGTGCAATTTTGCAGAAATACAATTTTGCTTTTTCCTGCTAAAAGGGTAACAATAGGTAAAAATCAAAAAAGATCTCATAGATAATAAATGATCCAATTTGGAGTCAGATCTATGTCCAAAAGCTTTTCTAAATGCAAGCACAGATGGAAAAAAATAAAGAAAATTAATTTAACTTCATTTTCCCTCAAAAACTCCTCCAGCTGTTGACTCCCTCACTGAAATCATTATGTTGTGTAAAATCATGATCATTACTAAAAAATATGAGGTTAAGGCAGCACAATAAGTAGAAAAGATGCAAATTTATATATAATTTGAGTAAAATATCATCACCTGGAGGAAAAAGCAAAAGCAGTTTTGGACTGAAGTATCTGCTGGGCTCCTCACAGGAAGCGTTTTGCTTCAGACACAAACAAAAGCCAGGGTAAAATACGATCAGCGTACTAAATTGACAATGCCCTCTCAGAGCTCCAGTTTGTTGTGTTACCACATCCAAGGAAAATTATTTGAGGGAATGGAACAAAGAAATTAACCATATTTCCCCCAAATGAAGCCATTGCTGATCCCAGAAACTGCACAGGAAGAATTCCATTGGCAAGAACATCCTGGATGATCTTCCACCGTAGTTTTACAGCAGCAAGGCTGCTTTTCCTTTAGAAGAAAGGAAACAAAATGGATTATTTCCCCTCTGGACTGCACCCCTGCCCTTCCCAGTTCCCAGGGGGGACATCAGTGAGTTTGCCAACATCCGAGGTGAGCCTGCACACCCAGCACTGCCCTGGTGTCCCACCCATCCCCTGACTCTCCTCACAGCCAAATACTTCAAACCACAAACATTTGGTGGCCACAACCTCCTGGACCAAGTGGCCACCCTGGAAAGGGGCAAAAGCCTCCCTTGCCCCAGGAGATAAATGGAATTATCACTATCTGCTTAAAGGTTTTTGGCTATGGACTGGTGGCTCCTGGGTGAGGTTACAAGGCCTGGCTGCTCCACAAAGGCTGTGGGCTCTGCTGGCTCTCAGATTGAGCAATAAGAAGTTATTTCCATTTTCTCTCCATTTCTTTTCCTTTTCCTTCCTTCCTTCTTTTCCTGGTCACACTTCTGGGCTGGGAGCTGAGCTCGTGCCCAGCTCTCCACAAGCCCCAAGAGCCCCACCAGGAGACAGGCACAAGGCTCCTCCTGTGCCACCTGGAGCTTGGCTCCCCAAATAAACCCAGAGCATCAAAGGGATCACAGCAGGATGGGGAACCCCAAAGAGTGCATTTAGTGCAGGCACACACAGAGAGGTGCCAGGCCAGGGCAGCCCAGCCCTGCACAAACAGACTCCATCCGAGCCCTGCAGGGTGGCTGAAAGCCCTGCACACCCAGAGCTCAGGGCACTGATCCCAGCCCAGTGCCAGGAGGAGCTCACCCAGCACAGTCCTGCTCCCTCAGCTTGCCCCAGGCAGCTCAAGGCCCAGAGGAAAAAGCCAATCCCCCAAAAACAAGGGTGTGCTGTCCATGTGGGACTGAAGGTCACAGAACAGTGACCAACTCCAGTTCCAGATAAATGAGCATCCATAAAACCCACACTGCAGACACAACATCACCAGTGTGGAACGGGACATGTTCATACCTGTTAATTACTTTTTTTTTCCCCACAAGTAAAACATCTTTCAAGGGCAAGAATAAGATCTGAGGTTCCCCTTTGCTCTGCTGAATTTATCTGGTTTATGCAACCCCTGAGCGAGCAAGAACACAGAGTAAGGGGAAAATGTGCTTTACACAAGTGAGTAAAAGCAGAAAAATCAACTTTGTATCAGCAGAAAGGCTGAACCTGAAGGCCCACAAGTCTCTTCCCCCAGAAGCTGGAATAAACCAAGCATCCATGGAAAAAGGAGAAGCAGCCCCAAGTTTTGGTGACACAACTCACACCCCACACGCTGTGGGATCCCCTTTTCCCATCCAGCACCATTTTTGTGCTCCCTGCTCCTCCCATTCCTCGGGACAGGCCACAGAAACCAAACCCAACCCGTGCCACCACGGCAGCCACGACTCCGGGCTGGAAAACAGAGACCGGCTCCTTTTTTCCAGCCACGAGGGACAGAGCAGCCGAGGCACCGAGCCCAGGGAGAGGCACCGGCCGAGGAGCAGGCCACAGGGCCCGCCGAGGACATGTCTGCGAGCCGGCGGATTTCAGATGTTACAAAAGCTGCCGCCGACCTGAGGTGAGCGGGGAGCTCACTGCGGTCTGCAAAGCCGGGCAGAAGGGACCCGGCCCCGCTCCACAGGCCACGGAGCCGGGAAATGCGGGAAATGAGGACGAATTCGGGGGATTCTGCAGGAAAAAACCCCGGCCTCACGAGCAGGAAAGGCATTCACAGGCTGAAACCGCCCGAACTGCAGCCCCGAAGGACAGCAGCTCCTCAGACAATGCAGGAATCTCCCTGCAAAGCCCAAGTACATTTTTTTCCCCTCTGGCCTCCATCTCTGCCACAGCCAAAGAGCAATGCAAGGGAACGCCATCCATCACCATCCCAGCCCCAGGGCTTGCCACAGGCCAGGGGACACCTCCAGAGCAGCGGGCCTTACTTACAAAGGCTTTTGTTTTGGCCAATTCCGAGCAACATCTCGGAGTGCAAACCCTGCCCTGCAGTATTTGCAACCCAAATATTGCAGCACTGAGCTAATTTCGGGGAGCTGGCACACACAAGCGACTACTGGAGTAATCAGACCAAAAAAATGAAGGCGAGCTAAATTTAGGAGTAACTATGCGATACAATATTAATAACGGATTATTTTCCTTCTAAACAAAAAAATATATACACATATATATAAGAACATGTGTGTGTGTATATATGTATATATATAATTTTTTTTTTAATTAATGCTGACAATGCTCCTTGCAAGATCCAGGTTCTCCATCCCCCCAAGGATTGATCCCACAGTTTTCTGGGTACCAAATGAGGTTCAACCCCCACTCCCCCCACGAAGAAAAGCCCCCAGGACCCCCGGGGCGCACCCCCCGCCCGCAGCGGCCCCCGGGCAGGGGGAGCCCGGTGCCCGCGTCCGCCGCGCTGTCCCCGAGCGCTCCCGGGGAGGGCTGGCCGCGTTTCCCCGCAGTGCAGCGCGGACCGCCCGCATCCCCCATCACTCACTTCCTCTTGTACTCGTCGCGCTCCCGCTTGACTTTGGCCAGCACGTTGTAGAGGGCGCGGATCTCGGGGGTGATGGTGTCGATCTGCACCCCGACGCCGTCCGGGTGCACCCAGGACACGCCGGGGCCCTGCACGGTCTCCAGGCCGCCGCCGCCGGTGCGCCGCACCTGGGTGTAGCTCCAGATGGTGCCGGGCAGGCGCCCGTAGTGCGGCGGCGACGGCAGCGCCCCGTGCCCGGGGCCCGGCGGCGGCACCAGCGGCGGGGTCCCGCCGTCCGTCTGCACCGCCTGGTCCCGGGAGAAGGTCTTGTAGCGCAGCCGGCGGTCGCGCTCGCTCTGCTGGGCCGCCAGCTGCTTCTCCAGCAGCCGGTTCCGCCGCTCCAGCTCGTGCACCTTGGCCAGGAAGCAGCGGAACCGCACGTTCAGCCCCTTGAGCAGGTGGATGTTGGAGCCCAGGTCGTTCCGCAGCGCCGCCGTCACCGGCGGGCCCCCCCCGGCCGCCGCGGGGCCGCCGCCGCCGGGGCCCAGCGGGCAGGAGGAGGCGGCGGCGGCGGCGGCGGGGGAGAAGGCGCGGGCCATCTCCCCGAAGAGCAGCGAGTTCATGGCGGAGGGGCTGGCGGTGGTGGGGAAGCCGGCGGCGGTGGACGGGCCGGCGGTCCCGGCGGTGCGGAGCGGCCGCGCCGGTGCCGCTGCTGTCTCTGCGGCCGCCGCCGCGCTCGCAGGGCTCTGAGGGCTCTGGGCGGGAGCGCGGGGCGGGACCGGCCCCGCCCCAACCCCGCGCGCCGGGGCCGAGGCACCGCCCACAGACAGAACCACGCCCCCTATTTCCATATAGACATCCTCATTTCCATAACCACGCCCTATATTCCCATAACAAACATCTTATTTACATAAACACGCCCCATTACAGTACCATTAGCGTTCCCATAGCCGCGCCCCTCATTTCCATAATAATCTCTCATTTGCATGGCCCCGCCCCGCGGTGCCGCAGCCGCTCCCTCCACGTGTCCGCCGCGCGGGGTTCGGTGATTTTTGGGGAGCCCCGCGGTCCGAGGGCGCTCCCGAGCTCCGGGGACGCCGCGCTGATGGGAAAACGTGCGGGGAAGGGGCCACGGCCCCGGCCCTGCCTCCCCCCGGTGATCCCGGGACACCGCGGGGTGGCGGATCCCGGCGATCCCCGGGACACGGCAGGGTGGCGGATCCTGGTGATCCCCATGGAGCCAGGCGGGAGGGCGGGCAGTGCTCCCCGAGAGGAGAAGGGTGCGGGGACATCGCAGCTCCTCCGGGGATGCGGGGGAGCCGGAGCTGCACCGGGAGCGGGGGTGACGGGACAAGGGGAACGGAACAAATGGAGGCAGGGGGAATTTTGGATGCTGGGCAGGAATTGTTCCCTGTGAGGGTGGGAGAGCCTGGCACAGGGTGCCCAGAGAAGCTGTGGCTGCCCCAAACCTGGCAGCGCTCAAAGCCGGGCTGGATGGGGCCTCGAGCACCGGGATGGAGGGAATTGTCCCGTCCGTGGCAGGGCTGGGAACAGGAGATCTTTAAGGCCCATTCCAATCCCTCAGCACTCTGTGATCCCACGATTAGGCCAGATCAGACTAAATTATAAACCTTGGATTTTGTTATCCCACAGCAGAGCCCTGCCTAAGTGCTAAATAATGCTGATATTATAATAATTAAGTTATTAAATGAACATTTCCCAACCGCTGCTCCCGGACCTCTGGGCAATCAAAGGATATTGTTTAATTGAATGATGTGATCGCTGCATTGCTCTGCTGGCAATGATGCAAGGGAAGCACGGGGACACCTCTGCCAGGATGGGGTAAAGCTGCAGGAACACTGCTCACACAAATGCCATTTCTGAAATAAAACCATGGGGCTTGCTGGTTGTATTTGTATTATTTTTATTTATTTATTTAATATTTATATATTTTATATATGTTTATATTTTTATTTTTGCAGTTAGATTTACATTTATATAATTTGATATATCTTATATATATTTAGATTTATATTCTATATTTTATAGATCTTTATATGTTTATATTTTTATTTTCTATTTATTTGTCTGTATTTTGATATATCTTATCTTTTTAGATTTATATTGCAATATTTAAATATGTTTCTATTTTTGAATTTATATTTATATTTTATTTATACTTATATTTATATTTATACTTATATTTATTTAACCCCACTTGCTGAAACTCCAGCAGCACTTCCAGCCATGCTCAGCACCGAAACCAGAGCTCTTCAAAGGGCTCTGTTAATGTGTCACTAACCTGTGTTCTGTCAGCACCTGCTGGAAAAAACAATAAAATAAAAATGCTGGGTGGAGGTGCTTCATTAGCAGGGTGACTCAAAGCAACACCTGAAGGATTTGTCTCTGCCAGCACAAACCCTGGGCCGGGTTTGGGGGTTCCAGGAGCCCGGGGTGCCCCAGGCAGGGCCAGGGCTCCATCAAAACCCAGGAAATGCTCTGCTGCTCTGGCCGCCTGCAGAGCCACAAAAACACCCGGAAAAGGCAAAAAATTGGCTCAAACTGCGGGATGGGATGGGGATGGGCTTCAAGGTCCCCTCCAACCCAAACCCTGCAGGACTTTATGGATTTCCCTGGGTTTGGGCAGCTCGCTGGTGGTGCTGGAAGGAGCTGGGGGATGGCAGAGCCCCGTGGTCAGCAGCTGGGAAAATCCAGCCGAGTTTTGGGTTAATTTTTTGTCATTTTTTCCCCTTTGGGAAGCAGGAAAGCACCCGAGGGGGTGATAAACCAGGCAATGAAGGGTTTGGTTCCTGCCCCGAGATCTTGCAGCTCCCTGGATCCACCAGCACCCCATCCCGAGCTCATTAAGTGTAATTAGTCCTTTTGCTGATGAGCTCCAGCCCCTCCCTGGGACAGCCACGCCCAGGCTGCGGCCTCACTGAATCCCCCTGAATTAATGGCAGCAATTAATTAACCCTGGCGGGGGGCGATGGGAATGCCCACCCTGGGGTTCTATGGCACAGCCCCGTGCCAGGCTGGGAATTCCTGCAGGGAATTCCTGCCAGGAGAGGGTAGAAACCAGGGAGCCTTGGTGAGCCTCTCCTCTGGGGACGGGCAGGAGAAGGGCTCTGGGAAGGGAAAGGGGCTGGTTCTGAGAGCAGGGACTCTCCGTGGCCACCCCGACCATGCCAGCCACAGTGACAACACACATTTGTTTGTTTGATTGGGGTTTTTTTGTTTGATTGTTTGATGGGTTTGCTCCCAGCTGGAGCAGGGACTGGGGTATCCAGGCCCTTGCATTTGGTTTTGCACTCTTTTTCTTTTTGGTTTTGCACTCTTTTTTTTTTTTTTTTTTGGTTTTGCTCTCATTTTCTTCTCCCTTTGGCAGCACCCTGCACTCCCCAACCTCAGTGACCGTTTTCAGGGTTGCTCTCTAAAAATGGGCTCCGATTTTTAATGTTAATTTTCCCGGGGCTGGTTGCATCCTTTGAGGCTCTGTTAGACTGGCACTCATGGAAAGTTATTTTTTCCTAGGTAAAGTCACCATTTTCCAGTCAAACCGACTGTCCTGGAATGACTTTATGATTTTTGTATCCCCAGAAATAAGTTTTACGCCTTTAAGACTGGTTCTGGGAGCTTTTCAGAAACTGCATTTTCTCCCGTGTCCTTCTCCTGGACTGTGTTTTCTGAGAGCCCTCCTTTGCTTTTAGTTAGTTTCCACCTCACTGAGGCAGAGAAGTTCCCTGGACTGTGGTTTTTCTTTTCCTTTGGAGCTGTTTAAACCTGCTCTGAACACCCAGAAGACCACCAGGAGCTCATGCTGATAAGAGACTGATAAGAGACAGAGTGAGCCGAGCCACAGCCCACCGAGGGCAATTTCTGAGTTTGTGATCTCTTCAGAACAGTGAGAGGTTCCATTGTTTAATATTGCCCCTTTTTTTGTGCTGGCGAATGCTTTGCCTGTTAAATAAACAGGTTTTTTCCACTCTTCTCCAAGGAAACATTTTCCCAAACCAGTCGGGGGTGGGGCTGCTTGAATCTGCTTTTCTAGAGGAACCCCTTCGGAGGTTTTCCCCCCGATTTGCTCTGAACCAGGACAGCAACCCAAACCCACCCCAGGGCTCCTGTTCCGTGCCACAGCTGCTGCTCCCGGGGCTGCTGGCATCACCGGGGGTTGGTTTGTGAGTTGGCACAAACCTCCCTCTAAAACAAGAAAAACGCCTCTGCTTCAACCCCCACAAAACTCCCCAGTCCCCAAAATGCCCCTCAGTGACTGCAGGGGTCCTGCTGGGCCGGGATTTTCTCCCATCAGCTGAGGCTGCAGCCCCTCACCCCTCCCTCAGCCCTTCCCATCCTCGGGCTGCCGCCCTGAGGGACTGCCTGAAAACAGAGCCTGACAAAATTAAAGGAATAAAAAGCATAACTGCTTTTCATTTATTTATTGAAGGGCTTTCAGGTACATCTCAGGCAGCCGAAGCCCCCCAGAGGCTGCACCCAAAAATGGTCCGCAGCTCACAGGTTTTCACACTTTTATAACTTTGGTCCTTTTGCATACTGGGGGTTAATCCTCCAATTCCAGCTTCAGCTAATGAAGTCATGTACCCCAAGTTTGCCCCCCCAGCTCCCTTTTGTTTAATCTCTCAGGCCTGAGGCAGTGAGTGTCTTTGATTGCCAGGCCTGGAGAGGAATTGCTGTGTCTGCCCAAAACGGGAGAACAGCAGCTGCCACTGCGTGTGGAGTTCGGAGTTCTACACTAAAGAACTGCAGGGTTACAAATTTATATTAAAAATACAAAAGCTGAAATCCTGAGGCATCAGCTCCAGCTCGGCTCTGCTGTCTGGCACCCAGCGGGGCCGGGGGTGCACCCGGGGCTGGGAGGGCTCCCCTGGGGCTCTCACCTCGCACCTTTCCTGGCTGAGGGATGTGTTTATCCGAAAGCAGCCGAACCTTTAACAGCCCCCCCAAAATGGTTGTTTTTTACCACAGACCCCACGATGGGGCACGAGCAGGGGGTGGATCTGTCTCGTCCCGCTGCGGTTCTGGGCAGCAGAGCCGCTCCCCCAGCAGCGCCTTCCCCGCGGCAGCCGGGCTTTGGGGGAATGGGCAGGAGCTGCCCTGCCCTGCCCTGCCCCGTCCCGGGAGGATGGCAGCACCTGGGGACAGCCCCGGCGCCTCCTGGGGTGACTCAGCGCCACCGAAACAGCCGGGGTGCCACCAGGGCCGTGCCCACCGCGGTGTCACCGGCCGGGAAAGGGCCGGCTCAGCCCCGGGGCGGTTCCCGTTCAGGGGAAGCCTTTGGGTGGTGCCGGGGATCTCCGCCCGGGCACGCTGCGGGGACACAAGGCGTTTGTGGGGCTGCTGCTGGCAGTGCGTGCGTGGGAGGGATGAGTTCCACAGAGCAGCAGCTTCTCCTCCCCGCACCTTTCCTGCCTTTAAAGGAGGTTTCTCCTCCCCAAGCCGTGTTCGCTCCCCCGCTTTGTCCCTCCCTGTCCCGGCAGCTCACGGGACAGAGGAGCTGCTGCCGAAACCCAGCACCTCCTCCCAATGCGGGTTCATTCCTGCACCCACAAAATCCTCATTTACCCACATTCGGGGGTTTGTGGGCGTCAGCAGCACAAACCAGATCCAGCCCGAGGAGCGAGGATGCTCCTGCACAGCCCGGCAGCAGAGGATTGGGGATGCGCGGGAGGACCGGGCTCAGCGCACCCGCACCCCCTCCCGCCCGGCCGGGGCTGATCTCCTCCATGGAGAGGTGTAAATATTTTGCAAACAAAGCCGCAGCCCCGGGTGCAGCCCCGAAAGGCGGGGGAGATGAAGGCGCCGAGCGGCGCATCCGCGGTCGGGGCATGCCGCAATTTCCGTGGAGACGGCGGCAGCGCTCTCCGCTTCCTTAGGAACCAAACATTTCATCCGCCTTGAGTAGAGCGGCAAATATGCGGGATGGGCCCGGACAGGCCGCCCAGGTGTGCCCCGGGGCGGGGATTGCTCCGGCAGCAGCTCCGGGACCATGGCGGGATGCTCCGCCGGGATCCGGGCGTGCCCACGCGCAGCGCTGCGATCCCCAAATGGTCAAACTCCTCTTTCTGCAGGCAGCACGGCCTGATTCATTCAAGTGCAGGATGATTTTAAATTAACAGAATAAATTATTTCTTTCTCGTTGTTGCCCCAAACTTTGCTGGGTTGAGCGGCACCCAAAGCTCCGAGCACTGAGGGGGGTCAGGTTGAACTGGGATTTATTTTTAACTCCCTGCCTAAACCTCTCCTCCAGAAGCCATTATCTGGTTATATTTCTTGCTTGCACCGTGGGTTTTTAGCCTGACAGGTTTTGCAGGACACAGGGAGAAGGAAAGCTTCCCGGTGGGAGCTGTGACGGGATCTGGGCGTGCATCGGGAACGTGGGGCTGGGACTGCCCGAGCATCCCCCGGCACCTCCCTCCTGCCTCCCCTCTTGTCCCCCGGCAGGGACACGGGGACCTGTCCAGGGGAGGGGACATCTCACCTGTGGCACTCACAGGGACAGCGGGACCCGTCCCCAGGGGGGACAGCACACTCGGGGCACTCACAGGGACACCGGGACATCTCCCCTGGGGCACTCAGGTTTCCCCCCGGCCCGGGGATGCTCTGCCCGGCCCCGCGGTGTCACTGCCGTGAGTCACGGCCTTTGGAGCGGTTCCCTCGCGGCTTTCCCAACTCCCCGCGCCGGTTCTGCGGGAGCGGGGCTGGGGTGGAGCCCCCGTGGGCAAAGCTGCTGAGAGCAGCAGGAGGCGGCTGCGGGAAGGGCCACGGGAGTGACCTGGCGCTCCGCTGTGCCACCCTTCGGTGTCTGATGTCACCGCCGGCAATCGGCTGGCTGCCGTCAAACGTTAGGAATAATTACAGGATGCTGCTGGCTTTACAGCGCTGCCCTGTTTGCTCGTTAAATGAGATTAAAAACAGCGGCCGGGAGAAGCTGCAGGGATGGGAGCCCCGAGGAGGGCCCGGGGTGTCCCAAACACGGACACGGGGCTGGCGTGGCCTCCTCCAGCCCGGGACACGCAGGGACAGCCCCAGAGCCAGCCGGGCTGAGCACGGGATGCGCTCGGGGTGCCGTCGGTGCCCAAGCCCCAGAGGGGTTCAGTGTCCCCAGGAGCACCCGGGGCCCCTTCCCATGCCAGGCTCCCATCTCGGGCTGGGACAGCCCTGACTCTGCCCAGGGCATGTGCTGGGGGTGGCTGAGGTGCTGCTGGCACAACACTTGGGAAAGAACCAGCGGGATTATTATTAATAACAGCAATTATTGGGTTATCATCATTAGGGCAGGGATCTCTCCCTCTGAGGCACTCGAGCACAAGAGCCCTTTAATGAGAGGGTGTCCCTGGCTGCCCTGCCCTCCGCCTCCTCCCCAAATTCCAACATCTCCTTTATCCCTCCTGCAGCCCCTGCAGCTCCCACGGCTGGGAAAGGTGGGAAAGATGGGAAAGGTGTCAGACCCAGCATCCTTGAGAAGAGCAGCCAAGACTAAACATCCTGTTCTTGATATTCATTTCTTTTTAAAGCTCAGCCTCTCTCCATATGTCAAAGCTGAACTTAAACCACAAACACCTGAATTTCCCCAATTTCTATTTAATATTTGCCCTATTTTGTATCACACAGCCACTGGAGAAGGGCTGTAGGGAAGTGTTATCCTGCTTCTCCAGTGGCAAAACAATTCCAACACATTCCCCCGTGGGACAGGCTGGGGGTGATGGCAGCAGCCCCAGGAGAAGCAGAGCTGGGCTCTCTCATCATTCCCACCTCTTCTGCAGCTCCAGGGACATTTGTGGATCCCCCAGGGCCTGGAGGGCTGCACCAGCCTTGGCTGGGTTCTCCCCCAGCCCCATGATTCACCCACAGAGGGTTTGAGTTTCCCAAGGGAAGGGACCAGGCTGAGTCAGGCTGAGGAGTGCCAGGCTGGGGGCTCCTTTCCAGAAGAAAAACTCTGATTTTTGGAGCAGGAAATCCATTGTGAGGTCCTGATGCTCCCAGGGGCAGGAGAGCTCTGCAGCATCCAAGTGTGAGGATCAGAGAGCAGGAACGTGTCTGATCCCTCCTGGGCTCTGTGGCAACAGTGGGATGAGGGAGAAAATCCCTGTGGGACAGGAGGGAGGTTGTAATTCCCACTCCAGTCTGGGACCTGCAGGAACAGGGCCTGGCTGCAGGAACAGCACTGAGCACGGCAGGATCCTGCTCAAGAAAGTCTTAACAAGGAAAATAAAACCTTCCCAGAGGCACATCCAGGCCTCCTCACACACCCAGAACCTCCCCATCCCGGATGGGACCTTTTGGGGGCAATGCCTGAAGGTCTCCAACGTGCCTGGGGTTAAACACAGCACAGGGGCTTCCCCTCCACACGTCCTTTGTACCATTTGATTGAGAATTTTCCCAAAAGCATCTTCTGCTGACACATTCCATTTGGGAGAGGAGTGGGATCCGTGCTGATCCCAGGGTTTGGATAAAGGGCTGGAGCTGGTTCCTCCCCAGCTGCTGATGTGAAGGGCTGGGATCAATCCTGCAAGAAAAGTCTGCAAATAGGGATTTAGTCATTATTTTTTCCCCTCCTGGAAACAAGGGAGTCACCAATCGTGGAGGTTCAGGTGGCTGCCCCTGGCTTTTCCCACCAACTGGGAGTGCTGGGGGTGACATCCCTGAAGTGATTTTGTCCTCAATGCACCCCAGACCCTTTTGCAGCCCTCCTGGTGAGCTCAGAGCTTGTTTTCCCCTGGATCCTTGATTCCTCACCCGTGAGCTGTGACTCATCCCCACCTGGATGGGAACGTGGCTGTGCAGCAAACGAGTCAAGGCCAATCCTGATTTTCTTACCAGGGAACAGAAACGACCCAGGGGTGCCTCCTACCAAACCCCAGACCTCGGGAGGTCTCTGGGGTGTTTTGGGAGCCTCCTGGGGCTGCAGGGTGGCCTCTCCCCAGAGCAGCTCCAAACCTGCCTGGTCACACCAGGACTGAATCTGGGAGCCTGGACCTGGTGGCTTTGTGTTCGTTTGTGTCCCTCAGTGCCTGGAGGATCCCTGGGCTGGGAACTGGGCAGGAACCAGCCCTGAGCTGCCCTGGGCTGGCCCAAAGGCAGGATTTACCCTGCAGGATTTCCTGTGTGCCTCCAGGCCCTGCAGGCTCTGCAGCATGGCCAGACCATCATTCCTGCAGAACTTGAGGAAAATGTGGGATTCCATCCAGGTCTGGGGGACTGCAGCCCCAAGATGTCCCCACCACGTCCCTCAAGGCTCCACCACGGTCTTGCCGTGTCCTGGAAGGTGCCACAGACATGTCCAGGGAGGAAAATCCCTTTTCCTCCACTGGAAAAAGTCCAGGGAATCTTTTGTGGCACTGGAACGTTGCAGCTCTGTGTTTATGGGCAGCAGCTCCAGCCCTGCTTGTTTGAAAACATTTCTGGGGAATTGCAGAGAGACAAAGCAGGAGCTGGGCTGGGAGCTGGGGAAGAGGCAGAGAGGAGCAGGAAGGGCCCCAGCTGTGCTGCACTTCCAGAAGAGCTGGAAAAGGGAATTACAGGGCAGGAGGCAGCAGGACAAGGAAAGCATCACAGAATACCCAGGGGAGGTCAGGGTTCTGTGTCACCTGCAGCAGGTGAGGGGGCAGCAGGTCCCTGCTCTCCCCAGATTTAATTAATCCGTACATTAATTAAATCCTGGAGCCCAACCCAGTGCAGGGATGGCAGAAATTCGGGGAGCTCCTGCCCACAGTCAGGTTCAAAGCAATCCCACAGCTCATCCAACCTCTCCTGCATCACAAAGGACTTCTTTCCCCCAAAGAATGTCTTTGGCAAATAAATTATTTTTTTTGGAGAGGGGGTTGACTCTCTGTTGTTCAGCTCATGGTTCAGCTCATCACTTTGAGTAATTTCATCCATTTTGAGGCATCTTCCCTCAGTCTTCTCATTCCTAATTTAAGTAACAAACTCCCCCAAGTCTTTGCTGGCCTCCCAGCCCCAGTCCAGGGGATTTTGGAGCCTGGAGCTCTTTGTCTCTGTGCAGCACTGGGAACGCTGGAGCCTCTCTGTGTGGCCTGGAGCAGCTGAAACTTTCCCAAACACTTCCCTTTTGTTCTTGTCCCTCTCCACCCCCGCTGGGGTCGTTATTGTCACCTTCAGTCCCTCCCAGGCCGATCTGCTCCCAAGCACTGTCAGGATGTTCCCACCTTCTTTTCAGCTCTGGCTTGTCCCCAGATCACAGCCCTGGGCAGGGAGCCACTGCTTGCACCACCTTTGTTTTCCAAAATACATCTCTGGGCCTCTGCAAAGCACCCAGGACAGCTCTGGGGAGCTTCTTGCAAGAACGGTTTCAAACCTCCCTCTAAGATGGCACCTCCTCAATGTCACTGATGCTGGGCAGTGAGCACCTTGTGCTCCTGGCAGCTCTGAGGATGTGCTGACCCAGCTGAGGGTGGGAACCCAGGGTTTGCCTGTGGGAGCTCCAGCAGCTCCTGCAGCTCCTGAATCCGCTTTTACAGATCTGTGCCAGCACAAGGGGAGCACACCAGGATTTGCCCCGAGCTGTGCTGGGGCTCCCTGGCTGGGAGAGCTGCAGGAGGTCCTGCCAGGGGAACCAAGCTCCCCTGGGCAGGGGCTGGGGGCAGCCCGAGGGAACCTGACCTGCTTTGGCCAGGAAAGACCCTGAGCAGGGCAGGAAGGCAGCCTGGTGCTCCTGCCAGCTCCCACACCTTCCCCACTCCACAAATGGCAAAGGCAGAACACGGTGGGGGCTCAGTCCTGACTGTGCTCAGAGCCTCTGGCAGCACAGGCGCCCAGCCCAGGCTCCTGGGGAGCTGCTCCTGCTGCTCCCAGCACGGGGGCAGCTCTGGGAGGGGTTTGGCTCTGCCCAGGCTGCCCTGAGTGACTCTGCAGCCACCCTGAGCAGCCCAGCTGCAGTTTGGAGAGGGTTCTGCTGGCCCTGACTCTGCAGGGCTCCCACAGAGCTCTGCTTGCTCTCTGATGTGCCTCCAGGGCAGCAGAGGTGCAGGATTGCTGCTCCAAAGAGCCAGCTCCACAGCAGCCCCTCCTGCACTTCACAGGGCCAGGCAGAGGCACCAGCACAGCCACAGCCCTGGTGGGACACCAGGCAAAGCTCCCCGGGGCATTCCTGCCCAGCTCCCTCCTGAGCTGCCAGCAGTGACATCAGCCCCACCGAGGTGAGAACAAAAACACTGCAGCTTCACCCTTCTGCTAATTGCCAATCCCAGCACTAACAGCAGGCACCAAAGGGGCTGGTGAGTTATTCAGCCTCTGAAATTATTATTATTATTGTTATTGTTATTTCTGGGCTGGGACTGTGCTAGGAAATTCAAGTTCAAACAGAGACGAGGAAGCCAGGGAAAGCTTTATTAGATTCCAGCCTCACCAGGTGTCAGCAGAACTGTGCCAGGTGAGGCAGCAGCATGCACAGCTGGGAGCAGGGCTGGGCATGCAGGGGGGCAGTGCAGGGCCCTGGACACTCCATGGAGGGGACACAGAGCTGCTGCTGCACCCAGGGAAGGGAAGGGAAGGGAAGGGAAGGGAAGGGAAGGGAAGGGAAGGGAAGGGAAGGGAAGGGAAGGGAAGGGAAGGGAAGGATGTTGTCCTTGCAGAGCCCTGAGGCTCCAGCCCCACACAGACCCTGCCAGTGCAGCAGGCAGTGCCCAGCTGCTCCCTTTGGGAGCCTCCTGCTCCCTGGGGCTCCTTGAGCAGGCCCAGGGCTGGACAGAGCAGCAGCTCTGAGGGAAATGTGAGGAACACCGTGGCATTCAGGCTCCTGCCTGGTTCAAGCACTAGTCAAGCCCAGCTTACCCATTTGTTCGGTTTATTTAACTTCAAAGAGGTGCACACTAAAGCATTAAGATTTACTGGTTTGGATTCCTCTCTGTACAAGTTCTTTCAAACAGCTTGAATGCACAAGGCTTTACAGATAGAAGCGCTGAAACACAAGATAAAACAAATCTGAATTCCAAATCACTCCATGAAGAAAAATTGTAGAAAATAAAAAAAAAGGAAAACAAAACAAAAATATTCCAACAAAAAACTGCAGCACTCCTTGGGAAAGGGACAGACTGCACGAGGAGGGACACAGAGGGGTGGAAGGCAAGCAGTGGAGGCTCTGCCCAAAGCTTCTCCGTGCTGGCGGCTCAGGGGATGGAGTTCAGGAGATCCTTGAGGAAGCTGTCGGGATCATTGATTTCTGACAAGAGTCCTTGGAACAGAAGAAGGCAAGAGAGAAGAATCAGCCCCTGTTTGTCCTGCCCAGGAGGGATTTGTGCTGGGCCATGTGTGAGCTACTGACAGCTGCAGGATTATTTTAGGGCTGGACACGAGCAGGGTAAACCCTGCTGGGTGCATGTGCAGGAGGGACTGAAATGTGAATTTAATCAAACACCAAATCCATATGGAACTGCTCTTGGGCAGCTCCAGGGACCCAGCTCTGCTCCCTGTGTTGGGCAGTGAGAGACAGGCCTGGGGCACAGATTTTGAGAGAGGAAAGAGCAGTTCCAGCTTCCCTGCAGGTTTTCAGCATCTCCTGACTCCTGGAGGTACCAAAATCCTTGGGGAGCGACTCTGGCTGCACCCAACTGCTGCCTGCTCACATCTGCTCACAGCCTTCAACCACAGACCCCCCAGCCCAGCTTCCAGCTGTGCTACAGAAGTTTAACAGGGCAGGGGGGAGATTTTCCTGCTGGGGCTGCTCAGGTGTGTGTCCCAGCAGTTTGGGGACAGCCCAGGCCGTGCCTGGGCAGTGCTGATCCCTCCTCTCCCTGTCCCCTCCCCACGAGCTGCAGCAGTGTCAGGAATGCTGCTGGCTCCAGCCACCAGCTGCACAAGGCAGCCTATAAAAGGGCAAGCAAACACTCACCAGCCACATCCAAAAACTCAGAAAACGTTTCCACTGGCATGAATTCCTCCTGGAAGGTTTTCAGGGCCTTGTCTGCAGCCTCGTGGATTGGCATGTCGTTGTGTCGGATGAACTCAGCCAGAGAGAAGGACCAGCCTCCCTCTGTGTTACTGGTAGGCACCTTCTGACAGGGGACAAACACACCAAATCAGGCCAAAAATCATGATTTAATAAAAAAAAAAAAAAAGTTATTGCAAACCCTGGTGCCTTCTCCCATTGCTCCTGGATTTCCATCCCTGATTCTTAAAAACAACCAACAGAGAAAGAAATTCCCCGACTGCAGCTTCATGATCTTTTTTTGCAGAATGAAACAAGGGCCCAGGCATTTTCTCACCCTGAGCACTGAACCCTCTGTGGAAGCTGCAGGTTTCTTTCTGCCCCTGGCTCCTTCCTCACCCAACCATTTCCCTGGCACGGCCTGGAATGTCCTTCCTTCCATGAACAATGAACAGGAAAAGTAAGCAAACACACAATACAGGAGTGCTGCCAACTGGAGAAATCTCTCAATTCTTCAGCTACTGAACCGCAAGGGGTGCAATGAGCACAGGCAGCTTCTTGTGGCCTTTCTGCTTTTACAAGGTGTAGAAGAAAAAAGAAGGAAGAAATCCTTCCCTGTGAGGGTGGGCAGGCCCTGGCACAGGGTGCCCAGAGCAGCTGTGGCTGCCCCTGGATCCCTGGCAGTGCCAAAGGCCAGGCTGGACAGGGCTTGGAGCAGCCTGGGACAGTGGAAGGTGTCCCTGACATGGCAGTGGTGGAACAGGATGAGCTTTAAGGTCCCTTCCCACTGAAACCATCCTGGGATTCTGTGAAGTTTCATTTCCAAGGACCTTGGAGAAAGGGGTTTCAAAATTTGATTTCTATTTCAAACTCATGGAATGTCTGAGGTCAGAAAGCTGAAGTGGAGCTGAGCTGGAGGTGCTGCAGAGGACCTGCAGTGCTCTCCTTACCTTGAACATGTTGTAGATGAGATCCACGAGTGCCCAGAAGAGCAGCCCCGAGCGGTACGTGGCGTATTCCTTCACTGCCTTGTCTGCCAGTCTGGGGGAGGGAAAGCAGCTGCAGTTAATACTTCATCCTGTAACCCACCTGATGGACAGCACGGCAGCTGGAGCAGCCAGAGCTCAGCAGTGACACACAGGGATGGCTCTGAGTGAGCCTTGCTGGCTGTTCCTGGCCAGGAAACGTTGGGACCTGAGATTCTCTGGCAGCCCCTCTGCTCCAGCTGTGCTGAGCGACCAGGGCAGGCCTGCCAGTAAAACCTTCTTCCACAGGAAGGGAACTGGAGGGCTAAGACTACACAGGAAATCAACAGCAGAGTGGAAAAAAACCAATGTACAGCCCTTGTTTGTGTGTTCAGTGCTGGAGAACAGCAGATTGCTGGAGGAATGACCAAATCCAGGGGGTATCAATGACAGAACAGCTTTGTGCTTCTAACTCATACAAGCATTTCTGCAAGACTCTGGGGGAAATCTCTTGTCCTTGAAGAAATGGAGGAATTTCCATTTACTATATCCTTGGTTATTCTCCTACCAGAAAAGGACTTCTGGAAATCCAGCACCTGGGTTTGGAGCAGTAGGAATGCCCTAAAAGGTGCAGAGCTGTGCTGGGACAGCAGCTCCCAAAGTCTGCAGGATTAATCACAAACAGGTTCTGGCAAGGAGGAACCTCCTGCCAGCAGCTCTCATGGGTTTGGAATTTTTGTGCCTGTGCTCCTCAGGTACATGTGCCCCATCATGTGCTGCTTCCTGCTCAACACTCCAGAGCTTTGGAAAAACAAAAATCCATTTTTTTATGCACCCAGGACCAGCTCAGCTGCTGCTGTGAGTCAGCAACACAAGAGGGGTTCCCAGCTGCAACCTGCCCCAGACTGGGGTTTTCTGGGGCAAAAATGAACATTTTGCTGCACTTATTAAAAGGCTCCATTTGTGTGTCTGTGCCCTTAAAACAGACATCTTAGTAGGTGGCAGTCTGCTTGGGCAGCTCAGCTTAATTATTTAAAGGAAAACCAATTAGTAAAGGTGACTAAATTTCCACGGGATGAAGAGCAACTCAGAGCGAGGCTAATTCTGGCCTCCCAAATACTGCAAGACAGACTTTTCCTTTCATGTGAATGGGTTTGATCTAATTGCAGTCTGCTCCTTTAATTGAAAACTAAAAGGCCCTTGTGGGTTAGGGCTGGTAGTTACCTTCTGGAGCAGCTGTTCCATGCAGGAGCTGCTGGGTTTCACTCCTGCAGTTGGACAGGCACTGCCAGCACTAAGCCACAGACACTGGGGAAGCCTTGCTTCCCTCTGCAGTGTTTTAGAAAGGTCACAGTGGAGAGCAAAGGCAAAACAATCAAAATGGTCTTTTCCTCCCAAATTTCAGATTAAAGCTATGCTGAAAAACACCTACAGGATTTTTTTAGCCAGAATTTGTTGTTCAGTAACAATGAGCATTTGATTCAGTTCTTTGGGATCTGTAAATTTACAAAAACCCAGAACTGGGTTCCATTCTGGGAATTTAATCTTTGGGTTTAAAAAGGAAGTGTTTCCAAAACAAGGGAGGTGCTGAGCATCTCCCCCTGGTACCTGTGGTACCACCACTCCTGGCAGAGCCAGAAGCCCTTTTTGGCTCGATTCTCCCCAAATCTGTGTGACCCTGACTGGCCCAGCTGAGGAGCTGGATAGGCCACAGGACAAGGAATGTGTGGGATTTGCTGCCTTGGAATGAGGGAATGCAGAGCACTCCTGCCCCTTCCCAGGATTTACAGGAGGTTTCAGATCATGAGCAGGTCCTCAGCTTTTTGGAGAAGCACTGGGGTCCCTGCAGTGGTTCCTGGCCCTTGCTGAGATGCACAGGTAGCAGTGAGCCCTTGGGTGTCCCCAGCCTTCCCCTCAGTGTTCTGGGAATGGAGCTGCTCCCAGACAACACCCTGAACGTGGAATGCTAATTTTAATGCTTTGCATGCAGACATTACCCTGGTGTCACAGCCAGTGGCTTCCTCTCTGCCTTCAGCCTACAAATTCAAGATATTGGCACTTATCTGCAGAGCCTTTCACCATCCATCACCCTCTTCCTGATTTTCCACAAGAATACATAAGCACAGAGCTTGGAAATCAGAACTGCCATACTGCTATTTCTGAGAGGCTTTATCAGAGGGAGGCTTTGTGCTCTCTTAGTCTGCAGAGATTAAAGAAAGCCCTTGAATAAACCTTGACATAATTCCTGAGCACTATTTCTGAGCGTGTTCCCCTGAAATTCCAGAGATTGGATGCTTTAGCTGGAAGTTCCTGGCTCTGCCTGTTCCAATATGCTTTTATTACAGCACCTGTGCTTGGGGAAGGAACAGAGCATCTAGGGAGGGTTTAAAAAGCAGCAAACCCACCCTGGGCTTAGCTCTGCCAGCCCAGGGGAAGAGCTGCACCCCCTGAGCCTCCAGGACATGCCCTGGGTCTGTCAGGCTCCCCAGGATCCAGACAGGCTGCAGGAAAGAGGAATCAGGAGCCAGGGGAGCCTGAAAGCAGCACAGAGATCAATGGAGGAGCCCTCTCAGGGCTCTCTGCCTTTTCCAAGAGCACTGGTTCATGCTGGGTTTGTGCAACTACAATGTAATGACTTTATCAAACACCTAATTAATGTCATCAGTATAAAAATGCCCTTTAAGGCGACTTAGAATAATAATGAATTGATTCCTAATTATGACAGCTATTTCAAATCATCCTTTCAGAAACTGGAATTCCCTTTCCCTCTCTGGAAATATTGTGCCTTTGTCAGGCAGGCACAGCCATTTATTCTTGTGCTTCAAGTGCCTGACAGCTGCTATTGATTTTTTTTCTTTTTAAAAAGCAATGGCATTTGACTTCTATTTCTATGTTTCTATTTGAGGGAGGCTGGAGCACTCATCAAAAGGGCCCAGAACGAGCTTCTTTAGGGAGGCAAACAGGGATGAGGCACAGCTCAGAGCCAGCTCGTGGCTGAGTGCTGAGTGGGAGGAGGAAGGAAAAGCATCATTTCCATGGGTCAGCTCATTGATCCACTGCAGGGAACATCCAGAAAGAAATGCTGCTCAGACCAGCCCTGGGGGCAGCTGCAGCCACTCAGGGCCAGGCTGGATGGGGCTTGCAGCAACCTGGGCTCTGGGGGTGTCCCTGGGCTTTGGGGGTGTCCCTGGGTTGTGGTGGCTGTCCCTGGGCTGTGGGAGGTGTCCCTGAGCTGTGGTGGCTGTCCCTGCTGTGGCAGGGGGTGGCACTGGGGGGGTTTCAGGGTCCCTCCCAACCCAACTCAACCCAAGCCAGGCTGGGATTCTCCAGCTCCACAACCCTGAGAGCAAAGGTTACTCAGAGGAGTTAACACCTGGTGTAAACTGCACATGCTCCCCATCAGCTGCGAGTGGCTCTGTGATGGTGACACGAGTGGCCCTGTGATGGTGACACAAGCAGGTATGACAGTGACACGAGCGGCCCTGTGACAGTGACACGAGCTCTGTGCCTGTGCCCCGTGGGGCTGTGTCCCTGCGTGCCCAGCCAGGGGAGGGACTGACCTGCTGGCCCCTCCCGGGGACACCACGCGGGCGTGGGAGGTGACGAGGAGGCGCCGCAGGATGTCCCCGCGGATGGCCCGCCACCTCTCTGGGGGACAGATGTGCAGGGCCAGCACGGTGTAGTAGTGGGGCCCGTCCACCTCGAAGGCGCTCTCCACCCACTTCTCGCGGGGCTGCTCCAGGAAGCTCTGCAGGTTCTTCTCCTCCCGCGAGGTCGCCCGGGTTCTGCAACACAGGGAAAGCGTCAGAGGCTGCTCCAGCTCCAGAGGGCTCAGCCTCTGCTCCCCAGGAGCCCTGGGGTGCTGCCCCTGCACAGGCAGCCAGCTGGGCACCACCAGCTTTGCCCCTAATTCACCCCCTGGCTGACGATTTGCTCCCAGTGGGCACCACCAGCTTTTCCAAAACTCATCCCTGGTTAAGGATTTGCTTCCAGTGGGCACCACCAGCTTTTCCCAAATTCTTCCCCTGGTTGAGGACCTGTCCCCAGTGAAGCAAACACATTTTCCTCAGAGTTGTGGGTGGCACTAGAGGTTTGCCAAACAGCTGCCATTGCCCCAGTGGAAGGTGACACCACTGCAAAGGTATTTTTCACTTTTTTTGAGAAAAAGATGGAGTCAGGCCAGGCACTGGAGTGGTGCCAACTCCCATGGGACACCACACAGCCACTGCAGCTCCTGCAGCCACACCTGGATCCATTTATAAAATTCCTCTATTGCAAAAGCAACCCCTGGGAAATTACAGGCCAAACTCAAAACCAAAAGACACTGCACTTTACTGCCAGCTTATATAAATATTTTATCGTTTTCCTCCTTTCCCTCAGAGCTCCAGTGTCGCAGGAGTCCTGACAGCCCAGAACTGACAGTGGAAAGCGTGTATCACAGGAGACTTTGGGAAGTTGCATCACACTTTGCCACATCTGTGGCTCTACTGCACCAGGCAGAGGCTGCCAGCCAGGTCAGACCTGTGATTCTGAAGTGAGATAAACTCTCCCTATCAGGCACCAAGCACCATTCCAGCAGATGAAGCTGTCAGGGTTGTGTGACCTTTTCATCTGCTAAAAGATGCAGCTGGGAGCCAAGTAATAGCTCTTTATTTTCTCCATTTAATATTAAAAATTCTGTCTGGGATGTACAGAAGGACTTTTTCCACGTCTGCCCAGCGGGTTCTGGGCTCTGTGGTACCAACAGCAGCCTAACAAGATGAAACAAATACTTCCATTTATTTGTCTCCCAAAGGACTGGGAAAACAATAGCACAGGGATCTGGAGAGAGATATTAAAAACAAAAGATAAATTGTATTACAGCCAAAACCTTGATTAGTTCCAGGCAGGAAAGTGAGAGGGGCTTCACTGCACTGCATTTGGAGTGACCTTGGTGTGTATTTTAATATTTATACCCTCATCTAATTAGTATTACTCACTAATATCTAACTCCTCAAATAGAGGATATACATGGGCAGCCCATTTTTGCAGGATCAGAACCAGCTCATGTATTCCAAAGTATCTGGGTGCCTATGGATGTGGCCACGTAGCCTCAGTGCAGTGCCAAAGCACTGCTGTTTATTGGCAAAAAACAATAATGGTAACCCCCCCCAAAAAATTTAAAGTATCAGGAAAATCTGGTGGACCTGAACCCTCCTCCAGAGTATGTCAAATCTGGAAACAAACCTGTTATTTGAACACTGAATAAAATTGTACCAGGGTTAAGTTTTCAACTAACAATTATTTCATCGCAGTGTCTCTTCTGCCTGCTCAGGAGAAAATTAAGCTGGCAGAGTTTCTTTAATGTAATAACCCCGTTGCTCACCCCAGAGGTAATAATTACATCTAGGATGGAAAGAGAAGCTAATTCCCAATTGCTTTTACTCAATAGGTTCCCTGTTATCCGGCATGTCCAGGCTTCACTCCCAACAATGCAAATCCTTAACAACCTACTTAGATGTGCAACCCTCCCAAAACTTTGTGTGATTTCCCATCTCTGCTGGCCCGTGCAGACAGCAGAGGCAGAGCTGTGGGAGGGCAGGGGGGTGGCACTGACGTGTTGAGCACATAGAGCACGGTGTGGATGATGTAGGGGATGAGGTGGATGTTGCTCTCGCGGCCCCCGCCCCCGGTGTCGATGCTGAACGACTGCTCCATGGCGAAGCGCAGGAACAGCAGCTTGATGTCGTGCACGTTGAGCTGGTACGTGGGCTCCCTCTGCCCCGTGCACTCCTGCAGGTACGTGTTGTGGCTGCAAAAGAGCAGGGAGCTTTCACAGAGCTGCTGCTGCCACAGCACAGCCCAGGAGCCCAGCAAGGATGGCACAGAAACTCACAAAGGCAGCCTGCTACCTTGGATTAACCTCCCCAAAGGGAGCCTTTCAGCTCACTCTGGCAAATCCAATTCCATCTGCAGATATCTGTCCACCCATCAATACTGTTTTCCCATGCCCAGGACCTGGGATACAGCTCCCTGGCTGAAATGATTCCAGGATATTAACACTCTTGATTCCACAGAATCCTAGAATGGTTTGGGTTGGGAGGGACATTAGAGATTGTCCACCCCCTGCCATGGGCAGGGACACCCTCCACTATCCCAGGTTATTCCAAGCCCTGTCCAACCTGGCCTTGGACACTTCCAGGGATGGGGCATCCATAACTTCTTTGGGCATCTTGTGCCAGTGCACACCCCTTCACAGGGAAGACCTTCTTCCCAACATCTGATCTACACCTACCCCCTATCAGGTTCAAAATTTCTAATGTGATATTACAAACCCAGCACAAGGTAAACCAGAATCCTGACATCAGCATCTCCATCTGCTCCAGACAGGTGCTCAAGGACCTCAGTACCATCCAAGAGAAGTCTGGAAATCTACACCAGGGAATCCACTGGCATCAGAAGGTTTCTTTTGTGCAGTATGGGCTCACTGGGCCACAAATGAATCAACATTGCATCTTCAGTTGTGACTGGGGGCTAAGGAGGCTCTGAAATTATTTACATGAAGCCAAGGAGCAAACAGACATCTCTACTTTTTTGGGAGATTCACTCTTGATGGTAGAACCTGAAATGGCTCCATTTTACCAAGACTCAGCTGCTCCACCTCTGATTCCAAGATTTCAGGGGAGTGTGTGGCAAGGATCTGACTCACCCAGATGCAACCAGCTGGGCAAGAACCTGTCTGTACTCACCGTGCCAAGCACGTGGCAAAAGCAGACTCTGGCACGTGGGGCCCCCACACTGGCAGGAGCCCATTGCACTTGGTGTTGGCATTTTGCAGGGCTGCACTCTCCCACTCCTCGCGGCCCCGAGCGAGTCTGCACAGAGAAAGAGACAAGAGGCAAATCAGGAGGATGTAAGCTTTTGTCTCAGGAAATATCCCAAAAATGACAATTCCACAACTTCTCTCAATGCTGGACTTGGGAGAGTCCAAGCCTGAGCAGTGTTAAAACAGACCCTGATGGAGAACCCCTGCAAAGTGATCAACAACCCAGCCCACCCAGCCCGAGTTCCATGGTGATCCCAAACCACCTGGAAAGGCCTGCAGCCCCAGGCTGTGGGCAGCACGTACCTGACAGCTGCCAGGTGGCAGTCGTAGTGCACGATGTTGAAGTGGGACACGGTGCTGTAGCCCTGCTGCTTGCGGGGCTTGTTCTCAAACTCCTCGAGCGCCACGCGCTTGGTGAAGGTGTAAATCCCCAGCACCTTGGTGGGCTGCAAGGACACACAGCTGCCTGAGCAAGCACTCAGCTCTGCAGCAGGGCACATCTCCTGCTCTCTCCACACCACAGCTGCCTGAGCAAGCACTCAGCTCTGCAGCAGGGCACATCTCCTGCTCTCTCCACACCACACTGAATTGAACTTCTCCCAGTCCCAACCTCAAACTTAAACTGGTCCTGTGTTTTTCCAGCTTTCACAGAAAACACACTTCTACTTCCAAGCCACCTCTGGAATTACTGATCTCAAGAACCAACCCTGAGAGTTCCTGATCTTCCAGTGCCAGCACTTGTGCAACCAGATACTGTCAAGTTCCCTTGGGAGCTGAGAGGGCTCTGAAAATGTGTCTCCCTTCACCTGGAACTTCAATCTCCCATCACCATTACCTGGAACTCTTAGCTCCCACTACCTGGAATTCCTAGCTCCCACTACCTGGAACTTTTTTAGCTCCCACTACCTGGAACTTGTATCCCTCCCGGCAGATGCAGCAGGTCAGTCCTGGCTCCTCTATCAGCTCCTCCATCTGTTTAAGCAGCGCAGTCTTGGTCACCAC
Organism: Pyrgilauda ruficollis; assembly: GCF_017590135.1. Lineage (NCBI taxonomy): Eukaryota > Metazoa > Chordata > Aves > Passeriformes > Passeridae > Pyrgilauda > Pyrgilauda ruficollis. The sequence continues at coordinate 1,507,010 of NW_024515320.1, forward strand.
CTGGCCCTTCTCATTTGTCTGGAAGAGAGAAAAGCTCAAGCAGGTTAAAAAGAATGACAAACCACACCACACTGGCACTGGAATGCCCATCCCATCTCCCAGCAGCTGTGTTCCCTTCTGGCAGCACCAGGCAAACCAGGGGGGCTGGAGCTCTGCAATACCCATCAATAAATCCCTTCACACCCTTCCTGCTGAGGCAGCCTGAGCAAGGCAGGAAGAGAAGCCCCTGAATGAGCAGAGCACCCAGCCATTACCGTCATGCCCAGGGTGCCCAGGGCCTTCTGCCTCATGGCCATGGCCATCCTCTTCTTCTCAGCGCGCGTCTCCTTCCGCGCAGCGTCGATCTTCTTGTTCACCTCGGGGTGCTCCCTCAGAGCCTCCAGGAGGTTCTCTGCCAATGTCCCAATGCCTTCGTCACTCGACACCTGCTCCAGTTTGTGCAAGTTGGAGATGGAGTCTGTTCCTATTAGCACCTGGTGGGGGTGGGAACACAGCACTGCTCAGGAAAAGGGGACTCGGGACAGTGACTGTCCCCTCTAATCCCAGAGGACAGCTGGGGAGAGCACTGAGCTGCAGCAACTGTTCCTTCCTTTTTTAATGCTCCTGGGCCCTAAAAGCTGTGTGTAAGTCTGGGGCAATTTACCTCTCTACTTGTCATTACCCGCTCAGATTGGGATGTTGGATAAAACATTTATTTTGCGATGAGACATTGTACTGATGTCTTCAAACACCAACAATCACGTCCTGAGGAGCTTATCAATAATTACCTTCTCTTCACACTGGTGTGTCAATCTCACACCACACAGCAGGAGGCAATATTCAAATCAGAATCTCTGACTTTTCCAGATGATGCCTGAAACTGCCCAGCAGAAGCTCAAGGCATCAAGACAAAGACACAAAGTCACGTTCCCAATCTTGTCATGTGACACAAAACTCAGAGGATGCTCTGCAAAGGCAGAACTTGCCCAGGGAATACCTGAACAGCTTCCACACCTACGTCTACTTTGAGATTCCCAAGAGAATTAACAATTAATACAAGAATTTCACATTCTTATAAGAGGTAAGAGGTAAGTTCTCTCAGGAGAACTGGATTTTCTCTCTGCTTTATCCCCCAAAGAGAATTCTCTTTAAGACTAGAACCAAAACCTTCCGGCAGAGAAAAGTTGTGAGCAAAACTGTTCCAACTATGGTGAAGATGGGAAAACAAAACCCAACAGAAGTCCGTGTAGAACCAACTCTTAGAGGAATTACTGCTCAGCTGCAGCCCCAGAGCAGAGTGGCAGTGCAGGCACGTGCCCTGGCCTCACCTGTGTTGCAGGATGCTGCGTCGCGAGGCCTCGGAGCAGGCGCAGGATAAAAGGAAGTGCAGGTCGAGATAAGAACCTCTTCCATATGTCTGCATCCAAACTGCATGGAAGACAAAAGGCAGCAGCTGAGGGGAGTGTCCCAGACAGCAGCATGGCTCCAGGCTGCAGGGAACACTCCCTCCCCTGTGTCCCTCCTCAGCTCATTAATGAAGGGACAGTCACACTCCCACTTCCATGCTGTGCACAGCCGCAGTGCCAGCTCTGAGCCTGGGGATTTGTGTTCATGAGTTGGCTACCAACAGCAAAAACTCTCTTGCTGTGCAACAGGAGGGAACAGGCAGGAAACACAAGGATTGAGATATCCAAGAAATCAGCTTGGATGGGTATCAAATAGGAAGATTTCAGGGTTTTTAGCTCATTCCTATACGTGCACTGCCTCACCAGACCTCTGCATCACAGCTCTGAATGTTCCTGAATGGGCACTTGTTCCTGGATTTCTTGGGAGATTGTGGTGATGGGATGAGGAGGATGTACAGGACAGTCACACACATTAACCACACACACTAAATAGTGACTCTTACTTCTTTGCACTTGGAATGTGCTTTTTCATGTAATCCAGGGCATTCTGTGTAATCCCCTTCTGTAGGATGAGATCTTTCAGCTGGTGGCCGTTGCTGTTGTTCTTTATTCCTGCTGCTATTTTACAGAAGCAATCCAGGAAAACTTTATCATCTCCACTGTGCTCCTCATCATACCTGAACAAAGAGAAGAAATGGTAACTCTGCCTGTAATTCTCACTGAATGGCGTACCTGCCCCAGCTGAGAGACTCAGAAAAGCTACTCAGGCTCTTGTCACCTCAAAATACTCTCTGAAGACCTATTACTCAAGCTAGAGCTCACACATTTCTTTCAAAAATGGCTCAGAAGTGAAAGAGGAAATGAAGCTGAAGCCTGGCATTAGACTGGAGTAGCATCAATGAGGAAATGAAGGCAGAGACGTGTCAGCAGAACCCATTTCAGGTGCTTTTAGCTGAACTGTGCCAACGTACTTATCAAAGTTACAGTAGGGCTTGAAGCGATCCACCAGGATCTGCATCTTCTCCATCTCCCCGAAGGACAGGTAGGGGATGATGCGCAGCAGCCCCTGCAGCACGCTCAGGTTGGAGCGCACAAAGGTGCTGTTGATCTGGTCCAGCAGCATCACCAGCTGGTCCTTGTCCCCCGTGAGGAGGAGGTTGCCCTGTGAAGGAAGAGCAGCAGGATTTATATTCAATAAATCTACAAGAAAATTCTCACTCTGGGAGCTGGTGGACTACTCCAGTTGTGAAGGGGTAGTCCCTGATAAAAATACAACTCAGTCTCGTTCCCAGAGGTCTCGTGGAAGGGCTGCACCAACCCCTCTAGCTGACACCTGGCTTATTCCACGTGCTGTTAAAGCATTTTCCAGCCAGAAGTCTAATAATTCCAACCCAAAGCACACCAGATTCCTGTTCAGCCACAGCTTCAAAAGATGAGTGAGAAGCTCTTCTTGTTCTCAGTCTAGATGAGATACAGTTTTATTCTCAATTAGCTGGAAAATCAATCATGTTTTCAACACATACAAAAACACTCCAAAGAACAAGGCCAAGCTGTGTCTTTTCTTGTCTCTCACTGGCCCGTGGCCCAACACAGGCAGGAAGGGATCCAAGCAGTGCCTAACAACCCTCACCCCGCCGTGCAAGACTCATCCTGATGCAGCCTCGCAGTGCTTTTGGTTCAGGGCCCTCCTCGAGCCCTTCCCCAAGGCCTGCTAAGACCTGCCAGAAGTGTAACAAGGGTCAGACTCTATCAGCACTCCCCTCCAGCTCCTGGAGCTCAGCATCCCTGTGAGCAGGGGTGTGCAAGCCTTGAACCCCAGGGAAAGGGGCCATTTACCTTGTCCTCGCTCAGGGGCTCCGCGTTGGATTCATCCAGAATGATCTCCATGATGCTGAGCACCTGCTCTGCCACTGCTGCTCCCCCGCTGTCCTTGCTCTCCTGCTCAGCCACCAGAGCCTGCAAGACATGGGAGTGCTCAGGGGAACAGCAGCAGTCACTGGTTTGAGGTGGGAAGGGGCACTGGAACAGCAGCAGTCACTGGTTTGAGGTGGGAAGGGGCACTGAACACCAGCTGGTTTAACTGCCCCCCACACTCCCACCCATAAAAGATAAGGAATGTCCAAAGGATAATTTGCAGCGCCAGCACAGCAATATTTCCCATCTCCTAAGCTGTCACAAGGCAGCAGGGCAGTCAGAAGCAGCTTAAATTCACTGGAATCCATGGAAAAAACACTTCTGGAAGTCGAGGCTGTCCTTACCAAGTTGAGAGTCCCCAGCATGACATTCAAAGTGTTCATCTCTGGCTTGACCAGCTGCTGCCGGTTTATTTTCACCTTCACACAGTAACTGAAGAGTTTTAACAGCACCTGCAAAATACAGCAAAGGGATTCTCTGTGGGACCTTCACAATGAGGGGGGATTTTGCTGAAACTAAAGTAATAGTTCAATACAATAATACACCTGATTTCCAGACTTCTGGGATACAGTACACCCCAGATTTTCACATATATATATATATATCTATATATATCTATATCTATATATCTTAGCACAGCTTTGATTTTCAGATATGGCCAAGGCAGAAAACAATTCCTCCAACAAGACAGGATTTGGTCTTACCAACTCCTCAGGTTCTCGACATTTCACGTTTTGTAAGGAATTGTTACCCAAAAAGAACAGGAGAGGGTAAGAACTGTTCCAGCTCAAGGAAGATTGTCCAAACCTCAGGGATGTCTGTGGAATTTTCCACCCCACAACTCCTGAGCCCGGTGCCAAAGGGAGACTCACGGTTAAGAGGTGCCGGCCCTGTTTGAAGTCCTTGATGCCAGTCAGTCTGTTGAGCATGCACTCCAGGCCTCCACATGGGGCCATCACCCCTGCCATCTTATACACTTCTTCCTCATCCTCCTCCTCATCTGCAGGACAGACACAGGTGATGAAGACAGAAGCAACCACAGCAGGACACGCTCGTGCAGTAGAAGCAGAAATGGAGAGCAGAGCAGCACACATTTCCCAGCAATTCCAATCACTTCAGTTGTATTGAATTCAAAAAGAATTAAGAGCAGGGATATGAAGAAGGGCTGGGCAGAATGGTCCCCATGCCAAGCAAGTGCTCACATCTGAAGCACAGCTTTAAAGCGCTGTTAAAATCCTCCTTCACTCGAGGTGAAGCAGGTAAATGCAGCAAAAGCAACGTCAATCAACTTTAAGCTCACTGCTGTGAGGATAATAATGTCATTGCTCTGCAGCAAACCTCAGACTTCAAATCTAATCCCAGCTTTCAGCAGACAAATGCATTACCAGTGGTGGAGTCGAGGGACTCGATGAATTCCTCCGTGGCATCTCCCAGTAACCCCCGCATGCGGTAAATGATCCTCATGGGCTCCCCCTGCAAGAGCAGAGCTTTTTATTCATTCTGTCTCTGGGCACTTGTACACAAGCCTGGTTCTGGTTTCAGTGTGTACTGACACTCCAGCCCCAGCTCTCCCTCGTGCTGTTCCACCTGATGATGGTAGCACAGAGAAATCTTTCACTCCCTCATTCTCCCCTTCCTGAGATGAATTAAAAACAACAGTAGAGCCACCTGCAAAAACATCAGTAACTCATCCCTTGGTCTGCCCAGCTTTTCCTGGCACTGCCAATTGATTGACAGACTGGTGATAAACAGTCTCTTCCTCCTTCCATCTCCTCCAGGTTTCCTTTAGCACCAGTGAAAGATGCAGCCAAGGAAAAGGGGTTCATCTGCAGAGGAACACCTGCTTTCCATGGTAACCTCTCCTCTGAGGGTTCCCTGGGAAATACAGGGAACAGGCACAGCCCAGGAAAGGATAGGCTAATTGGATGAAAGCTTTCAAATAGATAAAATCTGCAGTGATGGCAAATGGAAGAGGAGTAAAAGGCAATTTAATGAGCTTTCAGTAAGACAGTGCATCACTGATACAGCCAAAAAGCTGTGCTTTTACCCTGAGAAAGGGACACTTTTCCAGATGCATTTCCAGCTGGAAATACTGACAGCATATCATGAAACTTTCCATTTTTAATCCATAGGTCTGAATAAAAAGCAGAAAAGAAAAATCCCAGATTTGGGAGCAGGAGACCTTGCAAGAGAAAACCTGTCAGGGATCGTGCTAAGCCTAATGTGGAATAAGCAGTGCTTAATGTCACAGCAAATACATAAGCACAGGGAAAGCCCCGGGGGGAAGATCTGCTCAAAGGCCTCGCTGGCGACCAGCAATTAACACCACAGGGGCCCTGGTAAAACGGCAGATGAACAAAAAAAGCCACTGAGAGACAAGGGAAACAAAAAGGGGCCTGAGGTTGCGTTTCTTGTGAGCCTGTCGCTCCCAGGGAACGGGAGCTGCGGCTCCAGGAGGTGCTCACAAAGGAAGACAGATGAAAGCTGTTCATCCACAGGAATGCTGAGCAAACTCTGCCTTTCACCAGCAGAGCTGCTTCCCTCCCGGGAGAGCTGCACGCTGGCTCGAGCCCGGCATCCCACGGGAACAGCTCCTCCAGGGGCAGCATGGGGAACATTCCCACCAGTGACTTGATGAGAATTCTAATCAGAACTCACAGATTAACACCAGCACCTCATCTCCCTTTCCAAGTTGGTATCTTGCTAAAAAATGATCACTGTCACAAGGTTTGGGCTTGATTTTGCAGTACTGAAGGCTTTGTTCCTGAAATAAAGCTTAATGAGACCCATTTGATCATCATTCACTGCTAACTGGAACTTTGTTTGAATTCTTCACACAAATGGCTTCAGGAAATGGAGGTTTCAAAGGTGATTTGAGGCCAGGAGGAAATGAGGAATGACCAAGAAATTCAGGGCAAATCAGTCTTGTTTTATGAACTCAAGTGCCTCTAAAAATATATTTGTAGTGGCCAAGGTTGAACCTGATTGTCTCAGTGGGAGTTTATTTTAATGGTCACAAGGAAAGAAGGGAAGAGCTTGTTCTGGACCACATCCACCTCTGGAACAAGCTTAGTATGACACGGTGGACTGGACCCTTGAGACTGCTGGGTCCATTTCTTCATGTGACAAACACACAACTATGAACACACATAATATGAAAAGCAAAAAAAGGATAAATCTGCCACATGCTTGAGCTCCTGATGAAAAAAATGAGAGCAGAAATGCAAATATGGAGAAGCACTGGATGCTCTGTGCACAAATAACTTGGGTTCACCCCAGAAACACAGACTGATGGAGCAATCTGGTGTCCCTGTGTGCACACACACAAAACTTTTGTGTGCAGATGGAGTGTGAAATATGCTCTGAAAGGCACTGAAACGTTCAGCTCTCCCCAGGGGAACACAGGGAAGGCTGTTCCTCAGCAAGAGTCACGTGTGACACAGGACACAGCTCACCTGGGGCAATGCTCTGCAACAACTCACGTTGCAGGGCCATGCACAATCTGTCCTAACAGAGCACCAAAAGCTGCTGAGCAGTTACACCCAATAAATTACATGCCAGGAAATAAATCCTGACGCGTGTGATTTTGATTTTTCCCCATTTTTTTTGTTGATGTGAAGGACAGGTGCTCTGTGCTGTTAACTTGTACAAAGGTAGCACACACCTCATTTGTGGGACACCACACCTTCTTGTAGACCTCAGCCACAGGCAGATCCAGACTGATGATCTTGTTGTTCACCAAAAGCTGAAAGGGAGAGAAGAACAAGTCAAGAACAAGCTCAGGTTGTTACATCACCACCCCAGCAACCACCAGCTGCCCAAAACCAGCATCCCACAGGTCTGTGCAAGAAATCCCCACCTCAAGGAATTCTCACCTCCATGCCACTGTCATCCTCCAGCAGAGCCACCAGGTCACAGTCCTGGCAGATCTTGTTCTTGATGTCCCTCATGAGGGGCCCGATGCCAGGCTCGTTACTGCTGTAGGGATTCCCTGGCATCCTGCCCTGCAGGAAGTCTTCCTGCTGGGGATCTTTCTCCAGAGTGACAAAGAACTCAGTGACTTCATTCTCCTCCTAAAGAGCAGCAGCAGAGACAGAGTGAATAAGTTTTTCCCTAACCACACTCCCATTCCTGCATTTTTGTGGCAGAATATTCTTAAACCTTCAGTCCTTTCCCCACTGGTGCATCTGCTCTGCATGCCACACTCAGAGGATGGCCAGGATCACTGAGCAACCAAATTCCTAAGGAAACCTGAACCCAAAGGGGATACACTGGGGTCTACACTGGCTAATGGTGAATCATGACTGCAGACACTGGTGCTCCTGGGAAAAAGGAACCAGATCCAGGGTTGCTGGAAGTGGTTGGTGGTGATTCTCCTTCTCTATCATGAGACCCCACCTGGAGCACTGCACACAGTTCTTGTGACCCTCAACAAAAAAGGACATGAAACTGTTAGAGCAAGTGCAGAGGAGGCCACAGAGTCGCTCAGGGGACTGGAGCACCTCCCCTATGAAGACAGGCTGGGGCAGTTGGGAATGTTCAGCCTGGAGAGGAGAAGGTTGTGTGGAGACCCTACAACACCTTCCAGGCCAGACAGGGACTTTTTGTCAGGAGCTGGAGTGACAGGACAAAGGGGAATGGGTTCAAACTGAAAGAGGGGAAATTTAGGTCAGATATTGGGAAGAGTGGGCAGGCCCTGGCACAGGCAGAGAAGCTGTGGCTGCCCCTGGATCCCTGCAAGTGTCCAAGGCCAGGCTGGGCAGGGCTCGGAGCATCCTGGGATCATGGAAGGTGTCCCTGCCATGGCAGAGGGGGCACTGGACAATCTTTAAGTCCTTTCCCAAAGCATTGCAGGGCTCTGTTCAGGCAGTGTGACCCTGCCCCACTCACAGGGTAGATGATGCTGCAGAGCCTCTCGAAGATGAACACCGGGGTCCTGTAGTCGTCGAGGCTGTAACGCTTGGCAGTCTCTATGCACACGGCCATGAACGCCTTGGTCTCTGACTCTGTGCCTGCCAAGAAAAGGAAACTTTAAAATGGACACTGGAGGCAATTTTATAGATTCCACTTGAACTCAGAACACGCAATAAATCCTTCTGCAGCCAGCCCCACAATTTGGTGCTCTCTTCTTTTGTGAATCCACTCTGTGAAAGACGGAAGGTATTTATTTGGTAGGGTTACTCTGCATGGCTGGGCTGCAGTAAAACAGCCCCATAAAAATGAGAAGGCTGAGATTCCTGGAAAATAAGAGGTGACTAGGAACAATATTCAACTGTTCTGTGCCAACAGAAAATACTGGAAGCCATAAACCCCCTGACTACAGCAGTCATTTAGAGAAGTTCTTTGTGTGGCTGTTCTGCTTTTCCACCTTTGCTGATCCCAAGGCTGGATTTACGGAGCAGAGGTGGTTTTACCTGTTGTCATGTCCTCCAGCATCTCCAGCAGCATGTCCTGGGTCTCATCAATCAGCTTTGTCCTCTGCACCACCAGCTTCCTCAGGCACAGGTAGCCATTGAGCACCGTGCCCACCAGCCGGCTCTTGAAGTGCCTTTTGATGGACTCCACCTCCACAAAGGAAGAGAGAAGACCTAGAAAGACACAGAAATTCAGCATGTGGGACAGAATTTGATTTCTAAATTTCATAGCAGCAAATAGGGTACAGTATCATAAAAATGGCTTGTTCCAGCTCCCATCAGTCTGGGGTTTAAAGCTCATTCCTGTGAACTGGGTGGTTGCAGGCAAAAGCCTTGGCCTGGCTTGTAGATTGTAACATATGAAAAATAGTTTGGGAATGAGGAAAGGGCCTAAGGAATTTCCTGTGTGCTTGATATAAAATTCTGCACTCTTTGGCATTTTTCTGTCACAAGCTATTCCAAAAGCAGATGACTGCTCCTCTTGCAATATTTCTAATACCTCTGATGATGTGAAATGACTTATCAGTGACATCACCAAACTGGTCACTCCTACAATAAAGTAAAGAATCAGCAAACACAAGGATTCTTTCCCATGACACACTGATCAACATGCTGCTTCTTGCAAGAAGCCAGGCTTTATGGATTCACCCACTAATGGCTGAAGAATGTGAAAGAGGATACAAAAAACAATGATCTAGTTCATGAGGTATTTCCATTTCCAACAAATTTTTGTAAAAGGGTATACACCCTAGAAGATAAAAGAAAAGCTCCCATAGAATAGGAAGGTAAGAACAACAGGTAGGAATAAAGCAGCAGTGTTTACAGTGGTGCCAGGGACTGTACTATGTAATAAAGTGAAATGATGAAGCTTGCCTGGTATGTTACCACAGTTCAAATAAAAACTCTGACCACAAAAAAAATATGGAAAAATCCATTTAGAGATTAAGTGTTAAATCGATGGCAAAAATCCAGTGCTGACAATGGCAACACAGCTGAATGAGATCTCTGAAATTCTACCACAGACTGTTAGAGAACAATGACCACCAGGCTCTAAGCCTGCTGCAGGCCCACTGAATACCTGTGAGACTCTTCAGGGCATATCCCTGCTGCAAATCCGTGCTGAGTGTGGCTTCCTCCAAGGCGAGCAAACGAGCTATTTCCTGAAAATAATTAAAATAATTAACAGCCTGTTAGGCCAAGATGGCCCTGCAATGTCAATAACCATCGGGGTGTCTAACACAGGGTGCAAAGAACTCAGCACAGAAACTGAGCCAGGCACACAGAAAGCACAACTGCAACAGCAGGGAGGGAAGGGGAAAAGGAGAGGAAACCTGCCACAAATATCCCTCTCATTTCCCCCCTGCACCTTCCTGCTCCCACTGCTTGGCTCTAGTGGCCCTCCAGGAGCACTCACAGTCACCACTGATATGGAGAGTGTCACCTGCCTCTTTGGAGTGCAGCAGGGACCCCCACAGAAAACTCACTCTGAACACTATAGACCCAAAGTGCTGCTTCTCCAAAGGCTGTAATTCCCATTTCTCCAGCAATGGCAGCACACCTGATCCTTCCCTGTCCCTAAGGGCTCTCAGAGCCCAGCCTGGGAGCTGCACAACAGCTCCCAGGTGCCAAGGCAGTGCAGCAATATTTACAACCCCCGAGCAGTTAATTAAAGTGCTGAGGAATTCTCCAGCTGGGGCTAAAACCCCCGTGGCTCCCTCTGTTCAGAGGTAACAGCACTGAAGTGTGAACTTGAGAACCTTGGCAGGGTCAGCAACAGGGCACTGAATAAAGGGATGGAATTTCAAAGCAAAAAAAAGCCAAGCTAACAGGTCATTTCCTGCACACAAATCCATACCTTAGTGATGAGGCTGCCAATGTAGGGCAGAACCCCTCTGGCTGCCAGGTAGACCTTCCAGTGGGCAGGTTTGATGAGTTTCTGATATAGGGCCAGGTACTCAGCAGCACATTCACCAGCAATGCTCAGCTCATCCAGGTAGCTGTGAAAGAGAAGCACAAGCTGACAACCCCTTCACAGCAACAAAAGGCATTCATTCCAGCCTAAGGACACTGTGGAAAGGCAGGAAGAGCATCCAGAAATCCATCCTCCCTGTTGTCCTTGCTAACAGCATCACTGATATTCATTACTTGCTGGCTAAATTAGTATTTGTCCCAAAAAGGAGCTGACTGTGCTATCAGCATGGGCTGGGGTAAGCTATGTCACAGCAGGTGGAAAAGAGTTCACCCTATTATTCTGTCATTGAAGAGGCAGGGGAAATGTTGGCCACACAGCTGAACAGCTGATCCTTACTTCTGGAAAAAGTACAGACTGCAAGAGCTCATTGCCAGGCAGCACACCCCAACTCTCCCTAGATCTATACCCTCCCAGCCAGTTAAGTTGAAAAATCCAGCTCAAAAAGACCCCTGAACTGCAGGTATACAGGGAGAGGTGTGAGAAAAGCTGCAAGAAGGGAGAGATTCTGGTAAGAATTGAACACAAACACTCATGGAGCTGCCAGGTGTGGCAGCACAGGAATACCTGGTGAGGAGATCCAGGACCTGCTGCTTCCTGCTGGGGATGGTGGCCAGGGCCTCCACGATGGTGCAGGCAGCCTGCCTGGCAGCCTGGGTGGCAGGAGTGAACAGCACCTGGGGCAGGGGCAGGAAAAGCCAGGTCAGACCCATGGGCACAGCTGAACTTGTGACAGCTCACAAGAAGGCACAACATGAGGGCTGTTGGGTGATCTGGTGGCAGTGTTTTCTTGCTCTCCAAACACTTGGTTCTGTGACAATTCCTGCTCTGCTCAGCACCAAAGTGTTAAAAGAGTGCATGGACCTGCTAGTCCACACACACAGGAAGCAAAGCTTTGCTCCAGAACCTTTAGAAGTGCAGCTCATCAGGCAGGAAGGAGCACCGTGGCAATGAAAGGTTCAGAGTTTAAGAACCCACAGACTCCCAGATCTGTGTCTGATGCAGCATTTCTAAGGGAGCACAGCTGCAAACCTGACTTGGAATTAGAGGCAGTGAGTGCCAGCCTCCCCAAACACCCCTGCAGAGGAGCTGCAGCAAACCACCCACACTGTGTGACTGAACCCTGCCCTGGGCTCTCCCACCTTTACCTGTCTCAGCCAATTGTTGTGTCCCAGCTTGAGATCCAGAGGACAAGTTCTCTTCCCACGGCGACTCATGAACTGCTTCCACTTCCAGACGTATTTTTCTGACAAGTAGAGCTGGTGAAGCTCAGCTTTGCTGGGAGTTTTCCCGTTGGCATCTGCACCTGCAATATTGAGCAGAGCCCAAGAGAACTGTCAGCAGTCATGAACTGCAAACTGCCAGAGTACTTTTGTCTTCCTACTGGAACTTGCCAAACTCCAGCTGGGAACTGAGTGCTTCCCATCTCCTCCTGCTGCCATTTTCACTCTTGTGTGGAGCCATGCTCAATTCCAAGCCTCATGCAAATCCCAGAGCCTCTCTCAAGGAATTTCATCAGCTTTCCAGATGTCTGGTATCAATTTAAGTAAGCAACAGATTTCATTTTTTAGTCCCTGATTGTCTTTGGGCACAGAGCATTTTCTGTTTAGAGTTTGAGGCACACAGCCCAGAAAAGTCAGTGCTACAACTCTAAGGACTAAATGTGAGGATGGAATCAGATGTCACAGGACAGAAGCCAACACAACTCCACAGAAGCACATTCCTTATTAAATTTGGGGACACACATGTTCCTGCAGAGAGCTGCAGCAGGTCACAGGCACAGGGGTTACCTCTGGCAGGGAGGCACTTCTTCCAAGCTTCATACGATGCCTTGGGGTCCCTCTTGAGCCACAGCTGAGCCTGTGCATGGATTTCATTGCTGTAAGGCTTCACAGTGGTGAGAGCATCCATGGGCACATCCTAACAAATAAAAAAGCTCTGTGATTCTTCAAAAAGCCACAGTCTGCTCCCAAAGAGCAGCTCCTGAGGTGAATCACTGGAGCTGGGCCATGAGGAGGCAAATGCAGCTCGTGGACAGCAGGGTAACACAGTGTCTGTTAATGGTGAACTAAGACAGACATTCCAGTTCCTACTGAAATATCAGTAAACCCATCTCTGACATCCATCTGTGATTATCAGACAGGCAGATCAAAGCAGAAAAATACCTTCTCTTCTGCAAATCTAATCCTAAATTAAAATCAACAGCAATCAATATATTTTAATGAGAACTGTAGCTCTATATTTAAAAATCTGAGTCAAAAGTACTTGAATCTTTCAAATTTAGGTAACTGATTCTACAAAGCTGCTGAAAGCCTCAAGTCTGCCCAAAATAACCAAGCTGTGGCTTTGAAGTAGCTCTTTCCCCATGCCTCAGATCTGAGGGGAAAACCCTCAACAGTTGTGGTCAAAGTCACCAAAAGCCAGTGAAAAATAGAAAGTAGTCATCTGTAATTTGCAGTGTGTAAAGACCAGAGTCACAGGGCTTGTGCTTCCCTGGGAACAGTGACCAGGAAAGGCAAGTCCTGGCTTCCTCACAAACTAATTCCTCACTGAGATCAGCATGCCAGACTTCAATCAGCAAATTCTCAATGTTTTGCTCAGCCTCAAGGCAGTACCTTGTTTTTCTTGCTGGTTGGAGCAGGTGGCTTGATGAGCTTCTGGAGGATGCGCAGGCACATGAGGGTGATGTTTTCAACGACCACCGGAGTCTTGATGTTCACTGCCATCAGGAAGAGGCTGAGAGCTAAAAGCAGACAGGGATATTCATTATGCTGTGAGAGCTGCAGACAGGACACACCTCCACAGCTCTAGGCAGCACTGAAGGGGTTTAGAGGTGGAAATGCTGCTGCACTTGCTGGTCCTTGGGCGGGTGCCTGCACTCACCGCAGCGCAGCCGGAGCTCCCAGCAGCTGTCCTCCTTGGAGATGGAGTCTGTCAGCAGCAGCATCTCGTACTGGAGGCTGCTCGCCTGCAACACACAGTGCTCCAGCTCTTGGGGGTGCCCCACTCTCCCTTCTGCCTTCCCAGCTTTAATGAACTCAGGTTCAAAACACATGGATCTAAGTTAGCTTAATCCCATGCACACTTGGGGGACACGACCTGCTGCAGAGGTACAAGCAAAGACAAGACAGGGAAACTGTCCAAGACAGGGAACTGCCTGAGGAAACTTCAGCATGTACCTGTACACAAAATTTTGTGTTGTACTCTGACATTTATGTCATTTCCTATCGAAACTCAATTTTTTTTCTTACAAACAGACCATAAGAGAGAAGATGCAATGATTAAAATACACCAGCAGTGCAGAGGGGCAGAACAAAGAAACAGGAAAACACAGAGTCTCTCACCAAGTCTGGATTTGCCCAGTGTCCCTTCAGAGCTGCAGAAACCTTCCCAATGATTAAATCATTCATTTGCTGTGTGGCCTCTGGATTGTCCCTGATTCCAGGAGGAAAAAGACAACACTGTTATGCTCTGCTTGTACTAAATGCCAAAAGCTCCTAGGATTGCAGCTCAACTGGTAACAAGTGCACAGGGAGCTGGAGGTTACACTTTGCTGCTGTACAACACACCCATGGCAGGGATGGGACTCTGAGGCCCCTTCCAACCCAGACCACTTTGTGATTCTAAGGTAACTCTCCCCATGAGGCTTTCCCTTCCTGAGGGGGCTTTCCTGATGCCTTTTTGGGACTACCCTAAAACAGAGGCCAGACAAAATTAAGGGAATAAAAAGTGGCTGTATTTACTGAAGGGCCTTCAGGTACATCTCAGGCAGACAAAGCCCCCCAGAGGCTGCACCCAAAAATGGAGCACGACTCATGGTTTTCACACTTTTATAACTTTGGTCCATTTGCATATTGGGGGCTAATCCTCCAATTACAGCTTCAGCTAATGAAGTCATTTACCCCAAGTTTGCCCCCCCAGCTCCCTTTTGTTTAATCTCTCGGGGCCTGAGGCAGTGAGTGTCCTTGATTGCCAGGCCTGGAGAGGAATTGCTGTGTCTGCCCAAAACGGGAGAACAGCAGCTGCCACTGCGTGTGGAGTTCGGAGTTCTACACTAAAGAACTGCAGGGTCACAAATACATGGAAAATACAAAAGCTGAAACCCTCAGGCACCATTCCCAAGGACGAGGCTCTCCCCAGAGCAGCTCTCACCTGGTCAGGAGGCACATGAGCTGCCGCACCTCCTCCCGCATGGCGGCCGCGCCCCGGCGCAGGTTGTAGTCGAAGAGCTCTCGGATGAGCCCCTGCGCCACCAGGATGTGGCGGATGGCCCCGTTGGTGGCCAGGGCCCGCAGCAGGGTGATGCAGTGCTCGGTGACAGCCGAGGCACAGCCGTAGCACTTGGTGGACGAGGTGTGGCCGCAGCCCAGCACGGACAGCGCGCGGTACTGGCTGGCCGTGAAGGTGGGCAGCGCCGAGCTGCGCGAGGACTTGGTGGCCGCCTCGCGCTGCTGCAGGTCGTACTCCAGCAGCTCCTTCCGGGAGGCAAACACTTTCTGGGAACACAGACGGGGAACTGTGAGCCAGCACGCAATGCTGCTCCCACACACAGGTTATTTTCACTGCTTGTTTTGGGAGAAATATTTTTGAGAGGAATGAGGGGGTCTGCTGGTAGATAAAACCAGCACTGGGAGATAAAAGAAACAATGGGAAGGGTTCCATTGATTGATGAATGGAAAAAGATATTTGCCTTTACAAATAAACTTATGGTTTGCTGATAAATGAAATTGGATATTGAAATATGAAAGAAACAATGAGGAAAAATCCTAAATTCCGTAAGAATCAAAAATTAAAAGGGAGGGTCATATATCAGAGGGAAATCTTTGGTATCAGGCGTTCTGGGAAGTCTGTACCTCTCAAGTACCTCAGCCAATGGGGAAAAAGAGAAGGGAAATGTGACCAGAAAATTAGGATAAAAAGGAGGCTGGGTCCTCCAAAAATTGGAGAGACCCTAGGGGAATGCCCCATGGCCTCTCCCTTTATCTGAATAAAGCAGAAGGACTCCTCTGTCTCCTTTTTGGACATAAACCTCTGGTGTTTGTGCATTAATTTTCCTGACATTTTTAGCCAAGTGCTTCCAAACTTGAAATCCTTCATGGCAAGAGGAGACTTGGAAAATCCATGAGGAATATCAGCCTAACTCTCGTTTATCACAGAATTCACAGAATGACTACGTTGGAAGAGACCTTAAAGACCATCAAGTCCAACCCAGCCCCAACATCTCAACCCTGGCACCCAGGGCCACATCCAGGCTTTGTTAAACACATCCAGGGATGGGGACTTCACCACCTGCCCTGGCAGACCATTCCAGAACTTTATCACTTTATCCTCCCTGCTGTTTACACTACATGCAATGTAACACTGGAAATGTGACAAATCCACAGTATTAATTACTATTAATATTGGCAGAGTAAGTCAGAGTAATTTATTCTTTACAGAAAGAGCCAAATATATTTAATATGCTTAAATATCACAGCCAAAAGGACACTCACGATGTAGCAGGTTTTCCAGTGTTTATGTGACTTGTGGAGCACAAATAAATACATTTAATTTATAAAACACTTCTGTAGGTCACCTTTTAGACTGGTGTGTTTTCAAACACTTGATACATGCAAAAATTCAATTCTCTTTAATTAACCATCTGTTCAGTCTCTTGCTCTTCATGATGTAGCTGCTGAGAAAACCAGTTTCACAAGCTAGCTGAAATTCTAGTAATTAATACATAGCTTTTAGAAATTATTATTATTTCCCTGAAAATATGCAGCTGATCGCCTGCTGTTAATGACATCATTAAATGAAGAATGGCAACATCTGGGTTTTTTTTTCCCTAATAAACACCTGGCCCAAATCCAAACCAAAGCACACTGTACCTGGATGATTTTGGAAAGTTCATCGAAGGAGTTCTTGCAGTCCCCACAGTACTCCTGGGCTAACTGCAGGATGTACCTGTTCACACTGGCTGAGGTAGAACTGATCCCTCCACTGCTGCTCGACTCATCCTGGAACAGGGGAAAGCAAAGAGGAATCACAAAGGGAGGCTCCACACAAAAACAACAACAGCACAGCAGCACCTGAGGCAAGGACTGCCTTGGGCAGAGCCAAGGCCAGTGTGTCCCCAGCCTGAGCTCTGTGCAAGCTCCACCTGGCCCTGGTTACCTGGGGCTTTTCAGGGGCTGCCTCGTTCACTTTGCACAGGAGGTTCTCCAGCTGTGGTCGGTGTCCCATCAGCTGGTGATACACCCTGTCAGCCTTGTCCAGCAGAGTGTTGATGTTTGTCACTGCCTACGAAGGGAAAAGGAAACTTTTATTTAATTTCCAGAACTACAGCCATCAAGCTCCAAGTCTTCTCTTTTACTTTTTTTTTGGTGGGGGAATCTCTGAATTGTGACCCTGCAGCCTGGTTCTGCCCTGAGAAGCACTGTGGTGACACAAATGAGCACACCCTGTGACACTACACCGAGCACACTGATCCTTTGGGACAGGACAGAGTGCACAGGGCTCCTCAGGTGGGCTCGGAAGCAAACACAAGAACCCAAATCCATCCCCTTCTACAGCAAGGCAAAGAGATGCAGTCAGTTCATAAGTGAGGCACTGACTGATGTTGTTTGAAGAATTACTTCTCTGGTGGAGCAAGACACAAACCCAGAATGCATCGGTCAGTGAGGAGCCTTGAAGGAGCACTGATTTTGACAGGGGATGGAGCCCTGCTGTCCCCACAAGAGGAGAGGGAGCCCTGCTGTCCCACAGTGGCCCAGAGCTCCAGGGTCTCCTGGCAGCCCCACCTTCTTGCGATCCTCCTCGTTCTCGATGGGGTCCACGGCGCAGCAGGGCTTGGCGTAGAGCATGAAGTCGAAGCGGGCGTATTTACAGAAGCCACAGGCATTGCACAGGAAGGGATCCTTCTCATCATAATTGATGGACCTGAAAGGAAGGCAGCAGCTCAAAACCTGCAGCTCAAGGCAATGGAACAAACTGAACAGACTCAGGTAAAAGAGATGGGTGACTTAAAACACCTCGGTGACCAGACTGCCCTGGGGAAGGGAAATACTTGAGAATCAAAACCTACAGATCAGGCAACAAAAAACGTCCTCCCAGCAGTGCCACGTTCTGGCTGGAAAAAGCAGGAACAGAAATTGTTCCTAACAATTCCACTTTAATGACAGTAATTCCCAGTAGAAAGTCAGGCTGGGGCACTGTGTCCTTTGGTAGAACACAGATGAAGGAACTGTTCTGGTTTGTAGGGTCTGGGCTTTGCAGTGGGACTGACTGCAGTGCTTCACCCCACTGCAGAGCAGGGCAGCAGACAGAATTGATTTATAGATCCCAGAGCTCCAGAAGGGATGTGGAAACCTTTCCACACACCAGCAATCACCAGAAAAGAGCCTGCTAAACACCTCGAATCCCATGAGAATTAGAGATGAATAGGGACAACAATGAGGGGAAAGAGATATCAGATAAGGAGACAAAAGTGACAAAAGAGAAGGATTTCTAAGGCTGTAGCAGAAGTGTGAATAGCACACAGTAAATTACCCCTGAGCCCGCTCTGAATGAGGAGAGCACAACAAAAGCCATGAATAGAACTGTCTGTCCAGCCCAGCCAGGGATCCTGGGGGAAGCCCCGCAATCCCCCAGATGAACTCCAGCCTCCAGCCCAGGCAGGCCAAAAATAACCTGCTCCGGGGAATTCTGTGGTGTGAACTTCCAGGGCTGGATGTGAAACTTCAGCTGGCTGAGAATTGTGCTCCCAGGCTCCCTTTGTTAGCCTGCATTACATTAAATCCCTGTAAGCCTGTTTTATACTTCCCCACTAATTTGATTGTGTGCTTGTATTAACCAGAATGGGGGATTTACATGGCAGGGGGTGTGGGGCACCCGGGAGGGCTCTAGGGGACACACACACCTGCATTTGTGGCACTGCTACATGCTCTGGAGACACACAGTGACACCCACAGACCTGCAGCTGTGACACTGGTAGACATTCTGGGAACACACAGGGACTTTGGGGGCACACACAGTGACACCCACAGACCTACAGATGGGGCACTGGTAGATGTTCTGGGGACACACAGGGACTTTGGGGGCACACAGTGACACTGGGGACACCCACAGACTTGCACTTGTGGCACTGCTACATGCTCTGGGGGCACTAAGGACACCCAGTGACATGCTGGGGACACACATGGTGACTCTGGGGACACCCAATGACACCCTGGGGATACACACAGACCTGCACATGTGGCACTGGTAGATGTTCTGGGGGCACACACAGTGACCCTGGAGGCACACACAGTGACTCTGGGCACACTCAGTGACACCCTGACCTGCACTTGTGGCACTGGCAGACGTTCTGGGGGCACACTCAGTGACACACTGACCTGCACTTGTGGCACTGGCAGACGTTCTGGGGGCACACTCAGTGGCTCTGGGCACACTCAGTGACACACTGACCTGCACTTGTGGCACTGGCAGACGTTCTGGGGGCACACTCAGTGACACACTGACCTGCACTTGTGGCACTGGTAGACGTTCTCGCCGCAGTTGCCGCACACGCCGGGGTTGGCGGGCACCGAGGCGCTGCAGCGCGGGCACTGCAGGGTCTCGGTGGACGCCTGGTAGTTCTCGTAGAAATCGGCGAACTCGATCATCAGGTTGGAGGCCACGATGGGCAGGGGCAGATCGATCTTCACCTCCGTCTGCCCCGGCGTCAGCTGCACCTTCTTGGCCTTGTGCCAGCGTGCCGGCCTGGAGGAGGGACAGGAGGGGAAGGAAGGGAAGCAAAGGAAAGCGGAGGGAAGCAAAGGAAGGTTTTCTAGAGGGAAGTTCCCTCCCCGCCCACGTGTGAGGAAAAGCCAAATGCAACCGTCTCGGCTCCAAATCTCCTTTAACTGGGATGAATGGAGAGCAGTTCTAGGATTCGTTTCCTTAGCTTCTGTATTGACATGATATGTAGCCAGAAATACATTTTAAGCCTTTATCCTCTTCATAGTGAGAGACTGTTTGGGATTAAAGAGCTGTTGATGCCTCATGGAAAAACTTTAATTCTACAGACATTTTCTAGGGATTTTCACCTCCATTTTTTTATTAGTAAGGACATTTGCATGAAAACAGGATATTTATTTCTTAAAGATCTCATCTGCTCCCACTGCTTATTCTCAACCTGAAGTCAGAATCCTCTCTTTGTGACATCATAATCCTCTCCACAGCAGCCACTTGTGATGTCACAGAGGATTAAGACTTCAAATAAGCAATAAGCGGCGGGCACAGATTAATCCCTAAGCCAGAGAGATCTGATTCTGGTGAGAACATCTCAAGAAGTAAGAAGGGGAAGCACATAAGCAGGACTGGCTCCAGACTGAGCAGTGTGTTGAAAAGGAGCCATTTCTGGTAGGTAAAGCAGAGCTGAGAGTGAGACCATCCAACTTCTAATTTTAATTCTACTCTATAGCTTCAAACAAACAATGTTAATGCTTTCAGCATTCCTGGACAGGCTGCAAAGTCCAAATCCCTTTTGGAGTCAAACTACCCATGAAGTGCTCTTGGTATTACTACTGGTTCCCACACAATTAAGTCAGGTGCTTGAAAGCAAGCCTGGACAAAATTGGAATTTACAAATTTTATAGACATTCTTCAAGCTTCAGAGGAAATCTGGATCTTTGCTTCAGCAATTGTAGGGGATTCAGAACAATCCCACCCAATGTGGGCTGAGAGTGATGAGTAATAGTCTAAGGAGGAACCTTGGGGAAAAACAAGAAGCCAAGGGAACGAATCTGATTCAGAGACTGCACACAGAACCTGATGAACATACTTGTTCTTCAGCTCCACGATGGCCTGCACGGTCCTGTTGTTGTAGTAGAGGTTGATGGTTCTCACCATCTTGGTTCGTTTCAGGTCCCCAATCTTCACTGTCACCTTGCTGATGGTGTGGCTGCCAATGAGCTTCACCACCTGCTGCGTGGTCGTGTAGCGCGTGTCCACTTTGATGGACGAGAGCTTGATGTACTGGGGAGACAAACCAAGGACACACTGCCTGTGTGAGAGCACCCCAAAACCTCAGGGGCACAGGAAACCACATTTGTAAAGGGTTGGGATGCCCACCACTGGAAAGGATTTAATAACAGCAGTTAGTGCTGGTGTCATGCAGAGCAGCTGGAGCTGTGCCAGAGGAGGTTTAAGCTGGATCAGGAAAGGTTCTTCCCCCAGAGGGTGCTGGCACTGCCCAGGCTCCCCAGGGAATGGGCACGGCCCCGAAGCTGTCAGAGCTCCAGGAGCATTTGGACACCACTCCCAGGGATGCCCAGGGTGGGATTGTTGGGATGTCTGTGAAGAGCCAGGGGTTGGATTTGATCCTTGTGGGCCCTTTCCAACCCAGGATATTCCATGGCTGTGTGATTCCAGGGTTACTTACACAGAAAGGCACCTCGGGGTTGTTGCAGACAAGGCAAGGATCACTCTCCAAGTAGTAGCCATCAAATTCCACAAGCCCAGACAATGTGCTGGAATGAGGGAACAACACTGACACATGGACCTGGGCATTTGCTGCTTTAAACCAAGGCCATTCAACCAGAATCACTTCAATTTTTCCCATTTCCCAGTCCCAGTGCGTAACAGAACTGTTACGGTGTAAATCACACTGGAAATAACAGCTTTTAACTAAGCATTTTTATTGTAATTATCAATGGCCAAGGTGGGACCAAGAACATAAGACTCAAAACTGCAAATCTCTATTCTCCAGCTGGACCTAAGATCTCATAACATTTACTGACTGAAAGCAGAACAGCTCAGGCCAAGCTCTGCTGGTAGGGTCCAACATCAGGTTTCCATCTGGCAGAAGGGATTCTGCTGCTCTCCCAAGCCCAGCAGGCACAGAACCTGAGCAGGGCCCATCCCCACCACCATCCTGGGTATTCCCCCACGGATGGAGCTCTGCTGGAAAGCCCTCCAGTGACACGGATCAAAGGCAGAAGTGACTCACTTGTAGATGTTGGAGTTGGGGTGGTTGGTGAGAATGTGGTTTTGAGTCCGGAGGATCTCCACGGCCTTTTGGGAATATTCCTTCAGCTGAAATACAACCAGGAAAAGGCAGTCTTCAAAACAGTGCTTTTATTGCTACACAGACACAAATATCCTCATCTGTCCTCATCTTTTGGTGTTCTAGGTCCCCCAGAAGAAGTACACACCACACCCACAGGACTTGATGCCTTTAAATCATTACCCAGGACTGTAATTGATCATAAAATTTGAGATTTACACAGTAAGTGCTGTTTGTCAGTCAACCCCTGCAAATGCCTGCCAAGATTTGTACAGCATTCCCCACTCTTTAAACATACTCATGGCAAGTATCAATGGGTCTAAATTATTTGTTCTCAATCCCACTGATCCTCTAAAAGAGCCATAACTTCCTTTGTTCAAAAATCATGGTTACAAAAGATTTCTAGGAGTTGCAATTGCAAAAACCTAAAAACTGGAGCTGCCAGATCCACAAAAGCCACATGTGGAAAGAAGTATTTTTCTCAATAAATAAAAAACTCACCAGCACAATCTCACCCCCAAAACAATAAAACAAAAACCAACACTTCCAAATTCTTTAAGGATCCTGCTTTTTTTTAACATTAAAGTTCTAAAAAATAACATGAAAAATTTCTACCAGAAGCTCTTCTGACAGAAAATCTGTGCCAGCTGTATCAAAAATGAGCAGCTGGGATGCTGTACCTGCCTTCTGGAATGTCACTGTACCTTTTTCTCAGTCTGTTGTGTTTTCAGGGAGAAGTATCCCAGGAGATCTACAAACTGTGCAGCCTTTCTTCCATAGGCTGGGAGCTCTGGCCAGATGGACCACATGAGATCCAGCAGTAACTCCTGCTGGGACTTGTTGGAATTCCTGTTGGGTGGATTACAGACAATCAGGGTTCTTGTGCACAAGGAGAACATAAGCTCCAATCCACCAAACTGGGAAACCATCATCTTGCAGAGTTCACAGAGCTAAATCCCACCATCCCTTGAACCCATCTGTTTTCCAGCACTCCAAAACAAAAGCAGCTGTCCTGCAACAACTGAACAGAGCTCTGAAGGAGTCCAGCCCCCTAAAGCACTCCTTTCCCCACACAACTCCCAACTTTTCATGGTGGGGGTCTGGATCTGCCTCAGAAATTCACTTTGCCCACAAACACCTGCTCCTGGTCATGACAGGAGTCAGATTTTGCAGGCAGAAATAAAATGCTCCTTGCACATGACAACTGAGATTGATCATGGATAAGTCACAACTTCCACCTCCAGCCCCAGTAACTGCAAACCACGAGGGCAATTCCAGAGGGGCCCAACACCTGCAGGCTCCAGCATCCTTCAGAGAGAGGCTGAGGCCCTGAACCAGCCCCAGGCTCACCTGTAGATGTGCAGGGCCAGGCAGTGGGCCTGCCACCTCACTGAGGAGGAGTTGGATTCCAGCAGGAAGCAGCGCAGGAACTGGATGAGGGTCTCCTTGTCAGCAAACTTGTTCAGCTGGTTCACCAGGGCCGTGCACAGCTGGTCCTCCTGGCTGCCTGAACCCTCACCTAGGGACACAGGGAAGGCTTTAGGGAGAAGATAAATGCAGCACCTCACAGGCAGGCCACTCTCCTGTTTCAGAGTCAGGATAATGGGGACAAATTATTATGTTTCAGGTAACAAGAAAGTTTAATATTTCTGTCTTTTTCAAAAATATAACCCAGCACTCCTGACTAACAGGAAAAAAACTGCAGGAAAACTTGCCAGTGAGGACGTGAGAAATGTGCTACACATCCTGATAAAAAGAAAAGGACTGACCATGAGGCAATGAAAAGACTCACACAGAACCATCTGATGGTGAAAGCCAAAGTGGTTCCTTGAAGAAAAGCCAAGAGAGAATTTATGCCCGTGACTTTTATAGGGAAGCTTAATTACTTTCCCAGGACTGTGGATATTCATTAAGCAGCAGCCCTGGCTCCAGCAGAGCTTCCAAGGCAGCCAGAGGAAACAAGTCTGAACACAATCACAGCAGAGCACAGCTAACTGGGTGTGCATCCCCAGGATTTGTTCTAATCCTCGTGAGCCTTTCAAACTCCTACAACCCAGGACAGGCAAGTTAAGTGGAAGCTGCTTCATCACTAGATTAGGTAACACTATTAGACAACTTCAAACCCACTCAAGGCAATAAACACAGCGGGTTTGGGATGTCCTCAGCACATGATTTCAGCCCCACTCTTAGGACACACTGCTTCACCCTAGTCCCATGTACACATGGGAAAACTGCTCCTCTCGCCTGACTGTGGCTGTGGGTGCCCTTGCCACGAGCCATGACCCTTTCCCAACAGCAGGATTTGTCATCCAGTTCTTTCTGAACAGAGTAAGAAAGGCTGTGAGGAGCAGACTTGTTCCCTAAAACCACAAGACAGGGCCCAGCTGCCCCTCACCCTCTCGCTCCTTCTCCTTTTCCTCCTTCTTGCTCTTTTTGGTGGAGGATTTGCTCTGCGCTGCCGCCTGCCCAGAGCCTGATGCTGCAGGAGCAGAGGTGGAAGAGGTGCTGGAAGCTCCAGAGGATGAAGCCACAGACAGCACTTTGCTGCCACACAGAGCACAAGACAACAGCTGCAGGAGAACCGGGGACACTCCTTCGTCTACCAGGAAGCTGACTTGGAGCAGGAAATAGAGAACCGCTGTGGAGGAAAAGGGAACATGTTTCAATCACACAATCATGGAATATCCTGAGCTGGAAAAGGCCCACAGGGATTGAATCCAACCCAGGTCCAGCACAGACACCCCAACAATCCCACCCTGGGCACCCTGGGAGCATTGCCCAAATGCTCCTGGAGCTCTGGCAGCCTTGGGGGTGTGTCCATTCCCTGGGCAGCCTGGGCAGTGCCCAGAACCCTCTGGGGGAAGAACCTTTCCCTGATATTCAACCTAACCCTGCCCTGACACAGCTCCATGCCACTAAAGCCTGAATTAAAAAAGAAAAAAAAAAAACCAACCAAACAAAAAAAAACAAACCAAAAAAACTCAGCCTAAACCAAAAGCCTTTGTACACAAGTACTCCCAGAACTGTCCTGCCCCTGGACCACAGAAGCCTAACACTGGGGTACACCAGGTACAGTGGCTCATCCCAAATTACTCTCTGGGACAATGGCTGCACAAGCAAGAGAACACAGACCTCCTGTTCCTCTGAGTTATCCATTACACCATATTTTGCTCTTTAGCCAAGGACCAGATGCAATTAGGGCACTGGAATAATTAGTACTGGAAACAGTTCAGTCCTATCAAAACCCTCAGCTGTGTCTCCCCTTCTCTGCTGAGCTTCCCCATCTGAGCCACCTTGACCCCAACCACGACACCACTGTTCCCCCAAACCATGCAGAGACAGAACTCACAGTCATCCTTGATGCAGAATTTCTGCCAGTTCACTGTTCTCTGCGTGGCAATCTCTGCACAAGCCTTCAAATGTTCCATCTGCAGGCACAAAGGGATGGGATCAAAGAGCACATCAGCACTCCTGTCACACCAACATCACTCCAAGGCCCTTTCCCTGCTCCTGCCCTTACCAGGGAGATCAGGGTGTCGTACTGCAGGGCAGAGCCCGAGCTGGCTGTCACCACGCTGGCCCTCAGGAAGATGCCCTGCTCCTCCAGCAGTTTCTTGATGCCACGCACGTGCGAGTCCAGGGTGTGCAGGTCCCGCAGCTGCCGGTACTTGTCCTTGGAGCCGCAGATGAACAGCAGCAGCTTGCGCACCTGGCGGCGCACGAACGGCGTCTGCTGGATCATCAGGTACTGCAGAGGGAAGCCAGGGCAGAGTGAGCTCACCAGGGCCACGCTGGCCACCAAAAATGAGTGTTTTCTTCCAAAAAGTAAACAGATGGGAGATGCCTTCACCCAGCTTTAATCCTTTAAGTCCCAGGCAGAAGACACTGCACAGCAGCACTGCACCGCTTGCTGGAAACCATCCCTTGTCATCTCCAACCTCAAATAAACACCCAACCAAGGCTAATTAAGAAATCCTAACTCATACTTGTGTAAATGTAAGATAACTTGCTATGTAAAGTAGGAAGCAAACTGCGAAGACAAACACCACATATCTTCCTGATTTCTTTTTTAAGGCCCAAGTACCAACAGCTGAGCACGATGTTACATTTTTCCATCTCACAGCAGGTTTTCTCTCTAAGCTTTGTGGCAGCAACCACTGAGTTCCAAGAAGTAACAGCAACCTCATTTTTCGTGTATATTTTCCTACACGAAATTCCTGTTCAACAGGAGCACACAACAAAGCCAACAGTTCAACTTCTTCAAGGAGATTAAAAATACAAGATGGAGCTGAGATCAGCTCTGCAAAAGCTCATCCCTCCCATGAAAGAAATCATTATTGGAGTATTCTTGTGGAAATCTGCAGGTGTATAATGTTCTTGCTTACCTCAGACAAAAAGTAGAACCAGGAGTGATCAAAGATGGGCGGGGGGATGCGGGAGTTTGTGTCTGCAATCTTCTTGATCTGGTAGGGCAGGCGCAGCACCATCTCTGTCAGGAGCTGAGTGTAGGCCTCAAAAACATCTGCAGCATGACCCTGGCAGCAAGAGAAATCCCTCAGGCTCTGAGCACACCCACAGTGTGGTGCCATGATGAATGACAGTGTGCTTTTGCTGATTTTCTGAAGACAGGGGATTTCTGCCCCTTTGCAGCCCAAAGAACATTCCCAAACGATGAATAAGAACCTGCACAAGGCCTTGAAGTGGATGGTAGCTGTGAGGATGCACTAAGCTAGTCTGGAGTAATAAAGCAGTTCAACTCAGGAGCTTTCAGCTTAGGAGACATTCTTACATTTAATCAGGCTTTTTGCACTGCACCTGTACAAACACCAAACCACGGCATAATGGCACCACAGCGGTGGAACAAGCCTGGGAATTACTGTGGAAATTCCCATCCACCATTCCACTTCCTTGGCACACTAGGTTCAGGAATTCTGCCTGCCAAGCACAGCTCGGAGTCACAAGCTGGAGCAGCTTCCCTTCAGGATGATTAAAAATTCCTCCAGGAACAGCTCCACAGAACTCCTGGGTAAGGAGTGCACCAAGGGATGCAGGAAGAGACGGGAGAGATGCTGGGATGCCCTGTGACAACTCGGAGCACTCCCAGCTGTAACTTTGTGCTACAAGATGGATTTTGGTTGCTGTTCTAAGGGCAAACTCCTTGTGCAGGGCTGCTTTCCCAGCTCTGTGCAGCCTCCTCTCAGTGCAGGCCCTGCACAGCTCCCAGCACAGGGCAGGACTCACCTTCACGTACTGCCGGAGGAAAAAGGGGCTCATGTCAGGGGGAGAGGAAGTGGTGTGAGGCTTCAGCAGCTGGCTGGTGGCCACAGGCTCCTCATCATTCTGCTGGCTCTTCCAGTACTCCAGCAGGGACTTGAGCACGTGCAGACAGTAATCAACAGCACCAGAGCTCAGCAAGGCAGCTGCTGTGGCACTGGAGATCAGGGAGGAAGCCTGGAACAGAGGGAAGGAGCTGGATCAGGAACACACCTGGGAACCTGCAGGGTGGAGAGCTGGGGCAGCCCTGAGCACCTGCTGACAACGTGGGCAAGAGAGCAGGTTTGGATGAAACTTTGCAGGCAGCTTTTAAGTTTGGGGTTTGTTTGAGGCTGGGTTTTTTTGAGGTTTTTTTTTTGTGTTTATGAAAAGCAACTCAAATATTTACAGAGACTCTTTTGAACAAGTGCTTAGTAAAGGAAAACAAATAAAATCTCCTCTTAAGTCTAATCTCCCCTCGACACATGTGCCAGAGGCCACTCTGCTGTGGATTAGACAACTAGGGCTTTTTTTCCCTTCTTTTTTTCCCCCTTCTTTTTTTTTTTTTTTTTTTTTTTTTTTTTTTTTTTGGTTTTTTTTTTTTTTTTTTGGGTTTTTCCACTCTGCTGTGGATTAGACAACTAGGGCTTTTTTTCCCTTCTTTTTTTCCCCCTTCTTTTTTTTTTTTTTTTTTTTTTTTTTTTTTAAGTTGGGATTTCTATTTGTTTATCTGGGATTTGGCCAGCTGGGCATGAATCCTGGTAGAGAAAGAGTCCCTGTTGCAGCTGCTGCTCACAGGCTCTGCTCCACCCAGGTATTGCTCCACCTGCATTCTGCAAGACGAGGAGCTTTGATTTCTGTGGGAAGCTCAAGTGAGTAACAAAGGCTGGAGAAAAAGCTACTGTAAATAAAACTATTAAAGCAGCCCTGTAAATCCAAACAAACCCCACAGCTCATAAGCTCATTAAAATTTGATGCAGTTCAGACTAAATTTTTTAACCTCTATGCTTTTTTATTAATCTCCTTCCCACCACACATACTGCTTTTTATGCCTTATTACTGTACCTTTTAGCAACAAATATCTAAGGAATCCTCTTAGCGACTTTTACGTTGACACAGCAGCATATTGCTTTCCAATAATCACATTACAAATCCTCTTTAACCCCTTCAGCACTGGTGAGATGCAAGGGAAAAATCTGCCAGACCGTTTTAAGTAACATCATTAATGTGCTGCCCTGAGCTCAGTCTGGAACCATGCACAAAACAAGAGCATCCAATTGTCTTTACACGGCTGCTTCCTCCAGCCCTAGTTTCAAAACTCTTCTTCCACAAGAGTTCAGTAACAGTACAGGTTCCCTATAAATTTTTCCAAAGCCTTCTCAAGGATGTTTCAGTTTTACACCTGTTATTTCAGTGAGCAGCTTTTAGACCATCTTTGATAACAAAAGCCCCCCAAGCACATCACGGAATCCCAGAATGGTTTGGGTTGGAAGGGACCTTGAAGTTCAACCCATTCCACCCTCTGCCATGGGCAGGGACACCTTCCACTGTCCCACATTGCTCCAAGCCCTGTCCAACCCAGCCTTGGACACTTGCAGGGACCCAGGGGCAGCCACAGCTTCTCTGGGCAATCTCCACCCTCACATGGAAGAATTTCTTCCCAATATCTGACCTAAATTTCTCCTCTTTCAGTCTGACCCTTTCCTCCTTGTCCTGTCACTCCAGCTCCTGATGAGAAGTCCCTCTCTGGCTTTCCTGTAGCTCCTTCAGACCCTGGAAGGTGTTGTGGGGTCTCCACACAACCTTCTCCTCTCCAGGCTGAACATTCCCAGCCTGTCTCCACAGGGCAGATGCTCCAGTCCCCTCCGTGGCCTCCTCTGCACTTGCTCCAACAATTCCACGAGTTCTCATGTTGAGAACACCAGAACTGTGTGCAGTGCTCCAGGTGGGGTCTTGTGAGAGCTGAGTAAAGGGGGAGAAAATCATCCCCTGACAAAGCAATTTGGAGAATGTACCTCACAAATGGAAGTCTTGGATCCTGACTTGGTCCTGGACATGAAGACACTGAGCAGCCTCATCACCACCAAGTGCACCTCGTTCACAGGGGAGCGCTCGTTTTTCTTGGACACATCCTGCAGGAAAAGACACATCCTGCTTGCTCAATCCCAGAGCTGAGCAGTGTCCCAAGCCTCTCAAGTTCAGTGCTCTGATCCTCAGGAAGCATTTCTAATTTAAACTCAAGCAGTAAGACTGAAAAAGCAGCACAAATGCCTCAACAGAAGGGTAGGCAGTGGCCTGGCTGCCAGAGAACAGTCCCACACAAATGAAAAGCTACATATGTCAATCATGCATTTACTGATCATGGCTCTTCTCAGAGTTTAATTCCAGCAAAACAAATTTTCATGCTCACTTGTGGATGTCAGACCCAGGAGACAGTGGGAGTTCCACTCATGTCATTTTCTACCATACGTGAAAGGAGGCAAGAGGAATAAACTGCCTGAACACATCCACACAGCAATGTTTCTGTGATTCCAAAGCATTTAATTCCTCCAAGGAAAGAAACCCTGTCTAGAAGGAGCAAATTCAGAGCATGAGCCCATACTGCACTTTACCTTTTTGTCCATGCCCAGCTCTGCAATCAGCTGGGAGAGAAGGTTATCCAAAGCTCCCTTGTCCTTCTCATCATCTCCATCTAGGTCTGTTGTGAGCATCAGAATAACCTGGGAAGAGCAGTCAGAGAATTATTAGAGGGCAGGTTCCACATTATCAAGATAAATAGTTACCTTTCACAAAACAGCACTGATTTTATCTCGATTAATATGTGTTCTTTCCCAAATCCAGCCTGTGCCTCACATCCTAATATGGACATTCAGCATAAACCCACAAATCCTTCCCAAACACATTGGAGCTGAAGGATTGGAGCCCTCAGGCTCCTCAGTCAGCTGTAAAGTCACACTGAGAAAGGGCACAAGTCCAGCAAAAACTTGTGGGTAAAGAATGCTGTGCAACAGAGGGACTCACACTGTGACTGGGCAAGAAGGAGAAAAGCACATGCAAGTAGAAACCAGGGATTGAACTATTTGATTTGGGCTTAACTCTGAGCCCTCCTCACTCACCTGCATGTAAGGGATGGCCCGGACCCCTCCCACGTTCCTCAGCTGGGGGAGATTCTGCAGCAGCCTCTCCAGCAGCATCAGCCGGACCATGTGCAGCCTGGATTCAGAGGCAGCAGTCAGACACAGCCCAGAACACAGCACAGCCAGCAGGGTCTCCAGGAGAGCACTGCAACCTGCCCCAGAAACCCTACGCCATCAAATCCTCCCAGGGAGGACAGGACGTGCTCAGACTTCACAGGGAAGTGATACCAAAGGTGCAGAGCACCTCTGACAATGGAGCCACACTGCCCAGGCCTGGCCACCTGGGGATTGCAACTGCATGGCAGCATCCTGCAAATCAGCTCCACACTGCTCTGGAGAAGAGACTGAGCACCTGCTCCCACAGAATGAAAAGCTGCCCATGTTCCCAAAGGACACTGCCACATGCTTTTGTCCTAACAGTGAATTTCACAGGCTCCCAACATTTCAGTGATTCCATGTTAACTAGACTCATGCAGGATTTTTTTGTCACTTCCTAGAGGCAGCAGTTTTGTGGGACATGCACTGGGTGTATTTATCACACCACATGACGACTGCACAGAGGGTGCACTGCCCAGGTTCCCAGGGAATGGACACAGCCCCGAGGCTTGCCAGAGCTTCAGGAGCATTTGGACAACATTGGGATGCAGGGGGTGGGATTGTTGGGATGCCTGTGCAGGGCCAGGGGCTGGATTGGATGACATTTGTGGGTCCCTTCCACCTCAGGACACTCCATGATTGCATCAGGGGCTGGATTGGATGACATTAGTGGGTCCCTTCCACCTCAGGACACTCCATGATTGCACGATTTTGCAATGGCAGTTTGCTCTAGTCTGTGTTTCTGACTTTCCACTCTGGGTACCCAGCGCTCCTGGCACTGCAGCCCCGCAGCCCCCTCCTCTGCAAACATCCCCCAGAGCACAGCTGTTCTTCCTCAAGAGGAAGCAAAGCCTCTTGCCTGTTGCTGGTGTGGACGTCCCCCTCTGCCTCCCCTTCCCCCTCGGAGCCCTCTCCCTCCTGCTGGCCCGTGGTGGTGCTGATGGCTCCTGTGCTGGAGCTGACGCTGCCAGGCCCCGCCGGGTGGCCCTCGGCCGTGGTGTCCCCGTAGGCGCTGCTCCGGCCAGACACTGGGAAAGGACAGGAAAACAGGGAAACACAACCTCAGCAACTCAACAAACACCTTGCCTGCTTCATACCCACCACCACAGCTGAGCTTCACTTTGGAATGAATCGTGGTTCAAAGGAGATGCTGGCTTTGGCTCTCTTCTGAAAGCTACAAGAGAGGCTGAAGATGCATTTGTAGAAGTCTTTTCTTTGCCACCCTCATCTTTGTGGCCCAAACTGAACTGATCCCACAGCAGTAATTCAAACTCAGTCAGACAATGCTTGGATGGGTAGTGTGGACAATCAGATGAATTTTTTTAATAAGTGTCTGTGATTATTTTACCTGGGTATCAGTCCCAAACTAAAAAGAGAGTAATTAATCCTATCTCATTCAAACTTAACCAGCAGCATAGTGAATTGTCTCAGTCTTGCTCTAGGCATTCTGAGAGGCAAGGGCTCCAGGGAGACCTTGCTGTGGCCTCCCATACCCTACAGAGTACTGGGTACTTATGGTACTTATGAAAAGCAGGGAGAGGGACTTGTTATATGGGGAGAGAGTGACAGGACCAGGGGCAGTGGCTTTAAGCTGAACAAGGGCAGGATTAGATGGGATATTAGGAAGAAATTCTTTACTCAGAGGGTGATGAAGTCCTGCCACAGGTTGCCCAGAGAAGCTATGGCTGCCCCATCTCTGTAAGTGTCCAAAGCCAGGTTGGACAGGGCTTGGAGGAACCTGGGATAGCGGAAGGTGTCCCTGCCTTGGTGTTAGTACAGGATGATCTTTAAGGTCCCCTCCCACCCAAACCATTATGGGATTCAATGATTCTGTTATTACAGCCCAGCAAAATCTGCTGCAGATTCCACACTTCCAGAGAACCACAAAAGGGAAACAACATTCCATCTGTGGGCACTGGGGCAGAATCCACGAAACAACAGATGGCAGCAGCCACTGGGAACTGAGATTCCCTCTGCGCCAGGCATCACCCACACACTCCTATGGTGGGCAAGGCTGTGGCAGCAGGGAGGGAGCAGGGGTGCAGCAGGGAGGGAGCAGGGTGGGAGTGGACGGTGCAGCAGGGAGTGCAGCAGGGGGTGCAGCAGGGAGGGAGCAGGGGATGCAGCAGGGGGAAGGAGCAGGGGGTGCAGCAGGGCTCACTCACCGCTGTGCTCCCCGGCCACCGAGTCCACGGCGCTGCCGCCGCTCTCCGAGCCCACGCTGCCGCCGTGCTCCGCGGGCGATGTCCGCAGCGTGGAACCGTCCGTGGCTGCCGTGCTGCCCTCGTCGTCGGAGGCTGGAGCTAAGAGAATAAAGAGAGCTGTTACAAGTAAAAACACTGCCTGGGAACAACTGCAAACGACGCTCGCGCTACCAGGGAAAGGCTGCAGGGATTGGGCTTGGGGTTTGGGGACAGCTACAAACGGAAAGGGAGCTTGGGGGTGACGAGCAGGACAGTTAAAGCAGTGGAGGGGAGATATCCCGAGAGGAAAGCTTCTCTATCAAACACACAGGCATGCACAGTTACTTAAAGAACAATGTCTGGTTGTTTATAAATGCAAGGGAAATACAGTACATGCTTTGTTTTGTCTGCTTTAGCTTAAAGAGAGGAAATAACTTCCTCAGAAGTCTACAGTAAGAGTCAATCAAAGCAGGAAAAAGCTGTAAGTACACTCTCAAAAATACAAGAAGCCAATAGTAATAACTGGGTCTTCCAAACCATATTTGCAAACCAATTTTAAGGTATTACTTAGGTCAGAATATGAAAAAGAAGATGCCTTGCAGTGAACAGTTACCTGATGCTGTTGTGTCCGAGAGTGTTCCAGCATCAAGAGAGGAGGAGCTGGGAGCTTGGCCTGACAGTCCTAAGCTCTGCAGTCCAAGGGCACTGCTGCTGCTCCCTGCAAACAGAGAACAACTTATGAGCATCTTTCTTTGAGAGAATAAGTTAACTCTGGCATTTTCTGTACATTTCATAGTTCTGCTATCTTTGGTCCACTGGTGATGACACCAACAGCTCTGCCTCATTTCTTTCCCAGTTTTCCCAGTTTCCATCCCCTTTTTGCCTGCCAACAGTGCCCACATCTGACCTTGCTGATCTTGTTGCAGGCTCAGGGCAATAGCCAACTCCACCATTGTCTCATCATCTGCATCTGGAGGGATATCCAGCATCGGAGGGAATCCCTCTGCTCCAGCCAGGAGAGCCTCCAGAGGAGAAGGATTCCCATTATTCACATTCTCAGAAGTCTCCAGAACCATGGATTCGGACTATGGAGAGGAAACACAGTGAGAGCTTTCCCCAGACCACCACCAGTAAGAGAGCACTACAAGCAGGTTCATCAGAACTAAATTAACTCAAGTCCTGGCACACTTCAAAGGCTCCAAGGAGAAGCGCTGGACTCACCACCATCTCGAAGTCCCCGTGATCCACCTCGCTCTGCTCCTGGCTCTCCTGTCGGATGTGCTCTCCATTTGCTATCCCAGAGCTCTGCAGCTTGTCCTCTGCATCGTCATCGTCATCATCATCCTTATCTCCTGAGTGGCAAAGCAGGACTTCATAAATGCACAGCTCCTCATCCCATCCCAAACCAGGCTGCTAATGCTGGGAAAAATCCCAGGCTACCCTCAGTTACCAAGAGACTCCTGACACCTACAATTTGCTTCAAAACTGAAAAACCTCTCTTGGATGGAGCTCTGATAATTTTGATCTGCACACATCTTTGACTGATTTATTAGAACGTGAAAACATGCACAGAAATACTAACTCTAGATTACTACTCTCTAGATAAAATGATCAGATTTCCCTGTCACTAAAAGGGGAATATCTCAGAGAGATCTCCTTTTTGAATCCCAAAATATCAATGAAAAGGTGAGAGTTTATTAAATAAAAAGGGGTTTCGGAGGCAAGGGAGAGCAAAAGAAAGGAAAAAGGCTGATTTTAGCCTTTTCTAGTCTCGGTTTATAACAAGACCACTTTATTTTCTTATCCTTTCTGACCAGTCAAGAAGGCCCTGCTGGTTTAAGCAGAGGATGCCCTGGCATACCCATGGGGGTGTTGCTGCGGGGGGACGACGGCAGGGTCACGTGTCGCCGCTTGTTCCGGGGTCTCAGCACCCTGATCAAAGCTTGCTTGCAGGAAAAGCTTACTGCTGGGTCCTGCAGGGTGAACAGTTCATCATTACACTCCTTAAGCTCTAAGTCCTTTTTCACAGCATTTGGAAAGATGGCTAAAAATGCACTCGTGACTCTCATCAGTCATGGTTCATGTAGGACATGAGTCACCTCCCACAAAGCAACACTTGGAATTCCACATGCAGCACACAACAAACATTACTAGAACTCAAGGAGAGAGAATTCTCCTTCATTCACTTCTCACTGAGTGTTTTTGGCTGTATTTTGTGTCTATACTATGTATTCATATTCTGCCCACATTTAATTTTTTTCCCCACTATAGAATCATGGAAACATTTAAGTTGAAAAAGCCCTCTGAGATCAAGTCCAACCATAAACCCAACACTGCCAATCCCCCTCACCCATGTCCCCAAATGGCACATCTACACTTTTAAATTCCTCCAGAGGTGGGGACTCAACCACTGCTCTGGGCAGCCTGTGGCAGGCTGGAACACCCCTTCCACAAAAACATTTTTCCAGATGCCCAACCTAAACCTCCCCTGGTGCAATCAGAGGTTGAGGCAGAGAAGAACAAGGTGACATACTGGGCAAAGTAACATCTGCATGTAGATCTTGGATGCAGTATGGATACAGTCCAGCTCACACGTGCAGTATCCATGGATAATATCCACCAAAGCATTGACTGTGGCTTCAACGTGAGTGAGACCTAGCAGGAATAAAAGCAGGACTGAAATCAGCTCTCTCTGTATTTCAGCACAGAGTGAGGCACTGCAGGAAGCATCTTTTGTTTGCAGACATCAAGGCACAATGTGAACAGCACAAATATATTGATTTTCAATCCAGACTGAGCCAGCCTTGTCTGTCTGATGGAATATTGTGAACTCCATACACCAGCACCACTGAATATTCCCTAACACCACCCACATAGACAAATATGGGGTAAATCAATCATCAGTCCCTTCTCCCTGGCACAATACACGTGCCCCTGAACAAAAGCTTTGAAGCAGAATCTGCAGCTCCACATCATAAAGCCCTCAGTGCAGCACTAGCAATGAGAACATTGAGTCATGTTCTCTGCTTACAAACTTAAAATAGCCCCCTTCAGAAGCCACAGGCTTGCCAATAGCAAAGGAAGAGCTCTCCCACCTGGCAGGCAGGCAGGGGCCAGGAAGGCGTTTTTGGGTTTTGATGCATGGAGCTTCCAGAAGTGGTTCACCAGCTGGGTAATGAAGGTGCAGCCCTCTCCTTCTGCGTGTTTCTGGGCCTCCTGCCCTTCTTCACTCTCTGCACAGATTAAAAAACACCTCTCAGAAATGTGCAGGGGAAAACCTTAATGAGGGTAACACCAAGTTTATTTGAAATGGCTTTTTTCAGAGGCTTTGATGTTCTCATCAGCAGGATATCACACACCTACCAAATGTGTCAAATACAGCCTCTGCCACTCCGAACCCGACACCCCAGCACAGCTTCAATTATCACAACAGAAATTTAGAGAAAATTACAGACTTATCTACCTGTTTCCAGCTGTGGCAGCTTTGATTCTGTGTAGTGGACCAGATTGTTGGGTCTCATAATAGCAATGGACCGAGCAGTGATGACCAGCCTCTGGAACACCTCGGGATCAAGGTCCTTTCCTTCTTTGGTTGAGGAAGTCAAATACTGAATGGCTTTGCTTAGCAGTGCTTGATCCTGCAGAGTGAGAGATAACACAGGCAAAGAAAAACAACTGACTGCAGCACAAGAAAGCAGCTGAAGCACAACCACGGGACAGATCCTGGGGAAATCTGGCATTCCTCATCTAAGGAAGGGCAGCCAATGGTAAAAGGTCACAGAATCACACAACTCTGGTGAAACACAGAAGCCAGCAGGGCAGGCAGCAGGAGCTAAAGGGAAATGAGACAGGAGGTTTGTGCTGCATGGAGGAAGGGCTCTCTAGGGTTCTGCTGCACCTCAGCCATGACCTGGCAGGTTCCAGGAGCCCCCAAATCCATGCCCTGGGCAGTACCTTGTGGTTGTGGTAGGCTGAACGGCTGGTGTGCAAGCTGGCCAGCAGGCTCTTGGTCTGCTGCTGCACGCTGGAAGGGGCTGGCATGGACAGCAGCACAGTAGCCAGTTCCTGAGCTGCAATCTTATTCTTCTCCTAAGAACAGACAAACCCCATTATTCAGTATATTTACCATCACTCAGTGTACCTGCAGCTCCCT
Source organism: Pyrgilauda ruficollis (assembly GCF_017590135.1). NCBI lineage: Eukaryota > Metazoa > Chordata > Aves > Passeriformes > Passeridae > Pyrgilauda > Pyrgilauda ruficollis. The sequence goes on from NW_024515320.1 coordinate 1,543,543, forward strand.
TCCCTCAATACCCTTTTGATAGCCTCCCTCCATTTACTATTTGACATTTAGGGAACCCTTCACATGTCTAAACAAGAAAAGTCCTTTTGAGATTTATGGGCTCCTACCCTGCTGTTTCTGTAAACGAGGTCAGTCTGCAGCACAAAAAGCCCACCAGCGCTAAATGCAAATGCCAATTGTCATTCTAAACTAGTTTCAAACGCTTTTGGCTAAGGCAACTTTCAGATCAGTGCTCTGAGCAAAAGGGATGCGGCTCTGCTCCTATCAGGCCCCCGGGGCTGCAGGAGGTAGTGCTGAGCTGGCCCCTCCTCCCCCAGCTCCAAAGCTCAGGAATGTATTCAGAAAGTTACTTGCCTTCTCGTTGACTGGTCCCACAGCAAAGCAGCTTTCCAGCGCTTCTAAAGAACTCACTACTAGCCTGGAGGGAGAGAGGAAAGCAGGCTTGAGTACAGCAACCCTTCTCTCTCCTTAGCACTTTGCTTTATGCGGGCTACAGTCATGAGTAGCTCAGAGACAGCTAACGAATGCCAAGTACAAAATCAAAGCATGATAAAACCTGCCACAGGCACCATGCATATCATTTCATTGTGTTACAGACCAGAGTTAAACCTGGCTCACGCTCACAGACAAACTTAGGACTGCTTTAATAATCCACAGCTGAAAGACAGGGGCTTTTCTCTCCCAAAGAGGATAAAACATTTCCTTACGCAGCCTGCAGCAGGGATAACTTGGATTGTCTTGACAGTCCCAATTCACCATGGCCCCCAGACGTACAGATGACTGCAGATCAAGGCTGGCTATGACACATGGGAAAAAGCGGAACCGACTTTGCTAAGGGAGCAACGCTCTACTCGCTTGCTATTTTCACACAGGTTGCTCTTTCCAATTTGGAGTTTCAGCACAAAATATTCCAGAGGAAAATTAACTCAGAGCACTGGGAGTGACCTCAAGCGAGGGATGCTGAGGCTGAAGCAGGCTGGGAAAACACTTGTCCCGCGGGAAAACCTGATTTACAAGTGGCAGCAAAGTCCCTGTAGCAGCACTCCATGCCCCCAGGTAGAACTACCTGAAATGCCATCTGACACACCAGAAGGAGCAGGAAGATACAGGAAAAAGCAGGGAAGAGAGAGCATTAAGGGCAAAAATAGCAGTGTAGGATTGGAAGGTAGAAGGAACAATTGTCTGGTCTAGTGATGATAAATAACATCCCCCTCCCCACAGCCACCCTCATAAAGCTTGGAGGGAACAGAAGTGGGATAAGAAGGCACAAGGAAGGAACAAAGCAGAGAGGAGTCTGTCAAATAAGCAACAGTTATGTTGTGCACAGCAAAAATCTGCAAACCACCTCATCTTTACGTTTGCTAAACCATCTGCCATGCAATGACCAGAATGTAAAGAAGCAAATGTCACTTGGAAAACAAAAAAACCCCAGTCACCAAAAGCCACACCATGTGTTCTGTCTCTGACACACACTCATTCGTGCAGAGAAAAGGATGCCATACTAACCGGTCCAGGGTGGTTAGGGACTCAGTGTCAGAACTTTGGGGGAGCAAAGAAAAAGGAAAAAAAAATAAAAATGTGTAAAGCTCACAGAAAAACTCCCTAGAACACATTCTAAGCAAAAGGCAAATTAAATGGGGAAATCAGGAAGCCAGGGGAGCGTCAGTCTAAGCAGGGTCTCTACCTGGGCAGCACACACTGGTTGGAGCAAAACAAGGACAGAGATGAACCAGGTCACCTCACACAGAAGCCAAGCACCACTTAAAGCACCACCCAGGCTTAAATTCGAGTGCAGACACCACACTTGGATAGAAAAGCTGCCTCCTGCCTGCCATCAGCTGTTCCTACTCCAGAGGCCCTTCAGAAGATAACACCAAATAGGAAGAATATTTTTTTTATATATGAATTTTTAGAATATAATCCCACTGCTCTGAAAAATCAGAGAGCATGTCTGTGCTGAGAGGGACATCTTGTGGGGATGTCACAGCAGAGGAGGGAAGGAAAGGGAAAATAAACACAGGAAAAAATCCCATGAACTATTAGAAAAAATATTAAAGGATGACTGAACAGGTCCTTCAACTGAGCCTAACTGGAATTTCAAGCCCTGAGCCTCTACCAGAGAATTTCAGTCAGACAAACTTAACCACCACTTCCTCACAGCTGAGCAGCGATTGTTTCCTCTGAAATGTTCATTTTTCAGCAGTATCAGCTCCTCTTTGAGCTGTTTCCCTCCTGTCCTTGCTGCTTTTACAACCCTTATGATACAGACTGTATGAGTTCAAAGGAAAACACAGCATGCACATAAGAAAGAACACAAGTTCTGTTTATTCACTAAATTATGTCACCCTTGGGGTTTGGCTCCCAGCAGGGATACGAGGGAAAACCCAACACCTTTCCCATCACAACAACTCAGCCTGAGGCACACGGGCCACAAGGCAAGTTGGTGGGAGCCACAAACCTAAAGCAGGGTCACACTCAAAGCCTTCCTCAAAACTGAGCTTAACTTCAGAGAGGCCTGACCTTTGTGAGTTCCAGAGACCAAAAAAAGGCCAACTTGAAATGAGAGAATGTACCAGGGCAGCAGAAATTGCTTTGAGCTCCTCGAGACTGCTGAAACACGAATTAGGCAGCACAAGCAGGCACACAGTTCTACCCATCTACTGCATCAGATCAACCAAGAGCCACCACAAACCCTCCTAGCAAGATAATCAATCCCTGCTTTCAGTTGTTGCTGTGTAAGGCAGTGAGAACAACTCACTAAGTCCCTCCAGTTCACCACATCAGGAAAAGCACACAAGTGCGCCCAAGTGCCCACCACAATAACAACCCATTTCCAAGGAGAAATAAGGGCAAAACTGTGGAAATACCTCTCCAGGACAGTCCCACTGGCAGCAGCAGGGGCAGCTGACTCGGTGTCCCCAGTGCCATTCCCTTGGTTGAGGTTTGGGGGACAAACGTTGCTCACGGAAGCAGATGGGAAGTCCTCGGGGGGCTCGTCAGGCCAGCCAAACTGTTCTTTGGTTTTGCCATAAATTTTTATCGAATCCATCATGGTGACTCCAGCAGGATCCACAGAAGCCCCAACTGTAGTGATGAGAGAAAGTTTTTAAAAACTGAGAGAACTATTGTTTTTGGATACAAACCAGCCTTGTTTCACAGGACCAGGACAGCAATTACACCGTCATTAATACACAGCCACTGACACTGCCATCTCCTTTGCAAGGCCACTTTCCTTCTCTTACCTCAGCACAAAATCATTGAGCTGAACTACTGAACATTCACTCACAGCAGCAACAAACTGGGCCATAAATAAAGTTACCAAATGCTCAGGGCTCCCCCCTCAGACTGTTTTTGCAGTCAGGGCAAACAAATGGATTGTGGCAACTCCCTGCTGTGAGGTGGAGCAGCTTCATCCCAAACCAGCCCATCAGCTGGTCAGAGCAAGCAGTGCACACAGTCTTACTGAAGATGGTGAGCTTCTTGTCAGCCTGCAGGGCCTCCTCGCGGGTGAAGGGGAAGTCGAACCAGCGGGCGCGGGTCATGTTGAGCTGCATGGTGCGGCCAAAGATCTCCAGGTAGGAGGGAGCTCGCTCGATGGCCTGCGTGCCGATCTGGATGCGCATGCCCGTCATCACCATCGTGCTGTTGTTGTTGGTCACTTCGATGGTGAAACCCCCAGGCTGCAGAGAACAAACCACAGCTCAAAAACTCCATCTGAAGCCAAGGACTCTGTACAGAGGTGCCTCCACTGCTTACTGAATTACAGAATCACAGAATCACACAGAGTTACTGGGTTGGAAAAGACCTTAAAGATCATCAAGTCCAACCCATGCCCTAAATACTTTAACTAAACCATGGCACCAAGTGCCATATCCAGGCTTTTTCTGAACACGTCCAGGGATGGTGACTCCACCACCTCCCTGGGCAGACCATTCCAATATTTTATCCCTCTTTCTGTGAAAAACTTGTTCCTAATATCCAACTTGAATTTTCCTGACGCAGCTTGAGACTGTGTCCTCTCATTCTGACAGTTGTTGCCTGGAGAAAGAGACTGACTACAACCACCTGACTACAACCACCACCACCTGACTACAACCACCACCACCTGACTACAACCACAACCACCTGACTACAACCAGATTTCAGGGAGCCGTAGAGAGTGATAAGGTCACCCCCGAGTCTCCTTTTCTCCAGGCTGAACACCCCCAGCTTCCTCAGTTGTTCCTCACAGGGTCTGTGTTCCAAGTCCCTCACCAGCCTCACTGTCCTCCTCTGGAGGTGCTCATGCATCTCAACGTCCTTCCCAAACTGAGGGGCTCAGAACTGGACACAGTGCTTAAGGTGTGGCCTCACCAGTGCCAAATACAGGGACAGAATGACCTCCCTGCTACTGCTGGCCACACTGTTCCTGATACAGGCCAGGATGCCATTGGCCTTCCTTGGCCACCAGGGCACACTGCTGGCTCATGTTCAGTCTGTTGTCAACCAGTACCCCCAGGTACAGTACTTGTGCGGGGTCATTTGAACAAAGCAGACTCCTTAAAGCAAGGCATGGCATCAACATGAACAGTAATGTCACCCAGAAGCCCAACAGACCCCAGACTGCCCCACTCACCTTTGTGTTGGCCACGTACATGCCCGTGGAATTGAGCCGGTGCTTTATCTGCTGGGCATTGTACACCTGCAGCAGGTCATTGCCCCCGAACTCCACGTCTGTCAGCTGCTGGTTGTGCTCAAAGAAGTCAATGGGGAAGTTCACCTGGCTGGATGTGCGAGTTGCTAGAAGGGGAAAGACATCTTTGTGACAAAAGACATCCTAAACAGGCAAAGTTGTGGTAAAAAACCTGCAGAGACAACTCGCCTCCTTTGGAAAGTATTTCTATATGCATCTGTTGAGTTTTTTACTACTCAAACTTATGAAGAAGAAGGTGAAAAGGAAGGACTAGTCCCTGTCTTAAAACTTCTATATTGTTTTATATATATAAGTGTATTTTAAAACTTCAAACTCTAAGTTTTCTACTACGTGAATAATACACTTTTATTTAAACTATGCACTAATAATCTTACTTTTATTATTTAATGTTGGAAGGCTTCCCTACAGCTTCAGGTCAAATGTAGTGTTCTCTTGAGGGTCAGTGCCTATGAGTGCAGAAAGCCTAAAATTCTCAGTAACCAGGGTTCCAACATCCATCTATGGAAACATTTTATCCACTTAGCCAGTACTTAGGTAACTGTCAGAATGAGTGTTGTAAGTATTTAGATGATGTAGATAAATCTTTACATCTCCATTAGTGTCCTGGATTGCAAGATAAGTGTGTATTCTATTTGCCATCTGTTAGAGGTGTGGCAGTTATCTTCTGTTCATTAGACAGTTTTCTTTATCTCTTCCACAACCAATCCTCCCTCCAGGAGATCTCTTCTGTCCATGGCCAGTGAGTGTCCGATTTTGGCACTTTGATCCTGTTCTATTAACAGAAGATAACTGCCACACCTCTAACAGATGGCAGACAGAACACACACTTATCCTGCAATCCAGGACAATCAGTGACACAGGTGATGAGAGGAGCGCTTACTGATGGCGGCTGCCTTGCGCTTGCGCACGGGTTTCATGATACTGATGACGCTGCTGGGCTGCAGAGAGGGCTGCAGCCAGTAGGACGTGTTCTCCACGTTGGCCATGTAGATCCTCAGGCTGCCATCCTCACACAGCAGGATCATGGTGGTCCTCTGCTGCTCATTGCAGGCCGTGTGACGGATGGCCACCATGTCCTGGATCTGCAAGGCAAGGCAAGGGCTTGGCAACTCTCGGAGAAACAAACTCGTTATATTACAAAAGCTGCCAAGACTGGAGATCTGATTCACAGAATAACAAGAAACCAAATTTTGAGAGTTAAAAATACAGGGAACCGTGAGTAACCTTTGCTTTGGCTGGCAAGGTCTTAATCTCCTGGATGAGGAAGGTGTCTGGCTTCACCATCACTACCAGTGGGACACCCGTGGTCTGCTGGACACAGCACACCAGGCCAGGGTGGTTCATCACCTCAGACCACTGACACAGGGCTGGAGAAGTCTTACTGCCACCATTGGAACTGCAAGAGACACAGGGCACAATGACATTCATTTAAGGAGCAGCACAAGGAAAACCACACAAATTTCACTGTGTTCAAATCAGTTAAAGCCTTGTACTGAGCAGAGATTCAAGCACTGCATTAATAAACAAGTGTCTGGTTTACAGGTGAGAAACCTGAAACACAGTCACCACAGTAGGCAGAAACCACGAGCATCCCAGTCCTCAGCCCTGATCCCTACCCTGCAAACTCAAGGAAAAACTGGCTTAGTGTTGCATTTTACGCCCCAAATCAAGGAGGCAATTTATAAATGGCTTTCAGCAATGTTTTTATCTGAATGGATGAACAGTTCCACGTTTCAACACACCCAGCAGCAATAAGCAAAGACCAATGCAGGAGAATCAGTGTCTGCTCACTGGAAAAAGTGGAAACAGAGCTGCAAAAAGACTAAGCCAAACTCAACTGGAGTTCAGGAGCTCTTGGAACCTGACTCTCCTTCAGAGCCCACTCGTGACAGTGGCTTTGTGTCAGGCCAGTGAAGAGTCTGTGGTCTGAGTGCCCAGCACTGCGTATCAGAACACACAATAGAACTGTCTTTTTCTTGCCACATTCATAGAGTAAGAGATTGGTTTCCCTCAAGGGAGTCTGAAAATCAGCCTTAACATGCACAATGCACAAGGTCCACTGCAGCAGTGGTGCTGAAAGGAAACAAAGGCTTCCTTCTCGGCCGCCTCGGTGGGGGCGGATAATCCCATCGGTTCCAGCGGCTGCACCTCGGGCGGCTCACTCTGGGCAGCTCCACTGCTCTGCAGACACCTTTCTGCTCTGAAATCCTGCTGGGAGGACAAAATGCATGCATGGCCCACTGCTGAAACAACCAGCTTTGGTTTCTAATCATCCTGCAGCTGGGATATCATGGAATTCCTGAGCTGGAAGGGACCCACAAGGATCACCCAAGTCCATTAAGACAGCAGGACCATGAAAAGTAGCAAGAAATCATCAGCCAGCAGGGAATTTTCACCACACCTTTTGGCCATTCAGAGCAGGGATGTTTAATAATAAGCAATATTTATTATAAAAAGAAATAAATAAAAATGCAGGGAGTGTCCCCTAGGATCCTCACCTCTTGATGTTAATTGGGAAGAGGCGCTGCACTTCCAGGCTGGCCCGGCTGATGGTGGCTGCAAAGGATTTGCCTTGGCAGTAGCTGAAGAACAACATCTGCAGCACGTGGGAGTAATAGACTGACACCCCCCCTCCTGCCACCTGGCCATTGCTGTCCTGGGGGATCCAGAGAAATGCCAACATTTAACATAAACACAAATATCCCCAAACACTGTCAGGCTTTTAAATTTACGATGGAATTATTCCCAAAGCCGCCCCTCCTCCCCAGTAGTGAGAGAACAGAGCCCTAAATGACAATTTTCTAAGCTGAACTCCTGGGTGAACTCATCCATCAGACACTTCAAAGGCTCTGGGAGGGGATGCTGAGCCTGCACACCCAGAGGCTGTAGGTAACACCCTGAGCTCCTGAAGCTGTGAGCCTCAGCTCTGTGTGACAGTGTCACATGGAGCATCCCCTGGATGCCCAGCTCATAAAAGACCTTCCTGAGAGTCTCCTTCTCATCTATTCCTGTTTTGAAGCAGGCTGGGGTAAAAACACTGGAGAGATTTTAAAGGTCATCCTCAAGAGAAGAAACAAAGGCTGACTGCAGCTTTCCAGTCCCAGCCATGGTGATTTATCCCTTCTGCTCCTGCACCTTTGGAGTGCCTTGCTCTGAGAACAGCACTGCTCTGAAGCCATTTCCCTGCTGAGAAATCCTGCTGGGCATGACTTCAGAGCCAGCCATGGAAAACATGCTCCATTTTCTAGATGAAAGGATCAAGGGTTTAATTTTCACCCCCACCTCCTTATACTGTAAGGATATTTCTCTCTTTAGAGGAATGAGAAAGCTCCTTGATCTAGATCAGGGGGCTTAAAAGGAGAAGGAAAAAAGAAGGAAACTTCTGCCTTCAAATGGAAGATGCAAAAAAAGAGAGAAAGGGAAGTCACCAGCACCTTCACTGGAAGGGACCCACAAGGATCACCCAAGTCCATTAGGACAGCAGGACCATGAAAAGTAGCAAGAAATCATCAGCCAGCAGGGAATTTTCACCACACCTTTTGGCCATTCAGAGCAGGGATGTTTAATAATAAGCAATATTTATTATAAAAAGAAATAAATAAAAATGCAGGGAGTGTCCCCTAGGATCCTCACCTCTTGATGTTAATTGGGAAGAGGCGCTGCACTTCCAGGCTGGCCCGGCTGATGGTGGCTGCAAAGGATTTGCCTTGGCAGTAGCTGAAGAACAACATCTGCAGCACGTGGGAGTAATAGACTGACACCCCCCCTCCTGCCACCTGGCCATTGCTGTCCTGGGGGATCCAGAGAAATGCCAACATTTAACATAAACACAAATATCCCCAAACACTCTGTCAGGCTTTTAAATCTACGATGAAATTATTCCCAAAGCCGCCCCTCCTCCCCAGTAGTGAGAGAACAGAGCCCTAAATGACAATTTTCTAAGCTGAACTCCTGGGTGAACTCATCCATCAGACACTTCAAAGGCTCTGGGAGGGGATGCTGAGCCTGCACACCCGGAGGCTGTAGGTAACACCCTGAGCTCCTGAAGCTGTGAGCCTCAGCTCTGTGTGACAGTGTCACATGGAGCATCCCCTGGATGCCCAGCTCATAAAAGACCTTCCTGAGAGTCTCCTTCTCATCTATTCCTGTTTTGAAGCAGGCTGGGGTAAAAACACTGGAGAGATTTTAAAGGTCATCCTCAAGAGAAGAAACAAAGGCTGACTGCAGCTTTCCAGTCCCAGCCATGGTGATTTATCCCTTCTGCTCCTGCACCTTTGGAGTGCCTTGCTCTGAGAACAGCACTGCTCTGAAGCCATTTCCCTGCTGAGAAATCCTGCTGGGCATGACTTCAGAGCCAGCCATGGAAAACATGCTCCATTTTCTAGATGAAAGGATCAAGGGTTTAATTTTCACCCCCACCTCCTTATACTGTAAGGATATTTCTCTCTTTAGAGGAATGAGAAAGCTCCTTGATCTAGATCAGGGGGCTTAAAAGGAGAAGGAAAAAAGAAGGAAACTTCTGCCTTCAAATGGAAGATGCAAAAAAAGAGAGAAAGGGAAGTCACCAGCACCTTCAGGTCCTCGTGGTTGACTTCAAGCACATTGGTGACATAGAAGGGCCCGTGCTGGGCACTACTGGCCTCCTCCATGAGCTGTGTGTAGATGTAGCCAGCAGAAGACATGATCACAATAATGTTCTTGCCCTCCTCGTTGAACAGGAAAGTGACATCCCTGATTTTGGAACTCGGTAGGAGGAAGTAGAAAGTTGGACTCAAGGCATCTACTGAGAGGTCGTAAATCTGTGGGAAGAACCAAGGAAATAATTAACTACAATGATTATAAATTGTAATAATTGATTACAATTTTTAATCAATTATTACAATTTAATTCCAATTTAATTACTGTAATTAAATTGTAATTAACTGTATGATACAAGACAGTGCAAATGAACAAGAGCTGAGATGAGGAGATCCCCAGGAGATGTTACAGTTTGGGGCTTTTTTTCTCTTTAAGTTCTTTGGGTTTGCTTTTCCTTGCAAGAAACATCCCAAATTTATATTTCCAATTCATTTCTAAGAATATTACTACATTCTCCCACATGCAACTCCCCAAGGATCCAGACTCTGATGTCTGCCAGAAGCTGCATCACCAACAGCTCATGGCCAGACATACCTTCACAAAGTCTGCAGTGACAATGGCCAGCTCTGTTTGAGATCCTGGCAGCCACACAGCTTTGATGATGAAATTCCCAGTGGCCAGTTGGGGATGAAGCACCAAATGATCAGAGACTGATCCAGAGCTGCTGAACGTTAACACATGGCAATCCTGGAGTAATGGAGAAAATTGGTTAAATATTAAAAAAAAAGTGTTCACAAATATTTGAAGCCAAGAATGGACTTAAAAGTCAGCATTTCTCTTACAGCAAATAATGATTCAGAGAATCTAAATCTCAGTTTCCTGCGTTGAAGATAAATAACATGAAGATTTGAAAAGAAAAGGCGACAGAGAGCACAGCTTTTTCTCAGCTAAATAACACATCTATAGATTCTGCACTGGGAAAGCTGAATCTAAATTTGGGGGAATACAAAAAAGAGGAGTTCTTGCCAAAGAACACTAAGTGTTACAGACTAGTTTTAACACACTAAGTTTGGGTGTGTTTTGTTTTAAGCAAGAGCCAAAGATTGGCTCTTGTCTTAAAACAAAATCAGTTAAAATATGTTAAGAAATACTATTTCAAGGCACTGTCTCATTAATTATATTGTTCATCCAGGTCCTGCTTCTTTTACCTTATCTACCTAGTAGGAAAGTGAATCAGGAGCTGAATTAGTGACAGAACTTTGGAGGCAGCTCTGTGCTAACTCCTCGGAGGAAATAAACACAGCTGGCTTTCAGCTGATGCTTGCAGCTCCCTGGAAAAGGGTTTGCCAGGCACTTACCTTCAGCCCACACACAGCCAGATAGTCCTCCTTGCAGGGATTCCCAGTCAGGCTCAGCACAGTGAATGGGACAGGTGCCGATGCCAGGCGGGTCAGGGTCAGTTTCCTTTTGCTGGAATCGGCTTGTTTCAGCAGGGCTGAGAGCTGCAGCACTGTGATCTGCACCACAGAACCAGCTCAGTTATCTGACTGCAACTGAGGGGAGTCAGGCATTTCAATTCCAGATCCCACAGTTACAGAACCAGAACTACAGACTGAACATGGTTATCTGACTATAACTGAAGGGAGTCAAGCATTTCAATTCCAGATCCCACAGTTACTCAGTTGATTCTGAATCAGAACCACAGAATCATCAAGGCTGGAACGGATCCATGAGATCACTGAGTCCAGCCATCACCCCAGCCCCACCATAATCACTCCTAAACCACATCCTCAAGTGCCATGTACAGATACCTCCTGAACACTTCAGGAGCTGGTGACCCTACCACCTCTCTGGACAACATATTCCAATATCTGACCACTCCTACAGACAAATTTTTGTTTATGGTAACTGATTTGAATCTCCCCTGGTGCACCTTAACTCTTGTCCTTTTGCTGGGTCACGGACACCCACCTGACTCCAAGCTCCTCTCAGGTGGCTGCAGTGAGGTGGGTGATGGCAGTGAGCTGTTCTCACTGTTGCTGCTGCAGGAATTCTTTTTCCTTAACAGTTTTTCCTATGAGAGGTTCTCCATAGCTACACAAAACTTCACACCAGATCTCAAGATGGGCAGAACAAACCACAGTCCTGCCTGTTCCTCAGCACTGTTCCCTTTCCCTGGGAACTCAGTGGATCCAGCACTGTTCCACTTCCCTTGGGAACCCAGTAGCTCTGGCACTGTTTCCTTTCCCTGGGAACCCAGAGTATCCAGCACTGTTCCACTTCCCCTGGGAAACCCAGGATCCAGCACTTTTCCATTTCCCTGGGAACCCAGCGCTGTTCCATTTCCCTCTGGAGCCCAGCAGCTCCAGCACTGCTCCCCTTCCCCCGGGAGCCCAGGGCTCCGTGTGGGGGCTCACCTTGCCCTTCTCGTGGCTGACAGCCAGGTGCTGGCGGCGGCCGTGGGGCGAGGACAGCACGCACATGGCCACGCGCCGCAGCACGTGCGCGCTGATCAGCTGCCGGATGGTCTGGCCCTGGTCCCCGCTGTAGTTCATGCGCACGTTCTCAAAGGCACCTTCCTGCGAGCCCAGGGTGGGGACCTGAGCCAGGGAAAGCATCCAGAGGGTGTCACTGGAATGTGTCTGTTTAAAAGCCACTCCCCCCATCCACACTCTGTTAATTCCTTCTGTTCCATACCATCAGCTGATCCGTCATTTCTACTGATTTGTCCAAAGTGTGGAGCTCACTGAGAGCCTGCTGGGCACGGCTGCTGCTCCCCATGGCTGAAGCCTGCTGGAAGTTGACCTGGATGGCATCCATCAGGAAATTCAGCATCTCCAGCACCAAAGGTGCAAAGGAGAAGTTGGCCTACAAGAAACAGATCAGGCAAATGAGGAACAAGATGCTCCTGATGGGAGCTGCACATAAACTGCTTTTTAAAGCCTGACACCCTTTTTTGACCCTCTCATCTCAGCTTATAGCCAACCCAGCCTGCCCAAGATCCTCATGAGAGCCCATCTCTGTTTAGCAGCTGACAATTATACCTGGGACTGCAGCTCCTCTCGACAGCCCTCCACGTTTCTGCACAGGCTGCTCTTCTTGGGCTTCTCCTCGTCGGGGCCCTTGCCCTCGCTGATGGTGACCTTGGCCTTCTCAGCTGGGGACGTGCTCGCGTGGCGGATGACGCTCTCAGGCACTCGGGGCTCGCTCTGGAAGGCTGATTCCTTCATGGTAGAGCTCATCCCACTGCTGGGAGTTCTCTTCACCAACGCCTGGGAATGACAGAGTAGCACTAAAATCCCAAACCAGGCTCACCCTGGCTACTGATGAAGTGAACACAGATTGCAAAAGCAGTAATTCGAGGACAGTTCTAAAGAAATAACATCCTGCACGTGACTCTCCACCCAAGGATTAAAAACTTTCCATATTTCAGATATAATTATTTCATTTGCTGCTAGTGGAAAACACGGGAAAAGGTGTTGTTTGCTGTGCAGCAAATTCTGTAAAGGCAGGTGGAATCTCAGGAGTCACTAGGACACAGATGCACCAATGCTCTTATTTGGTGCAAAAAAAATAATTTCCAGGTAAGCTGTAAATTCTGAGGGTTCATTATAAAGTCAAAGCCTTCAAGTCCTAGCACTCCTGTGCACACAAATCCTGACATAACCTACTGCAGAACAGAAAACTGTAAAGGACTTGAAAATCTGAAGACATAAAAGAATTTACCAGGCAGCTGCCATCCTCCTTGGCTCCACAGTCACAGAAGAAGGATCCGTACTTGGCGTAAGAAATCTCATGATCCTTGTGACAAACTTTAGCACAAACTGTGCAAACACCAACCCCATCAACCATCTTGCAAGTGTGACAGTGGTACCTGCCCAAAATAAGCCAGGTGAGTTTTGACAGGCAGTGCCTTGAGGCTCACAAACTACACTGGTTTCCTTCCCAACGGCCAGAAATACCAGCCTGAAACTCTGAACACAAGCTTGAGATTCTTACCAGTGTTGATTCATGAATTCTTTCTGTGTGATGGTGAAGGTACAGAGTTTATTACAGAGAGAATCTTCATCCTATCCAGAAGAAAATTGTTTTAGGAAGGTGTCATAACTGCAGCTACAGTGAAGTACATGTACAGAAGAAATTCCCAAGAAACCAAAAGTACATTTTAATAGCAAATTTCAGCAACACTGAGCTAGAAGGCAGCTGGTATCAAACCACATGAAGAGAAGAGACAGTGACACATTGTAGTAACATGAAATGGTTAACACGAAAAAGAAACAGTAACAAAAATATTGATACAAAAAAAAAAAAGAACATATTCTAACAGCTTTTGTTCACCACCCAACAGCACTAATTGAAGTTGCTTGCTGATACAAAAACTAGTAATTGCAAGCCAACCAGTAGGAATAAACCCATTTTTTAAATTTCTTCCTTTTAGTTAAAAAAAAATAAATATTAAATTTTTGTTGACATCACAAAGTCAACACATCTAGGCAGGAATGACAGATCCTCTTCTCCAGACCTGGCAGGTAGGGTCCTTCACTCAGTGAACACAAAATCTCAACTGATAAGCTGAGTGATTTGGAAGGCTCAAAATAAGCCCTCCAATCCTTTGCAGCACCCACTGTGCCTGCTGCCTACCGAGTCCTCAGCCTGAGAGTCCTCCTCCTCCACAGCCAGCTCCTCCACCCAGTCCGAGTCCACCTCGATGGCGCGCTCCTCGCCGTCCACAGACAGGTGGCTGGGGCCCTGCCCGCTGCTCTGGCTCAGGGCGTTGGTGACATCGGCCAGGTAGGACACGATGTGGCACGTGCACTCCAGGATTGTCACATGCTGGGGAGCAGAAGGCAAGGAAAATTAGAGCCCACAGAGCTCACAGCCCACCACAGCTGCGACAGGGCGCGAACACAGGAGAGTGACCCCCTGGCCAAATTGCTTTAAAATTCCAACCAGGTTCTGTCCCACCAAACCAGGACAGCTGAACTCGTGCCTGGGAGTCCCTCCTGAAGTGGAGCACCAGCACAAGTCTTACCTTCCCTTGCATGACGTTGGCATTCATTTTCTCTACCACGTTCTTTTGAGACAGGTATTTCTTGCTGCAACACAGAACACTGGGAATTACTACACAATGGTTTAGGATGGAAGGGATCCTAAAGCCCGTCTCATCCCATCCCCTGCCATGGGCAGGGACACCTTCCACTATCCCAGGATGGACCAAGCCCCGTCCAGCCTGGCCTGGAACACTTCCTGGGATGGGGAGTCCAAAACCCCTCACTCCAGCTGACAGCCTTTGGGAAGTATAAACTCAGCCCAGACCAACTGCTTCAAGCATTCAGTTTGCTTTAGATTAACAACAGGGAATGCATAAATGCAGTAACTAAACCATCCAGAGTAAAGAAACAAAACGTGATTGTTTGGAACAGATGGACACAGATCTGCCTCCCTCAGACACTTTATATCCCAAACAACAAACGATAAACTAAGAGAGAAGGGATTATCTGTAAACACAAATTTCCGTCCCCAAAACACCAGAAAAGAAATTAAAAAACCCCCATAAATGAAGCATTAGCAGTACAGAGTTCACTCTTACCATCTGCCCAGCCAGTCCACAGCAGCACCATGAAGCTGGAGGTGTCCTGCCCCTTGTCCTGCACTGGCCAAAGTTGCCATGACGACCATCAGCTCAGGAAAGCCCGTGCCATCCCCATTGGCCAACATCTCCGTTGCCATTGGTATCAGAGTGCTGAGCAGAACAGTGCACACGCCTTCCCCCACTTGGCTGAGCAAAAAGAGGAGAGTTTCACACAGGTACCACAAAGAAACAGCAGCAACTCCCACGAGATTGTTCTAGAGAGCAAGAGGAATGCAGAGCACGCACAAGACAGGACCAAGGCTGTGCTTTACCTGTTCTCCCGAACAATGTAAGTGGTCAGGAGCTGCAGCAGCTGCCTGTTCTCCTGCACCACGTCCAGCTGGTCCGAGTCCTTGGGTGGGGACATGGTCATCCTGGTCAGCCAGGCCTGCAGTCTCACAGGCTCCACACAGGCCAGCTGGGCCAGGGAGCCACAGAGGCGCAGCAGGCTGGGGTTGGGGCTCTTCTCAGCTGGGGGGGAAGTTACTGTCAGTGACAGATACTCCAAGAAACACATGTGGAAATGGCTTTCCTTGAAAGCATGAAGCTGTGATCCCACTCCCTCCCACAGATTTTCTTCCAAGCACCTTCCAATCTCAGACAATACAAGAACAGTGTGAAGTGGAAAAGGCAGGAAGGAGGAGATCCTACTGGCACTTACTCAGCTGGAAGAGCTTGGTGAAGAATTTCAGCACCCTGTTGCAGAACTTGGCCGAGAGGTTCTCGTTGGCTGTCGCCATCATGATCTGCACCAGTTCTCCGCTGTACAGAGGGGAGAATTAAATCAGCTTTGTAAAGAGCAGCCCACTCCCCTTTTCCACTGGCTTCATTTCTCTCCGCCCTCACGTTTCAGACTGGCAGGAGTTTGTGTTAGCACTGCTCAGCAGCCAAACCACAGAAACTGCTTGCAGTCAAACAGCAAACCCAGCTCAGACCAAAACTCATAAAAGGGCTCCTCAGTAGCATTTCAGTGTTCTCTACATATCCAGTCACAAAAGGGCCTGAACTGGCTTCCAAAACAGAAGTCAAGATTTTCTTTCCTATCTTTCCCTCCCATACTAACAACGTACAGTCACCAGGCTGCTTTCATTCTGAACTGTTCAACACGTAGAGAGAAAAACCAGGCCATGTTCAGCTTTCTGATGGAGAAAGCCTTCCCTCTTGCTCACCTCATACTCAGAACACTGTGGTTGTGCTAGGCTGTTTCTATCACAGCTGTTCTAGCTGTTCTAGGCTGCTGCCAGCACAACTTACCTTTATGGTTCTAACCCCCTCCCCACTCTGAAAATTATCAACCTGTGGCCCCACAGAAGCTTTGAGAGAATTTGCAGCTTGGAGCAACATCTCTCAGAAACCTGCTCTGACAGAACAATCATCCTCCGAGATTCCCCACTGACCATGCGAGGCCTCACTGAGTATTTGATTTGGACAAAGATCCAGGTCCTCTCCCCCTGAGAGCCTCTTCCCACTCTCCTGAACTGCCTGAAGGATAACCTGGCTCTACAGAGTCAGTATTTTCCTGCACAATGGCATTAACATCACCTTGGTGTTTACACTGACAAGCTAACAGAACAAGGACGAGAAATGAAGTCCTTGGAATAAAACTTCCATGGTGACTTCACCTTTCTGAGAAGAATTCCTCCATGGCTTTTCTGGCCTGGCTGCTCTCCAGCTGTTTCTCCAGATGCTGCAAACATTCCTCCAAGATGGACTCATCCAGGCCACTGAGGATGAAAAGAGGAACAGATAAGGATCAAATACGTGAGGATGAAATAAGAACATCTAAAAACAATTTCAACAATCACAACAGTTCTGAGAGGCCAGAAGTGATCTATTTGCCACTACAACTCCAGTAATTTTTCCAATTGAAAGCAGCTCTTTTTCCAGCTGACAGGAGAAAAACAATTGATGAACAACTTTACATAAACACCAACAAATCCACCAAGTTAGAACAAAGGGACACATGATGCTGTAAGCCAAGTCCCAGCCAGAAACCTGAAATAACCCAGACCTTTCAGACACCTCACACACAAATTCCTATAAAGAGCTGCTCCTTTCACACTTTAAGTCTCTTCTACCGCTACTCCTCCCCATTCTCTCCTGCTCTCACCCCCACTCCACAATTCTGGTAATGTGAAAAAAAAAATCTCATATTTATAGTATACAAGTACAGAAGCTTTCAGCAGATCAAAATAAGCTGATTTTTTCTGTTCCAGAAGCAACCCTGCTGTAGCCAATCTTTGCAGACAGTTTTGTTACCTGTTTGGGTCAGAGTGATGGGCCAGTATGTTATAGCACCCCGTGATCAACTTCTCATAAACACGTGCCAGGAACTCATCGGAGTCCGCCGGGCCCAAGATCCTTTCCAGGGAGTTGCTGCTGATTTCTGCCACACTCTCTGTGCTGGTCTCCAGAAGGAGGGGCAGCAGGGAATGGATCACCTGGGGCGGGTTCGGATCATCTGACCAGCTTGAAAAGAAAAGGACACAAGTTAATTCTCCACATGATGTACCACAGATCATCCCTACTGGAAACCAGAATTCATGTTACGTGAGGCACAACTCTGGATGGAAGCCAGTGATGAAACCCTTTTGCAAAGGTGGGATAAAAACACTGGCCCAGCCATTTTCCCCTTTGGAAAATTCTACATGTTACTTTTGCATATATACAGTTACAGCATCTGCCTAGACAGTCCCATTATCATATATCCTGGCTTTGGGGCTTGTCTGCAGTGTTAACAACTACTTTTTGATTTCAGAGTACTTTAGACTAAGTCCCTGGAAAAACAATGGCATTTCACTTTTCCTTACACATTAAAAACTTCACACAAGTGAATGATAACAAAACACAAATGAATTAGTTAGATCCATATTGTGTCAGTTTATATCCCATTTTCTTCAAGTCCATATTTGACAAAAAGGTTTCCTTCAGGGAGCTTTACTTTTGGAGATACCACAGGAAGACAGAAAGACTGTCTGTCATTCATTTGGTATTTGGAACTGTGAACTGGAAGGTTTAGGTCAGAACCAGCACCAGGTCAGTAAGTGTTGCACAGACACAGCCTGAAGTCAGCCCTGGAGGACACAGAGCAAAGCACCCAGCAGTGTGTGGAACACACAGCGTAACACAAGGCCTGACTTACATGATGAGATCCCCGGTGAGCCTGACCAGGGACAGCAGGGTGTGCTTGAGGGAGGCTGCCAGGGGCAGGCTCTGGCTGCAGAGGGTGCCCAGGTGGGCGGCCTGCACGGCGCTGATGTAGCTTTCTGCAGGGATGGTGTCGTTGGCAAAGGCGTTGCGCTGGGGAGGGAGACACACACACACATCAGAGCCCTGGATGTGGGACACAGCCACACACTGCCCCCGTTCCCAGCAATGCCTGCAGCTGCACTCACACCACATCAGGCCCTGAGGCTGGACTCACCCATGAACCGATGTTGGGGAACTCGTTGGTGTGGATGTTGTTCCAGGATTCACACAGGGTCTGCACAGCTGATGGTAAGTTCTGGACGAGGGTTGGACCTGCAGTTACACGGAACAATCAGGCACTGAATAAATTCAGAAGTCTACAAGTACAAATCATCCCTAAGTGTTTAAGAGCATCCCAGCTTCTTTAATTTCAGTAAAACTGCAGAAAACATGGCACAAATACTAATTCACAGAAGTCTTCAGCATACCAACATTTCGTAGTTCCTCTCGTTATTCCATGCCACAAGCTCCAATATGGTTATAAAAATCTTTCACTGATCCAGAGGAGCTCACAAGATAATGATCCTTTCAAGTATTGCTCAACTGTTTCAGTTGGTAGGATACTAAAGAGACTTTGCAGTGTGCTGCTGGCAGCACAACTCACTTGTTCGAAGAGCGGTGGAGATCACTTTGAAATTGGGTACTGGAAGCATTGTGGGAAGATTCACCCACGGGGGAGGCACCCTGAAGCCCAGCCCGCCCCGGCTCTCACCCAGAGTGTTGGACTTGCAGCGGCTGGAGCCGATGGCCAGGACAGCGGCGTAGCCCCGCAGCTTCTCCTCGGAGGGTCTGCTGTCCGAGGCGGCCTCCTCCGAGAGGCTCCGCAGCAAGTAGGATCTGCAGGCAGGAGGGAGGGAGTTACCTCAGCAACCGGCTCTGCAGCTCACAACTAAGTGTGTCAATGGAGTGACAGATAAAACACAAACTTCTGAAGTTCTGCCCCACACTTCATCTCACACCAAGGGACTTCTGGGCTTTTATCCTCTCTAAGCTACTTAGCAGGAGAAGTGCCCAAAAAGAAAAAGCTGATTTACTTTTGCTTTCTTCTACACAGGTTCTAACGAGAGTTTAGAAGAATTTAGACGTTTTAATGTAAGAATTAACCCCCCCACCTTTCTTGATGGTCTGACAGCCTCAGTATTATGCCAGAGAAATAACCTTAGGTAGCACTATCCTAGAAGGTGGTTTTATCTTTGGAGGAAAAGCTGGTTTTGCAAACTTGCAAGGAAGCCTTGGAAGATCAGACAAGGAGGCTACTCAGAAACAACTAAGTCCCATGCATGGCTTGAGAAGCTACTTGTTATTCTTCTTTTAAAGCAATGGACCCTCTAGAGGACAAAGTAATTACTTCAGACTATAAAACTCCCAGGCACTTCTAAGAAAACAACACACAAAATGCAGAGGAAGCCCAAAGCACAGCAGGAAATTGTATTCCTGTTGGAAATCCCAAGGACTGTACCTGGTAAAAGTAGCATAAGTGTCAATGAGCTGCAGTGTAGCAGGGAGGAGGTTCTTGGTTATCTCTGAGGACTTGTGGGGATCAGTTTCTGCAGCTGACTTGGAAAAGTGCTCATCTAGAGAAACCTGGATCTTGGAGATGGCAGCATCAAGGGTGTAAATGGATTGTAAACTGGGGACTTCGTGCAGCTGGAGAATGGTTGTGCAGTCAACAGCACAGAAAGAAGAGATCTGAAAACACAGAAGATGGAACAGTAAGTGCAGATCATCCCAAAGAAGCAGAAGTTTATATGTCCAGCTGCAGTCCCACACCTCACCTGTCGAGCAAAGTATTCCTCTGCTATTTCCACGTCGTACTTCACTGAGATGCACTTGCTGGAGGTCAGTTCAATGAGAGGAGCAGCATGTTCAGCCTTCATGCCCTGCTTGATAAGGTGATCCTACAAATGCCAAAACCCAGATCCATCACACCTGAACAGTGCTCTGGAATTAACCAGTTTAGAAAAGACAGGCACAAGTTCCCCCAAAACAAATCCTACGTGCAGTCAGCACAGAGGACTGACACTGTCACTGTCAGCACCCCCCACGGAGCTGAGGCTGTACCTTGATCCACACAACGTAGGACGGGATCTGCAGGCGGGAAGACCAGCGCAGGGTGTGCAGGAGGTCACAGTCACTCATCTCGGGGGTGTTCATGGCCAAATGGTGCATGTAGCTTCTGGAGGGAGGCAAAATCCCCAGGATCCGCCACAGGATCAGGAAGTAGTACTGAAGGGCACAGGCTTCCTGAACAGAGGAACAGATGGAAAAATTAGCACAGAAAGATTGCAGTCTCCATCATTACAGCTACTGAAATATGTCCTCAGGGACTCCACACTCCTGCAGATGTGCCAAATCAGATGAACACATTCTGGACTGAGTTTCTGTCATACTAAACAATAAAATATGCAACACAGGAGTGAGAAAAGAAAAAATGATCCAATTTTCTCCTGTTTCAATTGTGTTCTAGCCACACCTCCTGGAATTACCATGGACTTACAGCAAGTCTGAAGCACATTATGAATTAAAAGCTCAAGAGATGTGCAGCCACCACAAACACTATGGTTAGCTATGAGATTTTTAAGTTCCTCATTACTCCAAGCACAGTCCAAAATACTTTGGTTAAATACTTTGTTTGAAAATACTAAGTTTGAAAACTTGTTATTCCTCAACACAGGCAGCAAGACAGTCTTACCAGTGCAGTGACATTTTTGTTCTCCCTCCTCCTGAGTGTATCAAACTGGGAGCCAGCAGCCAGTAATGAGGTGAGGGCTGCATAGAGCTCGTCGTACTTCGTAGCCCTGGAGAAAAGGACCTCACACACCTGCAGGAGATGAGAAATCAGGACCCCTGCTTTGCAAAGCTCTTTAAGCATTCACAATACCTACAGCCCAAAACCTTGCAAAATAAACTTCAGAGAGAGGCACTGTTTGGACTGAGGATCAATGGACTGGGGATAAGGAGCAGGCAGGAGACAGAGCCCATAACCCTGATGGCAACAAAACCCAGGGAAAAGCTGGAACAAAGTGATGAGAAAACAACTCTAATGTGTCTTTGTCTGAATCCCAAGCATTCCTCCAAGTACTACAACAGCTTTTCACAGATTTTGCACAGTGACTGCCCTGACATCCAACTAGGGGTAAGAAGGAATCCCATATTATCTTATATGGCCACTCTTCTCCATTTAGTGAAAGATTCATGGTCCCTCTTTTTAATCAAGTCTTTCTTTCTTGTCTGTTTCCCCTGGCACTTGGCAAACCCCCATGGCCCTCCAGAAAGTCTCTACCAGCAGTGCCATACCGTGCTATCCAGACGGTTCAGATCATCCTCAGAAGCTTCTGGAGACAGGATGCAGTAGAACCTGGGCTGTGGAGCAGAGTCTGGAATGTGAGAACAAAAAATAACCTTCAAAGTGGCAGTTGAAACAGGCCACATTGTGTTATGTCCTCTCCTCCATCCCCATAACCTTCTGCATTGTATGACCACTACCAGATCCCAAGCCAGCTCCAGGACACATTGGAGGTGCTCTAACCTGTGGCACAGGCAGCCAAAGCTTTCTTACTCTTACAATCCTGGCAAAATAAATTCACACTTTTATTTTTAATTACTTGTTGCATACTCCTAGGAGAGAACAACTTTGCATTTTGTTTAATAAAACAATTCTTGCATTATTAGATGTATTTTTACCTAATGTAACTATGGCCATTAAAAGCAGGAAAAGACGCCCAAACCAAGGCACAGAAAAGGCTCTCATTTATTTATAAAAGCAAATCTTGCAATAAAATTTCCTTACATTTTCTTTCTTACCTGATGAACAGTGTTTGGTCCAGTTTTCTTCCACTTCTTTAAAGCCATGATAAAGTGGGACAGATGTTCGTCTGCTGCTGTCCTGGGATCCACTCACCCAGCCAATGGGTGGAGTCAGCAAATTATATTGTACCTGAATTAAAAAAAAAACAAACAAAAACCCACCCATGACATCCTTGTCACTGAGGGGTAGGGGGAAAATACCACCCCACAGAGAAAGAAACACAAAATAGAAACAGTCCTACTCAAAACACAATATTCCACTCTTCTGGGGGAAGCCCTGGACCCTCCCTGATGGTTTTTGCTCTGGACTGAGCAGTTTAAATCCATGGCCAAGCTTTCCACAGTTGGAAAAGCCAAGCACAAAGCACCATACTGTCCCATTAACGAGGACAGTCCCAAAAACCTCCATGGTCAAACACTAAATCAAGGAAGTACAAAAGGTATTCGTGAAATAAACAGCCAAATACTTGAGATTTTAAAGATATGGTGGGACAATCATCCTGTCCTTGCTAGGATTTATTAAAACACCAGTCACACCAAGAATTTACACTCCAACTGAACCTGCTGCAAGGAACCAGCCATAATTAATCATTCCTTGGAACTCTGAGGTTTGGTAACAACATCAAAACTGATTTACTCACAAGGGTCATGGAAAGAACACATCAAATGAGTGCCCATCACAGATTCCTGCTGGGTGACCAATTAAATACCCAGATGTCAAAACCTTACCTGTTCAAACAGGTACACGGGGGCCTTGGAATACTGGTGCAGCAGGTAGTCAAACACCAGCAGCAGCCGTGCCACAATAAGAGGCACAGAACACTGCTGGGTCTCCATGTTTGCTGTCAGCTCCACAATGGTCTGGATACAGAGCATCATGATGGATCTGCGGCCCCTCTCTGAGAAATTGTGGAAAATGAGCAGCAGCAGCTGGAGATGCTCCACATTCAGATCTTCTGTGTCACTGGGGAGAGTCCCCTGCAAGGCGTTTTGCTTCAGGGTGCCCACAAACCTGGCAACAGGAGAGGAAGTTTGCCAAGTTTAGATCCCTCTTTAAAATCTCTTTAACTAGAAATAATTATATTTTTCTGCTTACTGTTCTAATACTGGCAATTTCACAAATGTTCACTACATTATGTATTGGAATGAGACCATGTGAGCAGTAAAACCTACAGAAAATAAATCAGTGGCAAATGTATTTAGTGGAAAACAGGAACAATCCTTCAAATGGAGAAGGGGTGATTCAAACCTGTTCATTAGAGCTTTAAACCACCTAAACCCTATCAGTGAAAGCCAGGTAATGGCAGAGAGGAACAACCTCAGCACCATCCTAAAAGGACCTATCAGAAACCTGCTGAAAAATAAGAGATCCTCCTTCCCTTTTTACAGCCAGTCTTGCTGCAATTCAGCCTCCTCCCCTCTAACTCCTGAGTGCAGGTCTCATTTCCTGGGCTCTGGTGAAGGATTCCCCAGCACAGCAGACTGACTCTCTGCTCCCCCCAGCACCACACAGATCCCAGATCAAGGAACACACACACTTGGAATGCTGGGGCTAGAGAATTCTCACTTGACAGGAAATGAGAGAGGTAAGAGATGACTGATTTCCAGCTTAACATTAAAAGATCTCACCTTTCCCAGACTTTAAGGCATTCTGGAACATCAGGATCTCCCTGGGCAGTGGCTTTATGCTGCCAAATCAGGAGGAGTCGGGACAGCACAGACAAACTTTGAGGGTGGATGTAGAGAGGCCAAGGACCTTCAGAAAAAGGGGCAACTCCAAGTTGCTGGAGAAGTGTGTTCTGGAACAAAACAGGCTTGTTGAAAAGAGGCAAGTCCTGTCTGATGCTTTAATTAATTAAAAGTAGGATCTGAGCTTACAGTTGACAATAAACAGCAGGGCTCTCAGCTCTGCTCACACAGCAATGCCTCTCCTGTCTCAGATACAGGGCAGAGCTACTGAGAGACACTCAAAGCTGTCACTTCACCACCTAAACACAACAAAGTCTCAACACCAAGGCAGAAAAAATGGCATTAATGAGTTTTTCTCATTCACTGCAATACCAGAGCAGGAGAAACTATGCTACTGTGTTCAGTATCTGTGAATCTGCAAGAACAGCCCCTTGGCTGATCTATCAATATTTGCTTCATTTCAAATGTAATAAAAAGGCAGATGGATGAAAAGTCTAACTGCTTTTAAAAATTAACAAACAACAGCGTGTTTTTTAATACAGTAGAAAACAGCCCACAAAGTATAGGGGTTGAATTCAGTGATGGGTGAAGCAGGTTCATAACCTCCATGACAGGGTTAAGTCAGGTCAGCCCTAGAGGTTACAAAGTCAGGACATGCAAGCAAAAGGATTAAGGTGATTCTCTCCTGAGAAATTCCAAGGCCTTTTGGCATGAGTCCTGCCAGCAGAGCAAATCTGTAGGAATGTCTCTTGATAAACTCATGGATAGAGACAACTCTCCAAGATAAAATACACAAACTCATTTCCTTCTCAGCTTTCATCACCTTCAAAGTCCAGTGGATTAGTCTGAACTCTAAGTTTACACTGTGCAGGATGCTTTGTGCTGGATGACTGCAAAGGTCATTCAAATCATGGGACTCAAAATATTCCAACCTGTTTTTGCAGAATATACTCAAGGCAAAATGGAACAACCAACACACTACTCAAGGTGTGGAGAACCCATATAGAGGCATAAACAGACACCAACACTTCTTCATTTTATTTATGCATTCAATCCCAGCTCACCTGCAGGGCAGGGGACTGAAGATCTGAGGTCACCAAGGAATGGTTGAAGTGATACAGTGCAGCAGCAAACTCCTCATCTGATGTGCCTGTAAGACAGGGATCGAGAGCCACTTACTACCTTTGCTCTCAGTATTTAAAACTTTGACATTAAACCAAAAGAAAGAGACACCTCTGGGCTGCACAGCTCTACCAGAGAGGTTTGCTCACTCACCCTTCAGGCCATCCTTGTCCACCTCCTTGATGATGCTCGCCAGCGTGGCCATGTGCTGCTCCGACAGGGACACGCTCAGGTAGTTGCGAATGAAGTTATTCCTGGAGTTCAGCATAGAAGAAGTGATAAAGTTCAAAATGTTTGAAGCTAGGCTCAAAAACTGAAAAGAAAAGAGAAACACACTATAGAAACAACAAAAGCAGAGGGACAACATTAAACAAAAACTAAACCACCATCAAAATAAATCAAGTCCCTTAAACCTCACCCCTGCAGTGGAGGAAAGGTGCACTCATGGCAATCCAGCTCCCTGCACTGTGGTCTGCACCAGGAGTGAGAAGGTTGGAGGCCTCCAACTTCTCCAATGCAGTACTTATTTTTGTCTTTAACCCAAGAGAGTTGGAGCTAAAAGCATTCTATCAGCAAGTCATGTCACTTGCAGCTCTGCCCCCACCTTCCCTCTCCCTCTGTAACCCAAACAGATACAATCTCCAGCCTCTGCTTCCCTGGCAGCAAAAATCCTGAGACACTCCAGAGGAGAGGGAGAGGGGGAGGGAGGAGAGGGATCCTTCTCCACAGCCACAACGTTCCCTGATTCCCCTGAGCAGTGCACCAGAAGCAGCTGCTGTTTCCAGCACAGCAGTCCCTGGCAGGAGCAGGGTGCCACGGCCCAGCAGTGCCTGCCCCAGCCGCCCCAGCCCCCCGAGCCAAGCTCTGGCCGTACCAGCTCGGGGTCCTTGCGGCTGGCCAAGATGTTCCCGTTCTCCCCAGCACTCTGCTTGTTGGGGCTCTTCACCCTTGGCGAGCTCTCCAGAGGAGGAGGTGGAGGGGGGGGTGGTGGGGCCACTTTCTCCTTGCTGGGAGAGATTGTCTCTTCAAACCATTGCCCCAGGATTGGCTCACTGTCGTCATCTAGCACACAGGGCAGGAACAACAAACCCATACAGTTATAAGCAAACACCTCACAAAACTACCCAGCCTGAGAAAGGCCTAAACCAGAATTCCACTGAGCAGCCTTAAGGTGTCTGCTAGCTTCATTTCTTCTGTCCAAATCACAAGGCAAAGCCCTTTCACAGAGATCCAGCAGGAATTTACATAAAGAAATTATTTCCACTCTCCTCTTAAGCAAATGCTGTCAAATCCCAGCCACTCAGGCTGCAGTTTACACAAAAGAGTGCAGTCAGCAATACTTCTGCCACACAGACCTTACAAACTGCTCTGTATTTTCAGTGTTACAAGTCATAATCTGAGAAGGCAACAGCACAGTAGTCAGGTTTCCATTAAATGTGAAAAGCAGTGTAAAATCCTGAGCTGCAAACTCTACTACCTTGGCTGCTGTCCTCCTCAGTGCTGCTGAAGTCATCCTCATAGTAAGTGTTGGAGTCAGTGGAGGCACTGGCGTCGCTGCTCATGGAGCCCTTCCTCTGGCGCTGCAGGACACAGGCCTAAAGAACAGCAGAACCAGGAAAATTCTGGGATTATAAAAGATAATAACTTGAAAATAAGAGTAACTTCCTCATGCCTTTTAATTTTCTTCTAGCAAATTTATCTCAACTAGATTATTAACAGTTTTTCAAGGCTTAAGTTGTACTAAAAAATACACAAGATGGTTGAAAGTAAACAATCTACACCAAGCTTGTAAGCAACACTTGAAATAACAGTTCTAATACAAAATCATCTCTTACCAATGCAGCCTTTTCATCTTCCCACTAAAATCACAAGTACCACTGAACTTACAAAAAAAGAGCATTTCCATTAGCATAAGTTTGTCAAATTTACATCTCTGAGAAGAGGAAAGAGAAAGGCCCTGGCTGACAACTTTTGAAAGAAGAATTGTATGTTCTCAGCCAGGTCCAGTTTATTAAGTGCTGACCATATGGAGTGGCTCAGCTCCAGAGGTTCTCTAGCTGTGTGCCAGTTCCTACCTTTCTGTAGGAAGTGGAGAGCAGAGTCAGTAGCAGATTAGTGAGTGGCACAGAGTCTATGAGCCGCTGGATCCTCTGGATGGACGTGCTCTGAGCCATGATATCCAGCACTGCTGGAGGGCCGTCGCTCTCCCAGCCCTGGAGGACAGAATTTCAATTGAATTGAAAGAAAAATAAATTGGTAGGAGAATCCCAAGTATGCATCAGTGGAGAAGGCAGAATGTCTCAGGACAATGCTACCTGCATACCTTGTGCAACGCCTCCACCTGCAGATCTTGGAAAAGAGATGACAGCAATTTGATGGCATGATTTGCCAGCACCACTGACAGCACCCCAAACCCTTGATGCCTGCAGAAACAGAAAGGACAGAATGTCATTTCAGGGGAAAAATAATAAATATTCAATAAAGTGACTGCTTTGCTAAACTGGAGACAACAACTTCTCTTCTTTCCAAGACTCGGGACTTGAATTGCACATAGAGATAAAATTTCATGAGACCAACAAGACCCTGCAGTAGGTGCTTGCTGGGGCTGGCTAGACCCCTGGCCCATGCTTCCTGCAGGGGTGTCACATACCCTTTCCCAGGTCCCAGCTTGGGAGACCCCACGCCCTCCTTAGTGCGAGCAATGATGTCTCTGACGCGAAGAGCAGCCAAGGGATCCTTCTCCTTCCCCTTATCAGCCAAGGCCGTGGGGCTGAGGTTCAAGATGAGGAAGAGGCTGTTCAGCAAACACCAAGCCCCGAGCAGCTGGAAGTTCTGATAATGCTATCGTGCCAAACGTCATGGGGAAGCAGGGAGAAAAAAGCACCAAAAAGACAAAACACCGTCAATCCAAACGCCAAAGTACACCGGTGCAAAAAGGGTGAAAAAGTTACTGAGATGGAAATCTTACCTCCCCTCCTGCACGGCGTGAATTGCTGATGGCTTGTCCAATCATTTCATAGATTTCAAGCTGCAAATAAAGCCAAAAACATAGTAAGGCACTGCACCAGACTGTGACAAAAATAAAAACTCCAAATGCAATTGTATTTTACCCTGAAACCCTTTAACTCCTTTACCAGCAGTGGCAATGTCCCAAAATCATAACTGTGTATTGCAGTGCAAATAAATACAAATTCTGTGCTCTTTGCTTGCTGAGGAGGAAAACAATGAATGCTCTGTGGTTTACTTACACATTTCTGTACAATAGTAGCAGCATCATTTTCATAATCTTCTTCTTTGGAGCTTGTTGACCCGGTTCGTACCTGCTGGGTGCTGCCCACATGCAGGATGGCCATGCAGGTGGCCACGCTCACACCTCAGAGAAAACAAGTGCAGGGGACATTCTTAAGAAGAGCCAGTCTTGGGACAAAATGTTCCTATTTGGCACATTAAGACAAACGGTACCAAACGTGTCCATCAGCTTGATGGAGCAGGGAATGCTCAATATTACAGTGAAAGATTAAAAAATCTTTAGTACCCTCAAAAGAGTGAAGTTTTCCCCTACAGAAACACATGGGAGCAGTTAAAGGAGGTAATATTTTACCATGTAATTCAATACCATTTTTAAGACAATCTTTAGACTCGAGTGCCACATCTCCTTGAAGTATCCCACACACCAATTAAACACTCAGGATTTTGGTGTGCTTAAACCACTCCTGGGAAACAAGGCTGATTTGGGGCTATAATAAATTAAGCTGAAGCCTAAAGTAAAAATGTATTATGCTCTGAATATAAAAAGAAAGAGCAGAAATTACAGGCTGTTAAGAAAATGTTGAGTCAGTCTTTCTTAGATTCTGACAGGAACAGTCATTCTTTCAGTCATTTCTTAGATACTGACAGAAACACTGGCAGAATATATCAGTAACAACTTCAGTATTAACCCGATCACCACAAAGTGCTGCAGAGCTTCAAATTCATGAGAAATACAGGCTACTTGTGGGCTGAGCCTCAAACATGCAGGTAACAAAGCACAGCCAAAAGCTCCAAAACCTACTGGAGATCCACTCACCTGCATAGAGACAGCTAAGAGCAAGAACAGTCACGTCTTGAAGACGTGTGGGCGTCAGGGGCTCCAGCACAGGCAGGGACAGAGTATCCAGAGCCATGGTGACATCGATCACCAGCGAGTGGAACCTGCGGGCAGGACACACGGTGAGGCCTGGCCAGACACAGTGACCTCCCCCGGCACAGGGGGATGCCCCAGGCAGGGCTGGCACTGACCCGTTGCGCACGGCCGTGGCGTCGGCCACGGTGGCCGGCATGATGAAGAAGGAGTTGGCGGACACGGCGTCCTGGAAGCGGTTGATGTAGCGCAGGAAGTACGGCAGGTTCAGGCACACGCGCAGCAGCTTCTCGGAGCCACCTGCCAAGCACAGCAGCAGGGCTGTGTCACTGCTTCATTCAGCCCTAACGGCCTCAGTAATTGACTTAATTGCTCTTGGTGGTGAGAAAATGCCATCGGAGATGAGGCAATAGGATAAAGAGTGCTTTACAGCAGCAGCTGCTGAACTTTGCAGCCCACACTTGTAAACAGGGGTCACAAAGCTCTGTGTCCATGTTACAGGACACACGAGGTCCAGCTGGTGGACTTGATGATCCCAAAGGTCTCTTCCAACGCCAACAATCCTGTGATTCTAATCCACATCTACTCAACAATCCATAAGGTATTTCATACTGTCCACCTAATTTACCCCTCCAAACACAAATACACTGAGCTCATCTCTGCAATAAAAACTCCATTCCAGACACTTGGTGATTGACCAGGCAACTCAGGGAACCCTTTAGGTCAGAGAGTTTCTTCCCACTCAGAGCTGTGAGATGTACACTGGACAGACATTTTTCCAGTACTTTTTTGGCCCCTAGGTAGAAAGCTGATTCTCACCAAGTTCTTGCAGGCTGGCCACGTTCTGAGCAATGAATATGCTCTTAGTCTTTGTTGCAGAGGTTTGATCTGTGGCAGCTTGATCCTCGCTCTCTCCTTCCACCTAAAGCAAGCACATACTGAATATATCATGAAAGCACTAAAAATACAGTATTTCTCTAAGTAAGTAATCTTAATTTCTCTAAGTATTTCTCTAAGTCTCTACACAGAAGCAAGGTGCATCAGCAGCACAACTCCAAACAGCCATGGATGTCTCTGAACACTGCATTCCATGAGGAAACAAAATCAGTATTGCCAATTCAGCACAAACAGTATTTGGTTGTTTTTTTATCCCATGCAAGCAGGATTTATGTACTTAAGAAAGGTTCTCTTTACACCTGTATCAAGAAGTACCACTTACAGCCCTCTGTCCTTTCCTGCACTGTGTTAATAATGCTGAAATTCAGACAGTTTCTGTTTTAGAGGTTTTTTTACCTGTGTCTCTGTTGTGATTGATGGTGATGACGAGACTCTGGGGTTAAAGACTGATGTCAATTGGTTGAGGAAGTTCATCTGCACTTCCTTCTGTCTCAGCTCTGGGCTCACTGGGGAGGCCAATTCCTTCTGGTCCTCAACTGCAGGGAAAACAACAACCCCCATTTCAGACAGCAGATCTCAGATCTTCTGTGCATAACTGCAGTGCTGCAGTGAAACACACACAGCTGAAGCCCCTCCCTACCATCAGAGAGGGTTTTGACAGTCTGAGGCAGCTTGGCTGATTTCATCATCGCTGTGAAGGTGATGATTTCTGTGCGGTCCAGGCGGCTGCAGCCCGTGCACAGTCCCTTGATCAGCAGAATGAGGTGTTTCTACAGAAAACACAGAAATCAAGTACCATTTAAACTCTCCTGACTCCAATCCCTCCTCCATATCATTTACTCTAAGCAGATGGATTAAGAGTAATGCAACTTCAGCTGGTGAGGCCACTGCAACAGCTCTGAGCCACTCTGATCTCCCCCGAGGATGGAGACACATCCCTGACTGCAGGTAATCCAGGTCACTGACACTGCCTGTGCTTCCCATGGAAAACACCTGGAAAAGCTCTCTCTGCTGTGACACACGACATTACAGGAACACTCCTCACAGGCCTTCCCTCTTTCAAATATATTTAAGCTTTCCCACAAGAGGTAGATACAAGCAGGCAAGAAAACACCTTTAAAAACTGAACAGATAGCTGCGACCCAGATTGTTGCACAAAACCAAACCAGAGTGTAGGAAATGAACTGAATTAACCAAGGCTTCAGGTCACCTTTATTTCGAGTTGTGAGCGAGCTTTGATTCTGAGTGCAGAATGCAAAGGGGCAGGAATCAGAGTCTACCAAAGTGTGCACCTTAAGTATTTTAAGAGCTTCATTAATTTTGCTTTATGCATTCAACATTAGAGCAGATATTTCATAATTAGAGCCCAAAGTCCATTCTCACACTGAGGCTGTCCCGGGAGGTCCAAACCTGTGCTCACCTGTGAAACAGCACATGCTTCGTCTGGGTTTTCAAGCCGCAGCAGGGAGAATTCAATCAGGACTTTACACGCAGCTGCCACTGACTGCAACTGGTTTCTGGGTACTGCAAAAAGCACATCCTTGTACTCACAGTAAGTTTTAAAATAGCCCAGTGTAATAAGCTCCCAAGGCTGTCAATAAAGCAGGATGCTCTGCAGTGTGGGTACACACTCAATCTCTCTTGCCTAACACAGATGCAATATAAACTCAGTCTCATTACAATGTAACCCAAGAAATGTCAGCAAAGTGAGGATAATTCCTTCTGCCAGACAGGAGAATTCACACAGATAAAGCAGTTTCCCCAGCAACATTATTTAATGCTGACAGAAGCTCTGAAGAACATGAAACAAGTTCACAAAGCCCATTTTTTTGTTGAAATTGCTAAACTGTCAGCCAAAATAACAGAAAATATTTTGAGTCACAATGTTTTGATCATTAACTCCAACACAGTAACATAACTACAGAAGCCCTGAATGGTTTGGGTTGGAAGGGACCTTAAATCCCATCCTGTCCCACCCCCTGCCATGGCCAGGGACACCTTCCACTAGATCAGGTTGCTCCAAGCCCCATCCAACCCAGCCTTGGGCATTTCCAGGGATAGCAGGGTTCTAACTGCTGAAGGATAATCTAAAAATCCTGAACACGGATTTAAACAATTGACCAAGAATTGAATCAGGTCAATGAATAAGCAGCCAAAAAGGCAACGCTGTCCAGGAGTTGGTGGCCAAATACTCCCATCAACAAGCTTCTCTTTCCATCAGAGCTGACATTTCATAGTACAAAAGCCAGCAATGCTGTCCCTGAAGTCTGATTCAGCAAGAGGCCAAAAAACAAATACAAAAATCAACAGTTCTGATTTACTTTTACTGCATCCAGTCATTACACAGGAGCAAGAGAAGCAAAGGAACACTTACTGAGACCACACACAGTAGTGATGTAGTGTGTGGAAAGTGCAACGAAGGAAGAGTAGAAAGGTTCGTACTGCTTGTCGTGGTGCAGGATCTCGGATTCACTGCAATGGAGAAGGGGACAGAGGTCAGCCAGAGCCAGCACAGCAGCACCACCCAGCACCCCAATGAGTCCAGAGGCAAGACAAGGTGACAGCTCTGGGAACACAACCCTCGTGTCCCCAGGACTGAGTCCTCCAGCAGAAGCCAGATCATGGCATCAGCATCACTGCCCACACAGGAAATGTAAGGAAATACTGTGCTGCCAGTGTTTCTCCTCCACAACATCAACAGGTCAGGCTCTACCAGCTGCACTCCCTGCCAGAGGCTCATTAACCTTTAAGTTGTTCTAAACTCAGCTGCCCAGAGAGCCTGGACTGTGTGTTCTGCTAAGGCTGGCAGGATTTGCCAGGCCTGGAGGACAGGCATTCCCTCC
Organism: Pyrgilauda ruficollis; assembly: GCF_017590135.1. Lineage (NCBI taxonomy): Eukaryota > Metazoa > Chordata > Aves > Passeriformes > Passeridae > Pyrgilauda > Pyrgilauda ruficollis. The sequence goes on from NW_024515320.1 coordinate 1,576,173, forward strand.
CCTGCACGGCACTGAGGCAACTGGAGCTTGTGCAAGGCTGCAAATGAAAGGGACCAAAGCAGGCAACTGCAGAACCGCAGCACACACAGGCACAGCACCTGGGACCACCTGGGAGGGAACTGGGCAGGTAAGGCAGAGTCCCTGAGGCTTCTCAGCTACACTCACTGCCTCAGAGATCAGCCTTTTACAGCACAGGTGACACCTTAAAGGTGTCCCACCACAGCCCACCTGCACAGACACGGAGAACACAAACTGCTCTGCCTCCTCACCTACTTTTTGCTCTTGTTTTTCCTGTGACAAGACTAAGGGATGTGCGTATCTGCCTCGTAATCAATCAATTTACTTTCTTTCACACTTTCATGCAGTGAAATGAGCAAGCTGGAAGAACACATTATTAGACTCATCTTCACTCTGCCTCTCCAAACCCAGGCAGGCTTCTCCAGCTCTGGGCCAGAGGTGATTCCTGGAGGGCAGGTGGGGAGCAGAGGGCAGCAGCCCATGGCAAAGGCTGTACCCAGCTCCAACCACGATTTCACCATTCCCTGCTGACCTGAACAAAGCCCAGTTTATGCCCAGTCACCTGCCCTTTTTGCACCCTAAGCCATGGTTCCCAGCTGTAACAGGAGGTGCAGCCAGAACAGAAACAACTCTGGAACAGAACCATTTCTCCACAAAAACTAGCAGAAAGAAATACTTGTCAGCTTTGCAGTTTGATTTCCTAGGGCTGAGGTTTTATTTAGTCTGCCTAAAAAGCTGAAATACAAATAGAAAAATAAAAAATAAAGAGAGAGGCTTTACTGGAATATATTCAACAGCATCACACGACCGAGTTCCAACACCTCAGGCCTCACCTCACCCTCTCCTGCCAGAACTGCTCTGGTGAGGAAGGAGCCCAGAGACTGAACATGCAAAGCAGCCTGTGCTCTCTCCTTTTTCAGACATTCATTTTGCTCACCTACCTTTCAGGCCCAACTCCAAGCCAGCAGCAGTAGATGTATGTAAGCATTGTTAAGAGAACAAATTAGAACAATTTGGGAATAACAGAGTACAGGAGTGGCTGACAGCTCCCAAATTACTGCATAGGTCAAGCTGTGCACCACACAGTGCCCACAGGGTATAAAGAACACAGAGGTGCAGAATCCAGCACAAGATAGGGATTGGGCAATGGGAGGTTTGAGTTTGACTTAAACACACTGTGGATGTTATGGTAATGCAAAGTGAAGAGCAGCAGTCAAGTCATCATCAATCCTTGCAAATAACCATGGACGGAAGATAACAGCTCAATCTGGGATGTGCTGGAGCACTATTCTGAGCACACAGTGAGCTTTAATAATGACTTTCCAGCCTCTGGACTGCGCTTTATTGCTTAGAGGGGTTTTGCTTCCCAGGGAAGCTCACTGCTCAGGCTGAGACAAGTCTGTGTCACTGTACACATTAATCAGCACCAAACCCCAGCCCCTGCCTCGGCTCTGCTCCCCAGTCCTGAGAGCCCCAAACACAGCCTGTCCCCAGTCCTGGCAGCCCCAAACACAGCCTGTCCCCAGCCCTGAGAGCCCCAAACACAGCCTGTCCTCAGGGCAGGGGGCACAAAGCAGCCTCCTCCTGGGGCAGGCACTGCTCCAGGTGCAGTTCCCCCTGTGGAAACCTCTTCCCCAAACAAGAGCCTGGAGTGGCTTCACAGACCCGGAGTTCCCCTCCACTGCACCTTTCCAAGCCAGCATTCCATCATTTATGTCAAAAAAGGGCCTAATTTCTGTCAATTTCTGTCAATTCTTGAAGACACCTGCTAACAGAGACACTGGTAACCTGATGATGGTTAAACTTATAAATGAAATACCAGAGTAGTTAAAAAAATGAGTTTATTGTTTTATTTTGAAAAGAGTAATACTGCTGATTTCACTGTCACTGCACCAAGTTTATTTAAGGGGAAATCCAGGCACTTTGGGGTTGGCTGACACCATCAAGAGCTCAACAACTGCCTCCTAAAAATAACTTGAACACATAAAAGATTTTCTGTGAGAAATCTAAAGATAGATTCTTGTTCAGCACAGAAAGGCACAGCTCCAGACACGAACAAGTTGTATTTATTCCTTGGTCATTTAGCACACCACACCAAGGCATGAAACAAAAAATACCATCCTGCAAGAGCCCAAATCCTGCCAGACCACCAGACACACAACTCCAATGCCAGGCAGAGCTGCTTGGAGGCAATAAACTGCTGTTTCAAGTGGAAAACAGAATCAATGTTGCCTCTAAAGGAGGAAACAGCCCTCTCCCAGAACTCAAGTGGATCCACTCCAGTGTCCCTGGGATACTCTGATGGAACACTCCACTAATGAACTTCAGGCACAGGGACAGGAGCTGCTTGGGGAAAACTGACACTGGAATGGTCCCTAAAACAGAGAGTGGCCAAAGAGCTGCCCAAACCCACTGACGGTGCAGCTCCCGGGGGAACAACTGCTCTGTGTGTGCAGGCACAGAACTCCTCTAATTAACTCTTTCAATCTGAAGCATCCACTGCACACTCAGCCATTCTACATTAAACAAAACACCACAAGGCATTATTTTACCACCTTCCTCAGTGCACTGGTTATTTTATGTTTCCTAACAACTTATTGTGGCTGGGGTTATATCTCTGTAACTGAGCATGATGCTGTGGCATTCACATCTCGTGTTTTAGACCATAAAACTAGCTGTAAGTTGAATTAAGTAGCTGCAGTGGGTACTCCTATGCTCTGACTCCAACCTGTGTGGTTAAGACAAGGCAGACTTGATTTGGTTCTGCTTTATTTCGACTTAAAATAGGAGAAGCACTGCAGTGGAAAAGACTTAGAGGAAAGTCTGGTCACCCCCCGAGCCCGGTGAGACAACACTTCCCACGGCCCAAGCGAGCAAACTGTGACACGCCTGGACAAAAGCAAAACCACAAGAACAGTCCCGAAGCCTCTCGGCGGGCGCCTGTCCGAGGCGCTGCGGCCGGGCGAGCGCCCTCAGCCCGTTATGGGGCCCGAGGGCACCTCCGAGAGCTCCGGCCCCGGGACAGCCGGAGGAGCCGGGGACGGAGCTCGGAGCTTCGCCCGGGCAGCCGCAGCCCCGCCGGGCAGCGGGCACCGAGCCCGGCACCGGGCCCCTCACACCCGGCCTGGCCCCGCCTCAGCCGCCCCTCAGCCGCTCCCGCAGCGGCACCCGCAGCGCTGCCCCTGAGCGGGCGACGCCGACGGGCGGCAGCCCCCGTCCGCTCTCCCTCACCTCTCGATGACCGAGGCGAGCAGCTGCGGCAGTTCCTTCATGTCGAAGGCCGAGTAGGACGCGGAGAGCAGCGGCCGCACGGCCACGTCCCAGCCGGGCCCGGCCGCGGCCCCCGCGCCGCCCGCCGCCATCTTGGGCTGCGCTGGGCCGGGGGCCGCGGCGCGCACAGCGCCCCCTGCCGGCAGGGCGGCGACCGCGCAACGTCGCGCCGCCCCATTGGCCCGCGGCGGGGGCGCGTGCGCACTGCGTGAGTCAGCAACTTTGGCGCGCGGCGCGTGCGCGGCGCGGGGAAGGCGGGGCGGGGCTTCGCGCATGCGCCGTGCGCGCGCCCCGCCCCCGCGGCTGCCCCGGGGCAGGGAGGGCTTGGGGGGGGCCGGAGAAATCATCCAAAAACCCCAAAAACACTGGAATAGCGAAAAAATCCCTGCTTCAAGAGTCCCCCAAAACACCTAAATAAGGAAACAACACCCCCACGTAAATACCAAAAAAAATCCCCACTTAAACAGCCAAAAATTCCCTTAAGTAGCTTGAAACCCATTGAAATAGCCCCATAAAACCACTTAAACAGCCCAAAACCCACCTCAATGGTCCCCAAAACCCACCTCAATGGTCCCCAAAACCACACCTCAATGGTCCCCAAAACCACACCTCAATGGTCCCCCAACACCCACCTAAATAGCCCCAAAATCCACCTAAATAGCCCCAAAACCCGCACCTAAATATCCCCACAAAATCACCTAAGTAATCCCCAAAACCACCTAAATATCCCCCCAAACCCACTTGAACAGCCACAAATGCCCACTTAAACAGCCCCCAAGCCCCTCAAATAGCCCAAGAAACACTTCACAGCCCCAACCTGCTCCCTGCTCCGCAGCTTTATTTTGGAATCTGGACGCTGAGGGGTGGGGGCGGGGGGATATGGCCACTCCTGGGGGACAAACTCGGTGTCAAACTGGATCTTAACAACTAAAATCCACAGTGTTCAGGGTGTGAGCCCGAAGGGAACCCCGAGAGGCTCCTCCCCCTGAATCACCCACCTTAACCCCAGTTCTGAACACAAAAAAAATGCAGGAAAATTTACAAACAAATGGGAAGGAACTGATGTTGTCATAATAAATAAAGAACATGGAGAGGCTTTAGGTTGAAATTCTTCCCCTCGCTCTGCAGCTGTGTCAGTGGCTCCAGGAGGCCGTTTCCCACTGCCAGACAGACAAATCCCAACGTTTTTCCTACAGAAATCACCCAAGGTCTCTTCCTCACAGCAGGAAGAGCCCTCCTTGCTGCCAGATGTGGGGCACACCTGGCACAGCCAACCCTCCTCGCTGCAGATGTGGGGCACAGCTGGCACCGAGGGAGAGCCCAGGATGAGCAGGACACACATCCTCAGGATTCTCTTCACCACCACCAGGGAGACACTGATTCTGGGGCTTTAAGGGAGATTTGGGACCTTCTTTTTCAGTCAGACTAAAAAAGTCTCTATTTTTCATCTCTTCCGTTTCTCCTCGAGGGAGACACGCAGGCAGCGCAGGCTTTGCTCCTCCAGCAGCTTTTCCTCACAAATATCTTCCAGCCAAATGGAATAGAGGCCTCTGGGTCCATCCCTCGGGGGGGCTGGGATCCCAGCCCAGCTGCTCTCCAGCCTGGGCCTCCCTCAGCGCCAGGCCCGGTTCAGCAGCTTCACCTGGGCCAGCCTCTTGGTGATCATGGTGGCAAAGACCAGCCCGAAGAGGACGCTGCTGATCAGCACGTAGTCGTAGTCGTCCTTGAGCACATCAAACTGCTTGGAGGGGTACACCCGGGTCTGGAAGATGTCCAGCCCGTAGGCTACAACCTGCAGGAGGGAGATCAGGAGCTGGGGATGCAGCCTGGAGCATAGAACCCCCAAATGGTGCCCTCAGGTGACGGTTTGAACGGAAAGGAGCGATGGTTACGCTGCGAGCGGCCCGTTACGGGAGTTACAGAATTCAGATCCACCCCAAAGTGCACACTGGGGCCTCCCCCCTGCTCTCACCAAGCACGTGGACTCGAGGCCAGAGGGGGCTGTGTAAATCCCCCTCATCCTGGAGATGGTCTGGTTGTAGTTGATGAACCTCTCGGCGTGGATCTGCACGTCTGGTGAGTAGGGGATCAGGTTCTCCTCCCTGCAAGGCACCAAGAGACATCAAACCCCAGGCAGGCAGCACACAGCAGCTGCTACCAGAGCCTCCCGATTATCAAAAGTGACCCTAAATCAGCAAATCTGGGAGCTTTTCCCAGTGCAGATTCATTACTGCTGCAGGAGGAAAATCAAATGTATCAGCTGGGTCAGGCTAAGTGAAACTTATACAAGTTAAGTGTAACTCTAAAAAATCCAGTTGCTCTGACTGCTCCTCCCTGAGAATACAGACACCAGGCTGGTTTAAGGCCTGACCTGCTGTAATACAGACAAATGCATCCCATCATCACAGCTGGGAACAGAAGTACAGAATCCTTCATGTTGGGAAAGACCTCCAAGATCATCAAGTCCAACCTCTGACCTGAAGGAACTTCCCTTCATTCTGTGCCAAGACTTGTCCAGGCAGGACAAGTTGTTCCTCTTCACACAAAATTCAGCCCTCTCCAGAGCCCAGAAGAGAGGTTCTCATCCTTCCCTACCTGCTCTGCTCCGTGGGGATCTCCGGGCGCCGAGGGTCCAGCAGAGCCTTGGGAAGGGACAGGATGGCCCCAGAGGGAAGCCCAACTGTGCATTAAAAGAAAAGCATCTCAAAAATCACAGAATGCCAGAAAAGCCAGGGTTAGAAGGGCCTTCTAGGGATCACCCAGTCCAACCCCCCTGCCCAGGCAGGGTCACCAGGAGCAGGTGACTCAGGAATGCATCCAGGTGGGTTTGGAATGTCTTCAGAAAGGGAAACCCCAGACCCTCCCCGGGCACCTGTGCCACTGCTCTGCCACCCTCAAGGAAAAGTTCTTCCTTGGAGTGAAACTCACTGGGTTTTAGTTTATGGCCATTGCTGCTCAGGGCACCACTGGAACGAGTCTGGCACCTCATGGCCATTCCTGACAGCGTTTTCTGACAGCCAACAGAGACACACTCCTGGTGCTTATCCCTGAACGTGCAGGACTCCAGCACAACCCCCAGGCACAACTTTTTGGCAGCTAAGTGCATTTTGTTGAATCTCAGAGCTCCCCTTTCCCTGAGCAGACACTCACCGAGCAGGTGGCGGCTGGTGATGCCCCGCTCGGTGATGGTGGCCTCCATGGCACTGATGGCAGAGGGGAAAATGTAGGATTGCTGGAGGACCTGGGGCAGAATGGGGCGGTCCAGGGAGCTGAAGGCTGTGGCGTTGTACTGCTCTGTGCCCTCGTAGAGCTCCAGCACCGTGAACTCGTTGCGCCGGGCCTTCGTGTTCCAGTACTGGTACTGCAGCCAGGAGATTCAGGAGGATCAGGGAACACCCAGGGAAATCACAGAGGGCGGTCACAAAACTGCCCCCATGCCAAAAAGATTTTTGCTTTTTATACATTTTCCATATATTTATAGCTCTGTAGATTACTATTATATAGTTAGACAGCTCCTTCAGTAACTGTAGCACCTTCCTACCCCTCCCTTAGATTTTAGAACAATAAGCAAACCTTGTTGGAATCTTATTTAGTCTTTGCTATATAGTGAACCAAGGACATCTCATTTTCTCCATCTGTCACAGACATGACAATAAATGGGGAGCTAGGGCGGGGCTTCAGTGGGAGCAGAATTGAAAGGGGGGATTACTTCATTCACTGACCCTCTAACTGGATGATTTAAGTATGCTAATTTGTTAAACTTACAAAACTGTCAGAGTCTGCCATTACATGTGTACTTTGCCATATTTGCACCATGAAGGACCTTCATTGCTTTTTATCACCTTAATCTTGTCCAGCTCGTGATTTTAGGGGCAGCCCCAAACAAGCAGCAGCTTACCACCACCCAGTTCTCTGAGTGCACCATGTGCACGGGCCCCTTGGCCTTTTTCTGCACCGAGGAGTGGATGATCCTGCCCGTGACGCCGTCCATGAGGTAGATCCCGATGAAGGTGCGCTCGTGGTGCGTGTCCGTGCTCTCTGTCACCACGGCCAGCAGGTTGGGATTCAGGGACTAGGGATGAAGGAGAAACAGCTGAGACCCCCTGGGAGTGCCACAGACACCTCCTTCCTGCTCTTCATCTGGCACTGGGCATGTTGTGAACAAATTAGCATAAATCACCTCAAGAAATCAAGCTGCTGTTTCCACAATTTCAGACTCTGACTGACTTAACGTCCACATTAAAACATCAAAATGAGTGCTCTTCCAGAGACACTGGTGCCCACAAAGAAAAGCTGGCACCACAGGGCAGCTCATCCCAGTGTAGGGAATGGTACTGGGATCTTCCCATGGGATAAGCCCTCAACAAAAAGCCAACAGAGAGCTGCAGCAGCACCTTGTAGAGGACGCTGCGGTCGCCCATCACGCGGCCCTGGGAGTGCACGTGCTCGTTGGACCTCTTCCCCTTGACAGCCACAATCCTCTGCACCTCCGTGGGGATGGCCACCTCCCAGATCTCCTCTGTGCTCAGGTCCTGCAGGGAAAAAGCACGTGGGAGCTTGGATCTCGTCTTCCAAGGACACCATCTCCACCAGCAGGATGCAGATTCCCTTGCTTTGGGATTTCTTGAGTTCCTTCGGCACATTTTGAGGCTGAATGTTCAGCTGAGCAAAGCTCCACGAAGGGAGCTGAGATCTGCCATTACCCACAGGGCATTCGGGGAAGTGCAATGGGCCTTCCATACCTTTTTCAGCCTGAATCCAGAGAGTTTTCCCTGCTCAGCATCAACTAGGTAAAAATAGATGGAATGGGCTATTTCTTCTAACTGGCGAAGGACATTTTTAGTGGCTGGGAAAGGTGTAACCTGGAAAAGAAGAATTGAAACACAGGTTAAAAACAGCTGATACAGACAAAAAATCCACCCCAGAACGAACCAGAAAGATTATTTCTAACATGTTTATCAAGACACGGTCTGTCTTACCAGAATAACCTCATAGTTTTGTGTGAAATGTGGCTCAATGGCATTTTTTTCCATGTTGTTCCAAAAGGGAGGGGAATAATTAACCAGAATGTAAAGAAAACTGCCTCCAGGCAAGGCAATTCACCTTGTACTCATCATCAATCAGGAGCAGCACTTTGGCATAGTCTTGATCCATAATAGGCAGTAGCAAAGTCTGGAGAATGGGACGTTTCAGAACAGGAGGAGCTACTTGGCTTCTCTTCCCAAAGATGGGGTTAAAGACGTACAGAAAACTCATCTTGGTTTCCTGAAAAACAGGGTAAGTTTTGCCTCTTGTTTAAGTCAAAAGAAAAGAGTGTTTTTCTTACTGTTACTTGCTGATGTTGACTATTCATACCCTGTGTTCAGCTACTCCATCCTGAAAATATTCTGTTTGGAAACACACATTTGTCAAAACATTTATTCTGCATTTGTCCCTAACAACCACGATCATACCCAGGCTTCTGTGTCTGCTTCCCTCCAGATCTTTCTCCCCTGCCATCCCCACGTCAGTGGCAACCAGATGATGCCCAAGAAGATGGTTTTATTGCTCTGTACAAGGGCAGATTTCCATGCCCAGTGGAGGGGCAGGAAAGGAAGGGCCTCACCTTGTCCTTGACAAGCAGAGTGCACTGTGGAGGGTGGGGGAAATGGGCTGTTGTTCTCTGCACCATCAGCTTGAAGGAGGAGCCTGGTCTCACATTCCTGAGGTATTGCTTCCACAGAATGGTGCCAGAACTGCTCTCAATGCCAAAAAGCTGAGGAAAACCACATGGGAAACATAAGAAAGCCAAAATTTAGGAAAACACCTCTCCCATTCAAGCACTACATCCTCCTCTGTCATATCCCAAAGAAAGCTGAGTCTTAGTCCCCCTTTAAAGCCACCACAAAACATCCTGTGCATCTTCCCATTATTTCTGCCCAAGCCTGGCTAAAAACAGGGCTGAGAATTCAGAGATGAGACTCTTTGCTCCAGCGTGGAAACAGATTCCTGCCCTGGCCCCCTCACCTTGCCCGAGGCAGTGACCATCACCATCATTTTCTGGAGGTTGAACTCGTCTCTGGCCAAATTGTCAATGTTAATCTCATTTTTAATCTGGCTCCGGGGCTTCCTGGCATCGTAGAACATCTTCCAGAGATGGGCAGTCCAGGCTTGCAGCAGGATGAGCTGGGATGAGAGCCTTTTCAGGAACATTCCCAGCAAACCATCTGCAAGGGGCACCACAGTGACAGCAGGAGGGAAAACACACCTGTCCCACCCCAGAGCTGAAACTGTGCTGTCAAACGCTGCCATGCACAAACCTGGGCTAGCTCTTTGCCTCCCCCTCTACAGTAAGTTACAGTTGCCATTTCTGGGACAGACTCTGGCATTTACCAACCTTTCCCACTCCACACTCATTCCAAAATATGCCCTGATCAACTGAAAGCAAACCTTCATGCAGAGGATTTTGTGTTTCTTCTCACTGTGCCCACCTGCAGCTCCCCCACCTCTCCAGAAATCTCTCTGCACTCAGAGGAATTAAAAATACTTAATTCTGCCCTATCATGGTTTGTATTCAACTTCTTAAAGTAACCAAAACACCGGATTTCAACTCTGTTTCAGCCCCTGAGGAGAGCAAGCAGAGGGGACCAGTGGCACCAGGAAGCATTAGGCAGGAGCAGAGCACACTCCATGCAGGATGGGGTTACCTTGGATGGCTGCATCCAGGACAGCAAGGAAAGACAAAACAAAGCAAAAAAAAAAAAAAAGCTATTGGAAACAAGTCTTCCAGAAAGAGTCACAGGAAACATTCAGGAGACATGGCCCAAATCCCTCCTACTGCTGCTGACTGGTTTTTTTAATGTAACAATGTAATATATTCATGTCATCTGGATTGGATTTCCAAAGTTTAGACCGAAAAGGGTTTATTTCTGCTCATTTTAACTGGCATCAGTAGAGATTTAAATTAATCTCTCAGCTTACAGTAAACAAAAAAAATTAAACACATTTATTTAGGAAGGAAAACAAACTCACAGAGGTAATTCTGTTAAACTCACCTGCTTTTTTTCCAAATTCTCCCTCCAGCTCAGCCTGTGCACCTGTCAGAGGCAGATCCACCATCTCCAGGCTTACCACCTCTGCCAGTGACTCCTCTCTACTCCACACAACTTTTCCTGGAAAAAATAAGAATATTGGAAAAATCAACTTAATATTTGGGAATTGACTGACTTGATATAAGAGTATCTTTCAGTGCAACCCTGAAATGCAAATCACCTCTAAATGAAATGCAAAACAGTGTATAAATATCTAATATAATTAACTTAATCATTTCATAAAAGACAAATACTTTATGCAACAGGAGCCACTTCTGGGAAGAAAATCTCAGCATCAGTAAAAGCAATCTGGTGCTTTAGAAGGGTTACAGTAATTTAAAATAAGAGATTCACAGTGTGAACTCCTGGATTCCTTTAGAGCCCCACAAAATTCCTGTTGCCGAGATGGGACTTTCAACCCTTTCTGCAAATTAACATTTTTGCCATGAGAACCTTTTCTGAAAATCTTTGAGGAAGATCTACACCAGAACTTACACTCTCATCCTACAAAAAGAGTTTTGAAATCTGCAGAAACCCCCTGAAATCCAAAGGCTCTGCCCACACAAAGCAGGGCAGTTTGTCCAGGTGAGGGTGAGTCTCCTGTGTCTCTCATGGGACTCAGAAGAGTTAAATTAATTTTTTCAGCTTCCAAGGGAAGTAATGATAAAATACAATCCTTGAGGACACAGAATTTTCTCCTGGTGACTGTTACAAAGGAAGGAAGCTGGTTTTGGGAGTCACCTGGCTGCTGGAGGAACATGAGCATGTGGTCCTCTGTCTGCACCAAGGCTCGATAGCCCACAGAGTCATCCTTCTTCAGGAAAACTTGAATGTACAGCTGGGGAAAAAAAACAAAACAAAACAAAAAAAGGCAAGGAAAACAGTGAGATTAATGATCACATCATCTCCTTGAAGACAGCAGAAATCAGGAGAAACCAGAGCAAAGTGATGCTGTAATCCCTGGAATGCTTTTCCCCTTGACTGAAGGGCTCCCATCCTGCCAAATCAGGGAAGGGGGAGCACTGCACGGACTGAAGTAACCCCTCCCTGCTCACCTGCTGTGGCTTGGCCCCTCCTTGCTCCAGGTTAAAGGTGATTGTGGTGTCCAACAATCTTTGCCCAGTTTCAACCAGGTAGAGGTTTATGTTGTAGGTTTGATTGGAGCAGGTTAAGGAATCCTGTAGCAATGGGCAGAAAACAGGGGTTACACCCACACCACACCAAATCCTGCAGCAGAAGTCCATACCCAGCAAAAACTGGGGCTTCAAGATATTTTTAGGCTGTTTTTTTAGGCTGTACAGCTGGTTTAAGACCTCTGTCATTCTGCTCCTGCAGGTGAAGGAATAAAATGGACTGACAAGAACTTGGGACAAGAGCACCCCATACCTGCCTCCGGGCATCCTCCAGAGTGCTGCCCGTGTGGAGGCCATCAGAGCTCCCAGGTTTCTGAAGTGAGGATGAGAGGAGATGTAGCATGGCTTCAGACATCAGTACAGCATAAAAAAATTAGGTTTTCAACTGCCTGACAAATCTCAGCTTGCCTGTGACATCAAGCAAGAAATAGCTTTGTTCTGTTCTGTTTCTGGTAAAAATGAAAGTATGTTTGATATCCCCAAGAACTGAAATCCTCTGTGGAGTAGGAAAGCCAACTCCTTGTCACATGCCCACCTTCCTGAAACAGGATATTCACTGAGCCAGGCACAGCCTGAGCTGGACATAATCAAGCCCTGCTTGTGTTATCACTGAAACTTGTCAAATCCTCCTCTTTCTCAAGGGGCTCCCCATCCCTGGCCCTGTGAAACAGCAGTGGAGCCCAGCCCCAGTGCACATCTCCAGAGCTGGGCTGGTGCCAGAGGACAGGAATTGTGCTGACCAGTTCACTCCTGCATGTCAGGACAGCAGCCACCGTCTTCTCCCCGGTCGTTGCAAAACTCACTAGAGCTGCCTGGAAAAGGAAAAAAAAATAGCAAGAAATAATTTAAAAAAACCTTCAAGAAACCCCCAAACCTCACCAAAAAGTACTTGTGAAGTAAATAGAACCACAGTGAAATTAAAAGCAGATGAACTGTCACAGCCAAATTTTAAATTGTAAAATTTCCCCCCAGCTCAAAAGCAAGAAAGACCTACTGCTCATAAAGATGGAACAGTTGACCTGCCACAAGTTTTTGAACCATGCTGCCCTGAGTTACTGAGACTTTTAGAACCTGCCAGCTGGCCCAGCAGTGTGAAGGATGCTCAGCTGCACTTGGCCCTGTCCCTGGTACCTGCTGGAAGTCCCGGAGGTGGCTGAGCAGCCCCTGCTTGTACTGCAGCAGGGAGAAGTGGCTTGGGGACAGCTGCAGGAAGAACTGAGTCCGTGAGGCACTGGTCACACTGGGCTGAGTGGCCAAAATCCTGGCCTGGAAGTCATCTGCAAACTCCAGCTCCAGGGACTGCAGGGGAGACAAGCACATGTGCTGGGGGAGTTGTCCTTCACTGAGACCAACAGCTCCCTCCCCCCAGCAGCAGTCAGAGATTCCCTGAGTCAGAGTCAGGGGACAGAGCAGGAGCAGGGAAGGCTGAGGCTCCACTGGAGAAAAGCTCAGAAGACATTGATCCAGAAGGAAGAACAGACAAAAAGCTTTTCCACCCTTCCCTCAATTTCCAGAGCATGATCCCCCATCTCCAATCACCCCCCAGTTCACCAACAGACTGAGGAGATGACACCATAGTGGGTCTGGACTGGGTAATAAATGACATACACGCTCAAGACATTCACAGAAGACTAATTCACTTTATTAAAAAACCTATTGCTTTTTATACCCTAATTTGCTACAGGTGGACCTGATTGATCCTTTAATTAAAACACCATCCCCACTGGCTAATTAAGAAACCACCCTTTGGTAAAGAAATTTATGGGCAATACAGCTTATTACAACATCAGGTGCAGATTGTTTAGAATTCTCTCTTTCCAGCTCCCTCATGTTTCCCAGGCTGATTCTGAGAAAACTTCTCTAGCTTTCTCTCTCTCTGAGCAGGCTGTCACCAGAGGGAACCAGTTCCAACTGGAAGCAGACCGGCTGAGTAAGGAATGCCAGGAGTGCTCACCTGCAGGGGGATGTGCCTCATGTCCTGCTCGGTGTCCAGGGCGCAGACGTGCAGCGAGCGCGCGGCCGTGTCCACGCACAGCAGCACGGCCTCGCCCACCACGGCACAGGAGCCCTGCAGGGCCCCCAGCCACGGGGCTGCCACCCTCACCTGCAGAGAGACACAGCCAGCTCAGCACCCACGTGCACACAACAGCAAGTTAAGTCAGTTATTTTTAGCCACGACTGAGAAAAACTACCTGTCAGCCTGAGGGTTATGGATAATCTTGACTGACAGCTGCCAGGCTAGCTCAGTTTGGCTGTCAGGGCATTCAGCCATGAAATCCCTGGTGTGGAGGCAATGCCTCAGGGAAAGGGAGGGTTCTCTGTGGCACAATTGATTTCCCTGCCCACCACACCACAGGGCTGAAAGCACATTTGTGCACATCAAATCCAGCATTTTGGCTCCCCTACCTGTCTTGTGATTTCTCCATCCTCCACGCTGAAGGCCAGCACGTTCAGGTGGCTCTGGGGAACGATGCCAACCACGTGGATCACTCCAGTGCCACGGGAGTACAGCAGCTCGTACTGAGTGCTCTCACTGCAACACAGGCAGCAAGCATGAAGCATCACCCTCTCACACTGCAGTCTGCAGAAGCACAAGGCAGGTGCAGCCCCGTGCCAGGGGCTCACACCTCTCCTTAGAGGTGTTCTCACCTTTCTGGCAGGTGTTCCACCCACTTCTGGTGCCCGTTGGACAGGTAGTGCAGAGACAGGGCTGCCTTCTTCAGCACTGCCACGTACTTCACTGCCTCAGGGAGCCCCACCAGGGCAGCCCCCTGGAAACTGAGCACAGGCACCAGCAATTAGGGAATTCTTTTCCTATTTTACCCTGGGGAAGGGGCTGGAGCACCAGGAGAGGCTGAGGGAGCTGGAAAGGGGCTCAGCTGGAGAAAAGGAGGCTCAGGAGAGACCTTCTGACCCTGCACAACTCCTGACAGGAGGGGACAGCCGGGGGGTCGGGCTCTGCTCCAGGGAACAGGGACAGGAGGAGAGGGAACGGCCTCAGGCTGGGCCAGGGCAGGCTCAGGGTGCACACCAGCAGGAATTTCCCCATGGAAAGGGTGCTCAGGCCTTGGCAGGGGCTGCCCAGGGAGGTTTGGAGTGCCCATCCCTGGAGGTGTCCAAGGAACACCTGGATGTGGCACTCAGCTCTGGGCTGGGGACAAGGTGGGGATTGGTCACAGCTTGGACTCCATGGTCTGGGAGGGCTTTTCCAGCCTCAGTAATTCTGGGAGTGTCTGCAAGGTTCAGGCATTCATAAACAAGTCACCCAAAATTTGTTCTGGAAACTTTACATCTGACTAATCTTTCCCTACAATGCAAGCCCAGACCAAGTCCATGACCTGTTGTTTCCTTCCCACACCAGCCCTAAAAGGAGAACAAACCCTGCAGACAGGAAATCCCACCTGCCAGTGTCCAGGGAGGTCTCCCAGTTCAAGCCCCCGATGTTGGTCTCCCAGGAGCGCAGAATCCGCCCAGCGTTGGACACGGTGATGGCATCTGGAGAGCAGGGGAGGGGACAGACACAGCGCTGGCACCCAGCACGGGCCAGCAGAGGGACGGGCTCTGCATGCCCAGCCTGTGCTCCAAGGCTGGCTCCACACTCCAGGAGCCCTGCCAGCCCCAGCACGTGCCCCTGTGGGAAACAGCTACTCGCCTTTCAGAAACTTAGAAAGGTTTGGTAAACCTGATCAAAAACACAACAGAAAACTGAATGGAGAAAAGGTTACAGTGCCAGGAGCAGAGGATTTTCCCCACCATGTGCTCATCCACACAATGGAGGTTTGGCTTTTTACCCCTTTAACCCCTCCCAAAGTTCTGTCCATCCACACCTTCTTCTCTGTCCAGGGGTGGAGATCACTTCCTCAAATCCTGACTGGAGGTCAGATGTTCCATAGTGACAAGCCAACCCTCCCAAATGTCCCAACCCTGGCTGTCCCTTGACAACAACGTGAGGGGGTAAAACATAACTAAGTCTATGAAACTTCTTAACGTACACACATGACATTTGTCTGTTAATTGTGAGAGTCAATCACGGCATCACTCATCTGCCACAGCCCTTACCCTGCCCATGGATCAGCATGGCATCGATGGCTCCTTCCGGGGTGCCCTTGTCCACATGGCGCCACACTGCGAGAGACAGAGCAAGGGAGAGGGCGTTTGTCCCGCAAAGGCGTTCCTGCGTTACTAGCAGTGGTTCAACCGGGCTGCTCACAGAGCCGGCCCTCAGACAGGGCTCTGAGCTGCCGGCCGAGCCCTCCGGCCCGCCAGGCCCGCACACAGCGTTAGCCTTCCCGGAGAAGCACCGGCACCGCGGTGACCCGCAAAGCGGCCGCACTCACGGATTTCGCCGCTCCGCGAGTTCAGGGCGGCCACCACATTCTCCTCCGTAGCCACAACGAGCTTCTTCGAGCCCTGCGAGGCCTCCAAGGAGGCGAACTTGAGCTTCCCCACGTACTGCTGCCTCCTGCGAGAGGGAACGGCAGCGCCGCCGAAATGGGACCGGGGCGGCAGCGGCGCGGCGGGCGCGGGGCCTGTCCGCGGGAGCGGGGACCCAACCCGGCGGAACCCCGGCGCTCACCAGTCGAACTTGCCCACTTGGTCCTCGTAGACGGCGGCGGCCAAAGGCAGCAGGACCAGGACCGGGAGGAGAACCAGGACCGGCAGCGGCCCCGCCGCCATGACAGCGGCCCCGGCGCCCGGGGGGCCTTCCGCGTCGCGGGGCTGCCCGGGCCGCCGCCTGCGCGGGGAAAGGGCGTCAGCGCCGCGGGGAGCGCGCAGGCAGCGCGCGGGACAGCCCCGCCCGCTCCCGGCAGCCCGCGCGCGGCCCGGGGGCCTCGGAGCACGGCGGAACCATGCCCAAGTCCAAGCGGGACCGCAAAGGTGGGAGCGGGGCCCGCACCGAGTCCCGGGCACATCCCTCTCCACCCCCATTCCTGCCCCCTTCCCTACTCCTGTCCCCTATTCCGTCGCTTTCTCATTCCTCGATCCCATCCCCCATCGCCCCGTTCCCTCTCCCCACGCCGTTCACCGTCCCCTTCCCTATGCCAGTCCCTTCTCCGTTCTTTTCTCATTTCTCGACCCCATCCATCGCCCCCTTCCCTCTCCCCGTCCCCTTCCCTTGTCCTTTACCCGATCCCTGTCTCCTTGCCCATCTCCATCACCATCCCCTTCCCGGTCCCCGCAGTGTCCCTGACGCTCTCTCCGCTCCGCTCCCCGCAGTGTCCCTGACGCGAACGCCCCGCAAGGGGCTGGAAGCCAAGCAGGCGCTGATCGCCGAGGTGAGTCTGGCCCGGACCCCTCTCCCCTGTCCCCTCTCCCTGCCCTGCCGTTCCCCTGCCCCCCGTGCCCGTCCCGGTCCTGGTAACGGCTCTCCCGCAGCTGCGGCGCTGTGTGGACACCTACAAGTACATCTTCGTCTTCTCGGTGGCCAACATGAGGAACAACAAGCTGAAGGATGTGCGGAACGCCTGGAAGCACAGCAGGTGGGCAGGGGGTGCTGCGGGGTGGGGATGCCCAAGGGGTGAGCTCCAGGGCTGACATCTTCCTCCTCCTCCTCCTCCTCCTCCTCCTCCTGGGCAGGATCTTCTTCGGGAAGAACAAGGTGATGATGGTGGCGCTGGGCCGGGAGCCGAGCAGCGAGTACAAGGAGAACCTGCACAAGGTACCTGCTGAGCTTCCTCTGGGTGTCCTAAAGCTTCACCTGCTGCATTCCACATCCTGCAGAAACATCCCAGGGTCTCCCTTCTATGGGGGTGTTAACTAAATCCATCCACGTTCTGCCACGAGGGCTCTGTTGAGTGGAGCAGTGCAGGACTGAGCCCGTGCAGGTGAGTCCCTGCTGCTCCCCCATCCCATGGATGCTCCTTTCTTCCAGGTCAGCAAACACCTGAGAGGGGAGGTCGGGCTCCTCTTCACCAACCGCACCAGGGACGAGGTGGACGAGTGAGTACCAGCCTGGCACAGCCTTTTTGGTGCCACAAAACCCCCACGCTCCCTGCTGCTTCCCTTAGAGCAGGGGTGGTCTCATGGGCCTTTCCCACTTGTCTTTGTCAGCCACTCCTGTGACAGCAGAAATCATGGAAGGGTTTGGGTTGGGAGGGACCTTAAGGCTCATCTCATTCCACCCCGTTGGGCACTTCCAGGGATCCAGGGGCAGCCACAACCTCCCTAAGTAGCATAGGGAGGCCGTGCCCCAGTCCCTGTCTGAGCCCAGGGGTGTTCCTCCCCCAGCTGAAGCTCCTGTTGCCCACCTGTGTCCCAGGTGGTTCTCCAGGTTCCGGGAGCTGGACTTTGCCCGTGCTGGGAACAAGGCGCCGTACGGGGTCAGCCTGGACACGGGGCCCCTGGAGCAGTTCCCCCACTCCATGGAGCCGCAGCTGCGGCAGCTGGGGCTGCCCACGGCGCTGAAGAAAGGTACAGCAGGGCAGCTCTGGGCTTGGCTGTGCAGCTGGCATCTCTGCTGGACAATGCTAAACACAGAGCAGGATTTGGGTCTGGAGAAAACCTGAGGGACACCTTTGTCCTTGTTGGGCTGGGGCTAGAATGCCTATCCTTGTGCTGTGGTTCCCAAACTGGTGTCAGAGGCTGAGTAAAGCCCCCAGATTTCTGCAGAATGCCATCCTTTTCCAGTGGAAACAGCTCGGATTAATCCACTCAGGAAGCAGGCGTGGGGTTTTGGAGCTGATCTCACCCATCTCCTGGGGGTGCTCTCATGCTGCATGGGAAGGTGTCAGCTCCAAGGGGTGGTGTTGGAGAGTCCTGGCTCTGCCTCCACGTTCCAGGGGAGCTCCCAGTGCCTGGGATCCTATTTCCAGGGGTTTTGCTCTGCAGGAGTGGTGACGCTGCTTTCGGATTACGAAGTGTGCAAGGAAGGGGATGTTCTCACCCCAGAACAGGCCCGTGTGCTGGTGAGTAACACAGCAGCCCTGCTTCCTGACACAAAATAACTAATGATTAATTAACACCTAAAACCCAGCACCAATTATTTTGGTTCCTGCTTTGCTCCACTTCCTACCTGGAAGCGGAATTTACTGTTTTGCTAGGCTGGGCACAGAGACAGTAAAGCAGGAATGACAGATTTGTGTCCTCTCCTAGAAACTCTTTGGCTACGAGATGGCAGAATTCAAAGTCACCATGAAGTTTCTGTGGAATTCTGAGACGGGAGACTTCCAGAAGCTCGTGGGAGATGCAGCAGAGGAGGAGGAAGAGGAGGATGATGATGATAATGGCAGCAATGAGGACTAACAGCTTGGACACCAGATAGTTCTATTTTAGGGACAAAAAGAGGATATTTCCCTTCCTTGGGTGCACCTGCACTGGGATGATCTTTATAGAAAATGACCTAACTGTGCTTTTTTTATATTTATATAAATATCTATGTGAAACCAGATGGTTGTTGCTGCTGTCTGTTAGTGATGGTGGATCCTGGGACCTGAGGAAATGCCAGCTCAAACATGAAAACTGGGCAGGAAGGGTGTAAATGTAATGGAATTTTGATATAGCACAAAGGGAAAGATGCTGAGGGTTATTCTGACACAGAAGAAGATCCTTAGCTCAACCTTTGGAATTTTGCCTTATCCCTGTCAGTGTCCAAGGCCAGGCTGGATGGGGCTTGGAGCACCCTGGCATAGTGGAAGGTGTTCCTGCCCATGGCAGGGCGTGGAACACTATGAGACTCAAGGACTGTCCAACCCAAACCATCCTGAGATTCTGTGACTCGATGTCCCCAAGTGCTGCCAAAGAGACGACAGGTTCCAGGCACAGGTCAGACATGGGCTCTGCACTAGAAAGAGGTTTTATTCTTGTATGTAATTATTTAAGATTTCACATTAAAGCAGAACAGGGGCCTTCACCTCGTTAAGGTGTTCATTTTCCTGATCAGCTGCATCCTGAATCACGGGCTGTGCTGAGGGAGTGAGCGGCTTGGAGGGAGCACTAAGGCACGGGTGTGGATCCTACAAAGCTTCACTGACTCAGGAAGAACCTGCAGCCCTCCAGCCGTGCATGGGAGGGCGGGATGGGCAGTACCTCTCCCGAGACTCCAGAGCCTGTGCTGGGTATCCCAGCCTTCCTTCCCTAGCGGAAGTAGTTGGGGCAGTCGTGTGCACTCAGGTTCCAGGCCTCATCGAACGCCTGCACCACGGCCGGCAGCAGAGGACCCTCCTCGCTGTAGTTGAGGTTCTGCTCCAGCTGCTCCAAGTTGGACATGCCAATGATCACTGCATCTCCCAGAGAACCCTGGGAAGAGATGGGAGGTAGGTGTTGCTGATCCCAAAAGAAAGTTCACGTCCCAAGCCACTGCAGGCCAAACAAAGCATTTCTTTCCACTAAAGAACATCCAGGAATTAAGCAACTGACACCACAAATTCTGCTCGCTAGGCCAGCACATTCCCAAGTCACCCCAAATCCTCAGAAGCTGCCAAATCCTACTTTATGATGGGCTACAGGAACATTTAGGGAACACCAGGAGTATTAAGCATTAGTTTCCTAGTCCAGTGAAAGGCAAGTCCTCTCCTTGCAGGAAAGCTGAGTGCGTGGGAAGCCAAGACCCCAATAACTGGCACCTAAAATCTTCCACTTGAAGCTTCCAGTTCTGACCACATGGGAAAAGGCAGAGCTGCCTCACTCCCACCGCCTGGCAGTCTGTACAGCAATATTCACTTTGGAATGCCACAATCCCACAGGATTAAAAGACACCTACACTGAAATTTCCCCGTTTGTGAGTCATGGCAGCAGTGCCCAGTGCTGGCAGCAGTGCCCAGGTCAAGCTCTCACCTGCAGTTTGGAGTGGTTGTAGAGCCAGCGCAGTGCAGCAGATGCCAGGCTGGGTGCAGTGGAGCCATAAGCCTCTTTCAGAGCTTTTTCTACCAGTGCAATTCCGTCAAAATTGTGTTTTTTCCAGTACCTGCCAAAAAAAAAATTGTTATTGCCCTTGGGACCTCTAGTCAGTGGTACATCTATATTCCAATCAAAAGGCTTTCAGGAAGGCTCATACAACTCTTTGTAGCCTTGGAGGACTTCTGCAGTCTCCCTTGGGAGCTGTGAGGAAGCGGAGCCTGAAAACCACCCTGCAGAGCTCAGTGACACACCACAGCCCCAACCACGTGTGCTGACATAATCCCAAGCTTTGGTCAATTCTGCTTCCTCTAAATTGACTATTAGAGTGTTTTTTTCATGCAGCCATTCCTGCTTGTCTGTCAGCTGAGGACATACCTGTCCCTGTAGGCCTGAGCCCAGTCATTCCCAAAAAATCTCCCAGTGGGCTGGCGCGTGTCTTTGTCCTCGTACTTGTACTTGCCAGTCAGCAGCCCCCCTGGGAGGGAAGGGAGCAGCAGGTTTGGGGATGGACTGGCTCTGCAGAGCCCCCATTCCTCAGAGTTTTGTCCCAAAGCCTTGTCCCTGTACCTGCCAGCGGGTTGTAGGCGTAGAAGCGCAGCCCAAAGTGCCTGAGGCAGGGGAACAGCTCGGCCTCCACCTGGCGCGTGGTCGCGTTGTACATTCCCTGCACCGGGTGGGAGACAGCCTCAAACAGAGCTCAGGGCACAGCAGCTGCCTCTTCCCACCCTTCCATGGCAATACCCATCCCAGAAAGCGGCTTCGGGTCACACAAGGGGATGATTTGCTTAGGAGCAGACCCACTGAAGGACTGCAAATAATTGAAGTTCCATGGTAGGGGAGTCTCTGGCTCCAGCAATGAACACTGAGCTGTTTCTGAGCATCAACCTCGCTCAGCTTCCTGAATTTCCTCACTGAAAGGATGGTCAGGCCTTGGAAGGGGCTGCCCAGGGAGGTGTTGGGAGTCCCCATCCCTGGACATGTCAAAAGAAGGCCTGGACATGGCACTCAGTGCTCTGGGGTAGTGACAAGGTGGGCACTGGGCACAGCTGGGACTGGAGGTCTTTTCCAACCTCAATGAGTCTGTGACTTCCCAGACTAACTGCAGCAGATTCCTTCTGTGTTTATATCTGGAACACTGGGGCTGGTGCTAGATTTGGGGAGCCCAAATCCAAGCTTCCCTCCTCCCTCACCTGGTACACAGTTGGCATCACCCAGTTGTTGTACTTGCAGATGGCACAGATTTCTGCCACCTCCCACGCGGCGTAGTTTGACAGGCCAAGCTCTTTAAACTTCCCCTGCAGAGGAATAAAAGGGAATTCACTTCCAGTGTTTCAAAGTTCATCTGGACCCAGATAGCACAAGATGGGTATAGTGAAAAGGACAATCACCAAATTTTAGTCCAGAAGGGTTAATTCCTGTCCACCTTTTCTGACAGATTATGAATTATTAAGACATGACAAAAATATTCCCCATTTTCTGTTCATTTGGAATTCACACCTTCTAGTTTAAATGACATAACCAGACAAATGAAACTCAGGAATTCTTTACCCATTACCAGCACTAATCTTAACCCAGACTGTTAACAGGGCTGGAAGCAAAGTCCAGATGTTCCAAGAGCTCTTGGGAACAAAGTGCACCACATGAGCACACAAAGAGCAGCGGCTGCTCACTCAGCTCTGCCCTGGGCTCTGTCTCCTCTTCGCAGAGCTGCACAAACCCAGCACTGCAAATGGGCACAACAAGCAGCCCTGGTTTAAAAAAAAGCAGCGGGAAGGAGGGAATCACAGATTGTCTAAGCTTAGACTCTGCACTTCACCTCTTTGTGCAGCTCGTTGCAGGCACGCAGGGTTTCCTCCACCGGGGTGCCATGGTCAGGAGCGTGGAGGTAGAAGAGCTCCACACTCGTCCGCTGCAGCCTCTCCAGGGACGTGTCCAGCTGCGAGCGCACGCTCTCCGGCTTCAGCGTCTTCCCATCCCACGGGTTGGCCTTGGTGGCCACTTCCACTGGCAGAGAGAGAAGGAATGAGCAAGGATCTTTCCACCTTGAGGAGGGGAGTAGGGATAAGTGAACAAGTGTTTGAGGTGTTTCAGGGAAGGTGCCTTTCCTCAGGAATCCTGTCAGCCTGGCAGGGGAGGCTCTTCTCTGCACTGAGGGTCTGCCCCAGGCAGGGAAGGTCTGCTTCTCAAGGTCTGGGGGTCAGCACTAGTACAGGGATCCCTTCCCCTCAGGATATGGCATCAGCAGGGAAAACTCTTATCCTAAGGGGATGGGCCTGGGGGAAGTCTGCTTTCCTCGAGGAGGCAGTCAGCCAGGCAGGAAAGATCCCTCTCCTCAGGGAATGGACCCTGGGAAGCGCCCTTGCCCCTGGGAATGGCCTCAGATTGGCAAGGAAGACCCTTCTCCTTCCCCAGAGAAGTGCCATCTCCTCAGGGAGGGCATTAGCCCAACAGGGAAGACCCTGCTCCTCAGGGAACGAGTCTTGGGCAAGTCTAACCTCCTCAAGGACAGTGTCAGCCTGGCAGAAGAGATGAGACCCTCTCCTCAGGGACGACCCTCCTCAAGGAAGAGCCCTCTCCTCAGGGCACGGTTCCCAGCAAGTCCCCTCTCCTCAGGGAAATCCCTTCTCCTCACAGAAGGAGTCCTGGCCAAGTCCCTTCTCCTCAAGGACAGTGTCAGCCTGGCAAAGCAGACCCTTGTCCTCAGGGCAGCCCCCTCTCCTCAGACACGGGCCCCGAGGCAGCCCCTCTCCCCCGAGGGCAGCCCGCCCTCCGCCGCCCTACCGGGCTCGGTGCCGCCGGCCAGCAGCGCGCCCAGGATGCGCTCGGACTCGCCGCCCGCGTACATGAAGGCGGTGTCGATGAGGCGGTGTCGGCGGCGCAGGAAGGCGCGGAGCAGCTCGGCGCTGGCCTCGGAGCCGGCTCGCCGGCCCATCTCCATGGCGCCCAGCACCACCGCGGGCCGGGCCCCGCCACCCGCCGCCGCCGCCGCCGCCATC